>NW_018742817.1:600000-1175894 GCF_001683475.1 Chenopodium quinoa | reverse complement strand
GATGATGTTTCAGTTGATAAATCTGAAATCTAATCTGGGTAGTAGTGATAGTAGTTTCATTATGTATTGGTATATGTATGTGAATTTTAATCAATGAAAATGGTGACTTTTTTTTAATTGCTTGTTGATATTACTCTAATTTTAATGTTATTTATCTCCAATCTTATGTTATCTTATTGGATGATCATGAATATCAAGGAACAATGAAGATAATTTGGGTGGACTTTATTACTGGAATGAAAAGATACAAATGATATATCTTGTAATTAAAATAAATAAGTAATCTAAAACGATATTAATAATGTCGTTGGCCTAGATCTAGGTGATATAAACCTTTGTATAAACCTAAGCCGTTTGATTAGATCTACATTTATTAACATTAATTATTTAATTGTATTTACTATTTAGCCATTTAGGTTGTAAATAATTCAATTTGAATTAAGCAGTTTGTAATTGGATAAGTTTAAACAGGTTGCGATTCGAAAACAGTTCGATTTTAACGGTTTAACGGGTTATGGAAGTTCTGTTTAGACGGTTAGCGGATTATAACGGTTCGGTTTATACGTGCGGTTTAAACGGTTTCGGTTCATAAACGGGTCGGTTTAAACGGTTAGCGGGTTACAAATGGTTCGGTTTAACGGTTTTTTTTCGGTTTAAACGGTTTCGGTTTATAAACGGTTCGGGTCATTAACGGGTTTATAAACCATTCGGTTCGATTTCGTTTCGGTTCGGATTTGCGCAGTTTGGTTTGTTATCGGTTTACGGTCCGTAACGGGTTGACATTGAGCGGTTCAATTCGGTTTCGGTTTGATATTGAACGGTTCAGTTCGGTTTTCGGTTTACATTTATCGGTTTATAAACGGATCGGTCCGTGATGGTTCGGTTCGGTAACGGGCGGTTTCACGGTTCGGTTTGAAAAGTCCCACCCCTACAAAATAGAGGATTTCAAAGGGGAAACATGTTTTAAAAAAATTACCATCTCTTGCTTCAATAATGTTACCACCTGCAAAAGTATCATTAGCACCTTTAGCAAGAAAAATGATAAGCTTCATTATGCTAAATTGAAAGTTGAAAGTGTTGGATTTTGGGAAAACTACTCAATCTAAATTATGTACCATTGATCAACATATATAGAGTTATACAAATATCGTAAACCTAGTACGATAAGGATATACAATATATACAAATATTATCCTAATCTGAGACAAATATTATCATGATTATAATATCTATCACAACCCCACAGTCATAGCGGGAAGATGTCGTACGCTAAGACTGGATCTAAAATCCAAAAGTAAGTCTTGTGGCAAGCCTTTTATGAAAATGTCCGCAAATTGATATCTAAAAGGAATATGTAGAACCCGAACTTGTCCCAAAAGCATCCTTTTCTCGAACAAAATGAATATCCATCTCACCGTATTTGGTGGGATGGTGTTGTACCGGGTTTCCAACAAGGTAGATAGCACTGACATTATCACAATAAACAATAGTAGTCTGTCGAAGAGGGCAATGTGACTCAAGTAAAAGATTATGAAGACAACATGCCTCAGAGACAACATTTGCAACGCCTCGATATTCTGCTTCCGCACTCGATTTAGATAAAGTATGTTGACGCTTAGATGACTAATAAATGAGGTTGTCCCCAAGAAAGTAGCAATATCCGGACGTGGAACGACGGCTATCGGAGAACCTTCCCAGTCAGGGTCAGTGTAAGTAATCAAACGATGAGAAGCAGACGGATATTAATGTAAGCCATGATCAATGGTACCCTGAACATAACACAGAATGCGTTCCAAAACATCATAATGAGATTCTCGAGGATCATGCATAAAAAGACACACTTGTTGTACCGTATAGACAATATGTGGCCCGGTGAAAGTGAGGTACCGAAGAGCCCCTGCTAAACTGCGATACAAAGTAGGATCCCAAAAAGTTGGTCCTACATCTGCACCAAGTTTGGACTTAGTGTCAATTGGAGTGGTTGGAGGTTTACAAGAGCCATACCTGCACGCTCTAGAATCTCTTGTGCATACTTTTCTTGTGAAAGTAGTGAATAGGAGGGAGTACGGGTCACTGCAATCCCTAAAAAGTAGCTCAAAGGACCCAAATCAGTTATAGGGAACTCAGTTTGCAACTGAGATATGATTTCTGCACGCAACTTGTTAAATGAGGTAGCTTATATAATATCATCAGTATATAGAAGCAGATATACCATATCATCACCCTGCCAAAAAGTAAAGAGGGAGTTAAAACACCTCTCTGTCGCCAACGACAAGGCTCGTCGCCAGGCGACGAATCTGTAGTCAGGCGGTGCAAGACAGTTTTTGCGGATTTTTTTTTATCATATCTTTTGATCCAGAAGTTCAAATAAGTCATATAATAAGTCGTTGGAAATCTCTTGAATTCTACTTTCCAACCCAATTAATTAGAATCAGTTTAAAATCTTTTGTACATAAAAAGATATGGCCATATTAGTGGAAGGGTGTGAGTTTTGGATAGAGTTTCGTATTCCATTCATATCTTTTTCGTTATAGCTCGGAATTAGTATTATAATATATCATTGGAAAGATAATTTCAATATCTATCCAACCATATAAAATTTGGATAAAGAATATGAGGTACGAAAATATTATCTGAATATATTCCATTTCGTACAAAACAAGGATTCTCAAAAGGAGTAGTTTTATTCAATTTCAAACTCTTTGAAAATAATTATCAATCATAACTCCATTAGGGTTTAAGAGAACCTTCTAGAGTATTCTAAAAGACTATAATCAATCCTAATAGCTTTAGGAATTAATAATAGGCCCTCCTCTAGATCATTGGGCCCTATGTAAGAACCAAACCGGGTCCAGTTTTGTATTTTGGCCATAACTTCCTCATATTCATCAGAATTGGGCTTATAATATATTGTTGGAAAGGTTCAATCCCCATCCTACTACACAATTATTGGACCCATATCATTGACAAAACTAATTTGTAATGCATGTTTTTCATAAGTAGAAAAAAAATATTTTCAAAAACAGAAAGAAAGATTTATTTCATAAAAACTAACCACAATATTAGACACACTTTCACTTCATTCGATTATGATTCGACACGAAAGGTATTCATCACTGGCCTGGGTTTGGTTTTGGGAAGACACATTTGGGTGGCTACACATCCAAAGGACGAGAAACGGCGGAGTCAATGTGATCTAAGTCATCTAACACATTGTAGGTGCAAGCATGGTTCTCAAAAAGCTCAACCCAATTAGAAATTGGACCTTCTCATAATCAAGAACTAGGTTAGGTCCCGTGCCATGCACGGAATTTTTAATGACCGTTTTTAAAATTAACACTATATTTAATGTTTTGTCTACTTTCATATGTTATTCATATCAATTGAATGCTAAAGAACAACAAAAAAATCACACCAAGAATAATCAACATGTATTGTTCTTGCCAAATTTTATTGAAATATCCATAGAGTGTTAATTGATTGAAATTTTAATCATAAGTTATTCAAGGTAATGACAAAAGTATTATTTGTTGATTTGATATTCGCATTTCATTATTTAATCTTGTAGCTTCTATTACGTGATTTTTGTATAAAAATCAAGAAAATAATATATAAAATCTTGTTGTAATAAACGTATGTAGACATGTAGTACACAATATGTCTTTCTTAAAAAAAAGCCATATGTCACAAATTATGTTAAGAATATTTTTTTTTTTTGCTGAAGTTGTAGTTGTAAATATATATTTTCTTAGAAAGTTGTATAAAATCTTTTAGGAAAATACACTTTAATAATCCCAACTATGACCAATTTAATTTTAATAATCCCAAATAAGGTTTATTATCTAATAATCCTAACTATTGGGTATGTTTGCCTCTAATGGTCCCAATGAATGGTAACCTAATGAAAGGGTAATTTTTTTTTTAAAAGCCACGTCTCAGTACATGATTGGCCTAAAATTAAACAAAATTAAATTAAAAAAAAATCAAAATAACAAAAAACCCTAATCCTACAACCACCACTCCCTCACCGTAAAACCCAAGCTAAACTCCCACTACAGCCCACTAGAATCGGCCGACCACCTACCTAACCCAGCCCCCACCCCCCACCCACCCCCTACCCCAAAATGGCCGACCGACCTTCCCAAACCCCAAAACCACCAGCCACATCGTAACAACAGCCACCAATTACTTTTCCCACACCGCCAGCGGCGCCTACAACAGCTACTCAAACAATTCAACCACCACAAAGTCGACCTCCAATTGCCCAACAATTCGACCTCTAGCCAACAATTCAATTACCACGAAATAAAAATTTAACCTCCAATAACCATAATTCGCCACAAATCACATCAATTTCAACCACCAATTGCAGCAGTTGTGTGGGTTGTTGCGGTTGGTGATGTTGAAGGGTTGCATGGGTTGGTGCGGCTGTCAGGAGTAGGTGGCTGTTGTGTGGGTGTTGCAGTTGGTGATGTTGAGGGGTTGCATAGGTTGATGCGGCTGCTAGGGGTTGTGAGGTATAGTGATGGAAGTTGGTTTGTGCGGCTGCGAGGAGTATTTTTGCAGTTTGTTGTTGATGGGTGGTGGTTTGTGCAGCTGCCCCTGCTACCTTAAAGTTGGTGTTGGCAGTCAGGGTTGCCTGGCCGGTTGTTTTGGTGGCTAAAGGGGGTAGCCAACCAGTCCGGCGAGGTTAGGAAGTGGGGGTTAGTGTCACGGTGGGAAAAGTGGCTTGGGATTTTTTGGGTTTTTTTTTAATTTTTTAATTTTAGACCAATCACACGTTGACACGTGTCATGTTAACCTGTTATAACATGTTGACTTTGTGTTGACCGGTTGGGACTATTATTGGAAAACATACCCAATAGTTAAGATTATTAGATAATAAACCTTAGTTGGGATTATTAAAAGTAAATTAGCTATAGTTGGGATTATTAAAGTGTATTTTTCCAATATTTTATTATACTTTGTATGTAATTATTAAACATATGTAGAAAGATTTAATTTGTTTCTTAGATAGATTTTTTACAAAAAATAAAAATTAAAAAAAAACCTACTAAGGACACACCAGAAGATAGTGTGTCTTTTAGTATATAGTTATTCACAAGAGGAATTTCATTTTTTAAATTGTTCACTGCCAAAGTGGGGTCCGACGTGGGTGGTGTTAGAGGTGGTGGAGGAGTGGGGTCACCGTCCTTGGCCATGACAATTCAATATAGCAGTGAAAAAAAAGTCGTAGGGGTAGAAGGATGAATATCGAAATTAGCGAGTGTAGGGAATAATTTCAAGCATTAAACCCCTCTAGCTTGAACCCCACTGTGATCATACACTAAAGTACGGTGGCGTCCAAAAGGGAAGAAGATAGAGCAAAAGAGTCGCCAACAAGTTTTTTAAGGAACTTGTAAACCGTTCATAGGATGAAGGTTACACCCCTTAACGATCCAAGAGATCGTCAACTCCATAAGGTCTAGAACCAAATAAGGGTTCGGGGATGAAGGTACAAATCCAACCTAAAAGAGATTGAACCTTCCCTAATAATAGGCCTCTACTTTATTCTGATCGTATTCATGTGCGCTTTCTGATTAACATGCAATCAATAGGATTAACCCTAAACCTGTTTATCTATGTTGGTTGAATATAATGCACAAATAAATCTATTATTGGCGATCACTTGAATTTATAATCAAATTAACCCTAACAAGATTATTAATATCTTATTAAGCATGATTACAAGTACCAATTTCCCTTTAAACATGCAATAAAGGCGTGATCAAGCAATAAATATCAACCAACATAATAATCATAATCATGAATAATAATTATAATAATCATAATAATAATATCATCAAAATAAAATAATCATCATCAAAATAATAATAATAATATTCATAATCATCATAAATTATAACAATTATAATCATAATCATGATCATGTTATATTAAAGCATAATAATAGAAAGATCCTAGGCATGATATTAACAAGACTAATAACAAACCCTAGCATGTCACTAAGCAATAAAAATCAAATCTTTAGCCCTAACAATCATAAATATTAGGAAGAACATAGGAAGCATCGTAACAATCATATTTAATATTAAAAATACCCTAGACATGATACTAGGAATATCATAACAATGAAAACATGATTTCTACATCATTATATCAATAAATCAATTAAATCACTTACTTTGATGCCTCGTACCTTTTTCTAATAACAAAATACAAAACGTTAGTAACTTCAAGGAAAATAATAATCAAAACAATTAAATTAAATAATTGAAAGAGAGATTTGGGACCAAACCCTCAGAAATTAAACCTTTCACGTCTAGGGCGAAGGCAACTTCGAATATGGCTAGGTGTGTCTAGATCTTGTGAATGCGGAATTTTGTATTTGAAAACAAGTTTAGAAAAAGAGAGAATGAATGAAAGAGAGATGAATGCTATTTAAAACTGATTTGTAGATCATGAGAATTGGTGAATGATTAAGAGAGAGTTAGAGAATTAATGATTGCGAATGAAAACTGATTGTAGGTGAATGATGGATGTAGATGATGAATGAAAACGAAGTTTTTAATACGATATTTATAGAGAAAATCAGCCAAAAAGATAAAATATCAAAACAGAGTCTGACGCACAGAAAACAGAGCTGGCGACAAGAACCAACACTAGCGTCAGGCGCCAATGGCTAGCGCCAGGCGCCAGGCCTGGTTCCAGGCGCCAAGGTTTGGGGTTAGGCGCCAAGCCTATTTCCAACGCGTTTTTCGAAAATCAGATAAGTTTACTATACTGGAGGATAAAATCATATAATTTCCTCGAAAATGCTATTTTGATTTTGATTAAAACTCTGAAAAGGTCAACAAAAGTCAATTTATCAATGCTAATTGAATTAGGAATGAAAAGAACCTTCTAGAAGAATCTAGAAGACTAAAACCATTCCTAATTGCATTAGGAATGATAAATCACATTAGGCCCTCCCCTAGATCATTGGGCCGTACATAAAGCTCAAAACGGGCCCAGTTTAGTAAATTGGCCATAACTTCCTCAATATTCATCGGAATTGGGCTTATAATATATCGTTGGAAAGGTCTTTGCAAGCCCCATCCAACTATACTACTATTGGACCCATATCATGGACCAAACAAACTGTATTGGCTGTTTTCTTTAAATAAGTTTTCAAAAACAGAGAGAAGAGAAAAGAATTAAAACTTTCCGTAACACTAGACTTTTTCCACACTTTCACATCATTCGATTATGATTCGACGTGAAAGGTACTCATCACTGGGTTTTGGTTTTGGGGAGACACAAATGGGTGTCTACAGAAGCCCCCACTTTGACTGAGTTTGGAGAAACGCAAGTTTCGAAAACAAAAGTCAAAGTATCGATAGGGACGGAGAATGATTCAGAATGTTTCTGCGATCCTAAATCACTCTTGTAACGCCGATACGTGCAAAACTAGCATTAGTTAAACAGATAAAAGAATTAAGAAACGCGTATCTTGCACCGTCGAGAACACGTCTCTGAAAGTAACCAAATTGTTTTGATGACCTCCTGCAAGCTAGAGAATGCCATCCCGCTTGAAAACTGCTACGCCTGTAACTGTTTCCAAATATAGAAGACTGTTTCGCCTGAAATGATCCTCTTCCGCTTTGATAATATTCCACATCCAAGGGAATACTATCGAAGACAACTTCGCCCGAAATTACCCCCAGTTGTTTGTGACAACTCTCCGCAAGCTAGGGAATGCTGTCGAAGATATCTTCTCTTGAAGTCATCCTCATTTGATGCGATAATTTTCCAAAGGAAATTACCGAAGATCCACGCTTGTCGATCTTTAAAAGTTCGCCTGAACTTTGCTCCCGCTATGCGTGTACGTCGGCGCTTCTATTGCTTTGAACCTATACGTCGGTGCCCTTTTGCTTTTGAAACCTATATGTCGGTGCCTTTTGTTAATGAGCCAATGCTTAGGCGTTTTAAGCTAAGTAAGACGATCTTTCACTAGGTCGATCACTTTACGTAATCAAGCCAATTACTAAATTATGTCATATTGCTTAGAGGGGCTAACTGGCGTACCAAGGAACCCAAAAATATGTTGCAGAAGGCTAGCACAACCTCATCAGGTGGCTGGGTGCTTTGGCGCCACTGAAAAACCATTAGCGCCACCTTATTAGCACTAGCGCCAGGCGCTGATATTGGCGTCAGGCGCCAAGCCTAATTTATGACGCCAATGCATAGGGCTTGGCGCCAACACGGGACTTCCTTAAATACCCCTTTCCCCTTCATTTTGCTGCTGCTCGTCGCGATTTTGCTCGAAAGAAAGTCCGAAAACTTCATTTGCTCGGTGCTTGCTCGTTTATCAACCGAATTTGCTCAAATTTGTTTTCAAATCAAAGCTCTTTTCATCTATTTTCCTAATCTATGTAAGTTTTCTTCAAATTGACATCAGTTTTTATGAATTCTTGACATGTTTTATTCACGAATTTCATGAAAATTCGAAATTTTATAATGCTCAATTTTCTTTGTTTGTCACGTTTTATGCCATGAAATTGCTTGATTATGTTTATATATTGCCTTGGGAGTAATTTGAGACTTGTTTGACTCAATTTGGTGAAGAAATGAGCAATTTGCCATTGTTGGACCTCTTAAGGTCGTGAAGAACAATGTGACTCGTTCTTGATATTTTTTGCTAGAAATTCTTGTCCAATTTGTCACAATAATCACTATAGTGTTGCAAGAAATTGTTTAACTGCTTGAAGAATGTTGTTATGCTCAATTTGAATTTTTGCTCTGTTTTAGTACTACGTACTCTGTTTTTGCGAACATAGTATCATGCGGCTAGGCAAACATTAGATACTATAGAGCCTTAATTTATGATAATTTTGCACAATGTATCATGGCTAGACAGCGAGGCTCGGGTTCACGGTCCCAAAACACTAGACGGGAGTATGAGCCCGTGGAGGACGACGCCGAGCCGTCCACTTCACTTGGTCGGCTTCCGGAATGGGATGAGAGGACCCTGTTCTTCGCCCCTGTTCACCACATTTCTGAGAGGGTGAGACGGGGCATCGTGCCCGGGAAAACACGGCATCACGGCTCTGGCTGTTATGGTTTAGGCGATTTGTAAAGGATGTACATTGCTAGGGATCTTGAGACGAGGCTCCTATGGGAGTCCTGCGGACTAGTTACTCTGTTCGAGACCTCCGAGGCTATGGTTGCCTCAAGCGGGGGTCACCACATAGTGCGCGCTTTGGTGGAGTTCTTCTGGGACACCACCAACACCTTCCATTTCCCTTGGGGCGAGATGATGGTCACCCCTACGAATTTCTGTCTCATCACAAGACTGGAGTTGACTTCTGTGCCACTACCGTTTGACAGTGGAATCGACGTCTTCTCTTCGGAGGTCGAGGAGCTGTTGGGGCCGATCGCTATTCAGGCCCGAGCTAAGGTCGAGACGACTCAGTTTAGCGCTAGGGGAATTCGCCGCTCGACGCTGGCAGCGGCTCTTGATGACGATGCGACCACCCGAGAGCAGCGGGTGCGCATCTTTGCGCTGATGTTATTGTCAGGGACATTCTCCCCTGACAAAGGTAGTAGGGCGTTGCTTTACTATCTTCCTGCTGTCCGTGATCTTCACCGGATCGGGACTTATGACTGGGCCAGCTTGGCCTATGCTGACTTTGTTCGTGCGCTGAGGGACTCGTGTCGACACCGGTCCTTTGGGACGAACGTTGCTTTGTCTGCCTTTTGGAAGGTCGTAGAGGTAAACATTTACTCCCTATAAAGTTTAGCTCTGCATATTAGTTTAGCATTTACTCACACTTTTAGCTCTTTGTAGATTTGGTCCTACGAGTACTTTCCTTCTGTTGCGCCGGTGAGACCATCGCCGCGGGGATTTCCAGTGAGCGACTCCTGGGGCGGTCACCATGTGGACATGTCCACTACACATGTCTGGAACTAGATCATCTCGGTACGACTTTTATTATTTATTTTGCTTTTCCGCGGTGTTTTAAATATATTCTTGCCTGATTGATGCTCTTTATAGGGACCTGAGGTGGTATACCGGCCGTGGGGCGGTTGGACAGTCCCTAGGTTAGCCGCACAATATTCTGCTGAGCATCGCTATTTCTTGGGGACTTATGGAGCGGTCGCGTACTTAGGAGAGAGGGTCGCTAGACAGCATTTTTCTGATGTCTTCGTCGTTCCTGCTGCTCCACCACGTCATATGTTCGACGAGGCGCGGTTGTCGAGCATGTCTGAGGAGCTGGTACCCCTTGGCGGGTCCCATGTGATCCTCGGGCGGTGTTATGCTGAGGAGCTACTACCTTTGTTAGCTCCAGCCCCCGTACCAGCTGAGGATGTGAGGGTAAGATTTTTTTTAGCTTTACTTTCCACTAAGTAGCCCCTAAGTAATGCTTTACTGATTTTTTATTATTTTTTTTTCATCAGGACGGTGCTGCTGAGTTCGTGTCACCCCGTATGTCCATCCATTACCAGGAGATGTACGTGCCGATCGAGGAGATGATTTCTCCGGCTCCCGAGGGCGAGCGCTTCGTAGAGCGGTCGATTCCTCGCCACCAGACTCGAGTAAGCCTAGTTTTTTCAGAATTTTTGTGTTCATATATCATGCATTTTTACTAACTTATTTTTCTGATAGTTTTCACGCGAGGTGGTTTCGGCGATGGCACGATGCATAGATGTCTTCCGGAGCCAGCTCGTCCGGATGAGGAATGCGGCCACTTGCCGTCGGGATGACGTCATCCGAGAGGTAGCCTTTCTGTACTCATTATTTTTGCATTGCTGCTTCAAATTTATCTTGTTTCTGATTTAATTCTTTTTGTAGGGCCAACCTATTGCTTCTCACACCCGCACGAGACTTGAGGGGCGGAGGGATTCCAGCGAGGTCTAGTTCAAGACGTCGTCGCACTTCGTCAGGGGGTAGAGGTGGTCGCTCTGAGGCTGCTCGAGCTGACGTTGCAGAGGGCTCGAGATCTTCTTCTGAGGGTGCTCATGCTGCACCGGTAGGAGAGGCTACCTCGGCTTTCAGAGGTGGTGGGATGTACGAGATAGGTTCGTCATCGCAGCAGCCTCTGCGACCTTAGCCTCAGGTTGATCCTGGCTAATGTGGTCCCATATTAAGTCTTCCTCCTCCTACGGAGACTGGAGCTGGTGGAGAGGTGACTCCTCGTACGGCGCATTTTTATGATATGATGGGACTACGTCCTCCGGCACCGTAGTTTGTTCCTGTGTATATTTTATTTTGACTTTTCCTAGAACTTTGCCTTAAACTCGTTATTCATAGACACATTTTGTATATTTATGCTATTATGAATTTATTTGATTGTTATTATTATGTTTGTGTGCGCAAGAAAAGTGTGACAAACAATTTTGCGCAAAAATTCCGTCATTTTTATTATTGATGGAGGGTATCCGACTCTCTCCCCAAAAAGAAAAAATAAAAAAAGGAAAAAATCGAATAAAATGTCGGGTGTTTGGAATTTAAAATTAATAGCTATTTTAATTAATTAAGAAAAAAGGATAAAAAAGATGTTTAGGAAAAAATAAACGGAGCCATAAAGTCATTAACCGACTCGAGTTTAATATTAAAAACGCAAGTTGAGCACGCGCGGCTGGTCTGGCATCTTGGCGCCAGGCGCTACACTTAACGTGTGGCACCAAGCGCTGGCGGTTGGCGCCAATCACGGGGTTTTGACGCCAATTGACGCTGATTCCGTATTTCATTTTGATTAAAACTCTTCGCAATTTGTGTATAAATATCCCCTGCCCAGCCGATTCTTCTCATAATTCCAGCGAATAAAATAATTCTCTGCTTTAGAAAAACAATAATAATGTCTTTAGTCACCAAGACCTTCACCCAATACACTCATGAATGGTGTCGATCTCTTAATGCTAGAGACAAAAAAGAATTAGATTTATTTCACCTGGGGGGAATTTATGGCATCAAAGGGGTAGATCTTGATCTAGACTTCATACATACCGCTCTAGAATTTTGGAATGTTGATACTCATTGTTTCAGAATAAGGTATGATGAGATTAGCCCTTTGCCAGAGGAATTTGGTGCCATTTTAGGCTTCCCTGCAATATACCTTGTAATAATCCCAAGAGTAGACGCATACTATTATAAGGATTTCGAGCGCTTCTTTAATTTAAAAGAAAGGGATTTATCAAAAATAGTGGATGGCAACGTAGTTAACTTGAAAGAATTCGCACGTCATTATTTTGATAAACCTCTTTCTGAATCTTTTCATATATATAGAAGAAGGGCGTTCTTATTTTGCATGCTTAACCAATTTTTTCTCAGTAGTGGTAAAAATAATGAAGGTCAATCAATTATAACCACTGTACTAGAACAAATTGAATCTGGGAGAAATCCAATGCCATTGATAGTTTGGAGAGACTATGATTAGTCTGGATGAATTGAAAAGGGACCCTAAAGCGCCTTTTCGCGGCTCTCCAATTTTATTACAGGTAGAAAAATAATATTTTTAATTATAGAAATCAAAAAAACATATTTTTTGTATTGTAATAATAATTTATTTGCATTGCAATGTTTTTACAGATGTGGCTAATGGAGAGGCTAGGATTAATTAGCCCTCCGGACGATATTGAGAAATATACTCCCATTTTCTTCGTGAGAAGGAAGAAGCGCATCCCTAAAATTGGGCGCCATGGGTGGAGAAAAGTCTTTGATCACGTGATTTTGCTATCAAGTGGATCGTCCCATGGTGGAAAATAGAAAGGATGGTTGGTGTGAACAAGCAACCTTTCTGCCGTCTTCCAAGCTTGTCTCGTGTAACTTATTATTACCCCTGCAGGGTAAAAAGATAATACGACTTGCTTCAGAATATTCCTTCTGGAGATCTTCGTCCTCCCTTTGAGTACCCTATTTCTCAAGAAGTAGACAGATTTGATGCTTACTGGGGTGCTAGACCTTTATGGGAAGTGATTACCCAAAAGGTCCCTCCTTCTTTGCCCAATGATGTAAAGAAGTGGTTGCTGAAGAAATCTTCGATTGATCAGGGTAGAACCGATGTGAAGAATCGTCTAGGTGACAGGGTGATTCCTGCCAAGGAACGCTTAGGTGCAAGAATTGAATTCAAAACACCTGCAATGCCTAGGAAGAAAGGTGCTACTAAAGATAAAGGGAAAAGGAAAGCTAACACCACAGATAAAAAGTCTTGGGTGGAAAAGAAGCATGGAGTGTTAGCTGAAGGGGAGACTATCTACTCCAAAATTGAATGTAGGTCCTCTAAAGGATGCCTACTAGCTAAGGTTATGGATGAAGAGGAGGAAGCAGACAAGAATTGTAAAAGAGCTAGAAAGGAAAAGAAAGATTAAGAGCATTGCTTAACTTTAAATTTATTAGACTTAGATTATTATTTTTATTTAAAGTTAATTTATTTCAGCTTTATTTAAATTCCATCAATAATGTAATGTTATTTTATTAATGAAATTTCAGCTTTCAATTAAATTGTTTACTTTAAATTTTTTTTATTAAAGCAATGAAAATCGAAAAAAAAATCAATTTTCCAGAAATTCTTCGAGTACGGAAGTCGAAAATTTTTCGAAAAACACCGAAATTCGCCCAGAGTTTATTTCCGAATTGGCGCCAGTCATTGGCATTTGGCGCCTTCCATTGAAGTTTGGCGCCAGGCGCCAATTTCATCGGCTGGCGCTAATGATTTCTGGCTGGCGCCAGGTTCTTTTTTCTGCGACGCCGATGATTCGCCGATTTTCTGTTGAATTTTTAATTAATTCTGGAACGCGGAGATGTCGAGAAATAAAGTGGCCGCACCCGTAAAGGGTTGCCTACGTATCCTTTCTTAAGGAATCAGGCCGAACGTAGCTCTCTTGAGTATCCTACTCAAGTACTTATGGGTAGTATTTCTTAAGTTGGTCAAGATTTGTCATGTTTGAGAATTCATTGCCATCCACATCAGTCAGTTTTGCTGCACCTCCTGACAGGATTGTTTTGACAATGTAGGGTCCAGACCAATTAGGTCTAAATTTACCCCTTGGGTCTAAAACATTTTTCCTTAGCGCTTTTAATTCCAAGTCTCCTACTTTGATATTTATTGTCTTGACCTTCTTATTAAAATGCCTAGCCATACGAGTTTGGTAACACTGAGTGTGATGTAGAGCTTCTAGTCGTTTCTCATCGAGTAGAATCAATTCTTCGTAACTTTCCCTAGTCCATTCAACTTCATCGAGTTTACTCTCTAACGCGATGCGTAAAGATGGTATTTCTAGTTCGACAGGTTGTACGACATCCATTCCATATACCAAGGAAATTGGCGTAATTCCTGTTGATGTACGGATTGACGTGCGATAACCCCACAATGCGAAGTGAAGCTTGTCAGACCAATCCTTATAATTTTCCGTCATTTTTTCGATGATAGTCTTTAAATTTTTATTAGCTGCCTCGACTGCTCCGTTTGCTTGAGGTCTATAAGGGGAAGAATGATGATGTTGAATGCCGTATTTTTGTAGCAATTCTTTACATTCGGCTTGAAAGTGAGTTCCATTGTCACTTATCATTTCATGTGGGACTCCATATCGACAAATAATATTTCTTTCGATAAAGAGTGCTACATGTTTTGCAGTGAGTATAGCATACGATTGCGCTTCGACCCACTTTGTAAAGTAATCGATTGCTACTAGGATAAATTCGTGGCCTCCTGTTCCTGGGGGAGTGATTTTGCGAATGATGTTAATTCCCCATGTAGAGAATGGCCATGGCGATGTGTAGGTGTAGAGCAAAGATGGAGGGACATGTTGTAAATTGGCATAAATTTGGCACTTAGGGCATCTTTTCACGTATTGATGGCAATCCCTATTCATTGTAGTCCAATAATATCCTTCTCGCATTATTTTCTGGACAAACATTTTGCCATTTATATGTGTCCCACAGATTCCTTCGTGGACTATTCGCATTGCTCTTTGTGCATCCTTCTTTCCTACGCATAGGAGAGCTCGGCCTTTAGGTACTCTTTTATGTAGCTCGTTGTCTATGAGTACATATTGAGAAGCCAAAAGTCTTAATGCTCGCTTTGCTCTTTTGTCAGCATGAGGAGGGTATTCTCTATTGGTGACATAATTGAGTATGTCCGTGTACCATGGTTCTTCTTCTTCTTCTTTTTCTTCTTCACCTTGGACTACTTTGTCGTCTTCTATGGCCTAGATGTATGTTGGTTTGTGCCTTTTTTCAATAGTTAGAGGCATTTGCTCGATTTTCGTGGGAATCCTAACCATTGAGGCTAATCTTGCCAAGGCATCAGCAAATTGGTTTTCTTCTCTAAGTTGATATGTGTATTCTACCTTCTCTAACTGATCGGTAAGAGTTTCCAGATAGGTTTGGTTAGGGGCTAGGCTTTCGCTCCTTACTTTCCAACTTTTAGATATCTGATTGGTGATCAAAGAAGAGTCTCCGAATATCCTTAACTTCTTTACTCCCAATGCCAAAGCTGTTTCAAGGCCTACCACGCATGCTTCATATTCAGCAGCATTGTTGGTAACGTCGAAATCAAGCTTTATGGAGATTGGAACATGCTCCTCTTTAGGTGATACTAGTAGTACTCCAACGCCACATCCCTTTTGGTTTGAGGCTCCATCGAAATACAAGGTCCAAGTATCATCTTCAGTGACCATTAGGTCTTCATATGGAAATTCATTGTCTTGTATTGGCGTCGAGTCTTCTATTGGAAAGTCTGCTAGAAAGTCTGATACCACGGATCCTTTAATAGCTTTTTATGGCATAAACCTTACATCGAACTGGGCTAGTGATAGGCTTATCGCGTACCTAACAAAAATAACCTAACTATTCCTTCTAACTGTGTAGTAGGGCAAGTAAGGATCGAATCCCAAGAGACTATGGTTCATTCAATTAATCAGACTCAATTAATCACTAAGCACGTCACCAATCAATAATGGATGATAATAATCAACTAATATATTAAATAACACAATTACTAGAGGAAATATTAATCAATAAACTAAAGCATCCAAGATCAAGCATTACCACGATTATGATTGATAAACTAATAAATCTACCCCCAATATATAAATCAATTGACAAGAAGAAAAGCAATCCCTAATAATAATACCAAAGGTCTCTTCCAAGTTATCAATGGCTTCCCAAATTAACTATCAAGCCTACTTCCGTGGAATCAAGCGAATAAGGGACATTAAACACCATGCCTAGATTCCTAATTATTCAATCATCTACTTCCGTGATGATCTTCAAACCCTTAATTGGAATAACCTAATCCCGTTAATACCCAACTTCCGTTGCAATAAGAACAAAGGGATGATAACAATACTAATTATTCCTAATCTAGTATTGGCATAAACACAATCAATTAAGCATGTCAATTGGGATTATTATTGGGGAATTTAAAGATCTACTTTATACATCAATCATAATCGGGCTTAGCAAGATCCCGGATTAAGGAAACTACTCACACATCATAATAAAATCAAAATCAAGTTCAAAAACAAGAAACAGTAAAGAAAACATATTTAGAGAACAGTGAATATCAGAAAAGAGTGAAGTAAGATAAATACCAATTACTCCAATTGAAAGAACTCAAATTGTTGATGAACAATTGATTAATCTGGGATTAAAAGATTGAAATTGCTTAAAGGAAATAAAACTAGGGTTCTTGAGAGTTTTCTAGGGCTTAAGGAGAAAAACTAATGAAAAACTCACTCTAAGAGTTAATTACAAAAGGGTATTTATACCCCCAAAAGATAGAAATTCGGAAATAGCTGAAATCGCGCAATCTTGAACATCGCCCGGTCAGACCGGGCAGATCTCGCCCGATCGGGCGGAGGAAGGCTGCGTAAAATACGACAGTTTTCCTTCTTTGCCCGGTCAGACCGGGCGAACCTCGCCCGGTCGGGCGCGCGTAACACGTTTCCAGAATTGCATCTTCATAACTTGACTTCTTCATCGCCCGGTCTGACCGGGCGAAGCCTGCCCGATCGGGCGCGCGTTGCACCGTTCAGAATTGGGCTTCTTCCTGTGAACTCTTCATTGCCCGGTCTGCCCGGGCAAGCCATGCCCGGTCGGGCACTCCACATAAATTGCAGTTCTTGGCTATCAACTCTTCCGAATCTACTAAAAACACGTCCAATTGCCTAGAAACGCTTCATATTCCTGAAAAGCTTACTAAAACAATCGAATACACTAAAGAAGAGATTGTTAGCAAGAAATGGCTCCGTAGAGCTCAAAACCATATAAAATTACTAAGTAAAACCGGGGAAAACCATTGTATAAAACACGTATATCAAATTCCCCCAAGCTAAACCTTTGCTTGTCCCTAAGCAAAGCAATGAATAAATAAATCAATACTTCACCCCAAAAGCAATTCAAATCAATAAATACGATTAAAGGTAAACTCGACAGTTATGCATCAAAGTCAACCAATCAAATCCATCTGACTACTCATCCTGTCTGACAATAGTCAAATAGAGCAAACCACAAGAGCATATAGAATTCAAGACTAGTGTTCACACACTCAACTCTCATTTATGTGGCGAGTAAAAGATATACTCGATCGCTCTCCATCCAACTCCTTTAAATGTGAACAATGCCCTCCCAAACTCACGCACTCGTGTGTTTAAAGAAAACAAGCACTCAACCTAGCAGTCGACTCGAAATATATCAAATCATTCTTTGCATTGGAAAACAACTAATTTCACATTCACACAACTCTATGCACAAAGGTCAGAAGGTCTTCAAAGCTTGTAATGTAAGGCTAGGATAAAAGGTAGGAAATATTTGGGAAAATGTAAGAGTAAAGCTATGCTTAAGGGAGCCAAAATCCTAATAAATAAAACCAAGATCAAAATGAATTAATGACCAAATCATCTCCAACACAACTCAACTCTACCAAAAATTCACCAAACATCCAATTATATTAAAAATTTCCAACACTTAAAATTTCACTCATATATACAAAATATAAAATTATAGAACTTGAGTGAACAAACAAACTTTGAACTCTCCTTTTTTTTTTCTTGAGCAGCCTTCAATTAGAACACTTGAACATTGAAACAATTTTTTTCTTTTGCTCTTTCTTTTCCCTTTTTTTTTTTCATCTCACATTGGAATTTTTTCTTTGCACAATAAATTTTCAATTTTTTCAATCCACAACAATAAGAACAAATAAAAACTTCTCAAATCCACCCAAAATTGTGCAGATTACATGCACACTACAACTCCCTCACCTCACTCACTATTAGCTCCCCCAAGCCAAGCTTGGGACTAGTAACCAATGGGGCTTAAATAGGCTTGTAATGTGGCAAAATAAACAATAAAAGGGTACAAGCAACAACATGGGTAGCAAGAAGGGAACAAATGTATCTAATATCGTCTGAAAGCCACCTAGAGGAACAAATGCCTTCGTCCTCCTCAATGTGCATATTAATGAGTCATGCAAACATTACTCAAAGTTATAAACCAATACTCAACTTCATTGACATACCAGGAACTAACACACATTCCTAACCAAATCAACTAGTCAAGCACTATATTCACAAGTAGTTGGGCAAAATTGACTCATGTTAAGACATCCAAGTAATCAAACATCAAATCATGGCTAACCTATCCACAATACTCGTCATCATATACCAAGAATTAAAACAATTTTCATGAATGGGGCACAGGGAAGCATGATTTATTATTCATTGGATCGTATTTTTTGTATGTTTTTTTTTTTTTTTTTTTTTTTTAAAAACAACTAAAATAACTACACTAAAATAAAACAAGAAAGATAAGAGAGATAAGGAGAGAGAGAGTACCACATGTACGAAGCAACTCCCCCAAGCTAAATGCGGCAATGGCCTCATTGCAGCGTAAGGAGAGCATAGGAATCTCGACGGCTCCTCAAAAAGAATCGGGTTGCCTCCCGCAAGCGCTTGTTTAGAAGGTCATTAGCTTGACCGTATTCATCCTCATTGAGTTTGTGGTGAGGAAGAGAATGTGATATCTGACTTTTCTTCAATAGGATCTCCCGCTCGATAGTGCTTCACCCTTTGTCCATTGACTTTGAAGGTGCCCCCGGTGTTGTTCCATAATTCAATGGTGCCATAAGGATATGCTTTGTAGACCGTGAAAGGGCCCGACCATCTTGACCTGAGTTTCCCTGGAAATAGTTTCAACCTTGAATTGAATAGAAGGACTTGCTCTCCTTCTTTCACAGAATTTGGAGGGGGAAGTTTCTCTATTACCTCTACTTTGGCTTTGTCCACCTCAATCCCTTTGTTTGAAACTACATGGCCTAAAACGATTCCCTGTTGTACCATAAAATGGCACTTCTCCCAGTTCAATATCAGATTGACATCCTGGCATCTATGGAGCACCTTTGTTAGATTATCAAGGCAAATATCGAAAGATGAACCATAAACAGAAAAATCATCCATAAAAACTTCCATAGAATTTTCTATGAGACCTGAGAAAATAGCCATCATACACCGTTGGAACGTGGCTGGGGCATTACACAGTCCGAATGGCATTCTGCGATATGCGAAGGTGCCATATGGACATGTGAATGTAGTCTTTTCCTGATCACAAGGGCGGATGGGGATTTGAAAAAAACCGGAATATCCATCCAAGTAACAGAAAAAGGAATGGTTAGCCAATCGTTCGAGCATTTGATCAATGAAAGGCAAGGGGAAATGATCTTTACGGGTGGCTTTATTTAATTTTCTGTAATCAATGCACATCCGCCACCCTGTAACAGTTCTTGTGGCAACAGGCTCGCCTTTGTCATTCTTGACAACTGTCATACCTCCTTTCTTTGGTACTACTTGTACAGGACTAACCCACTTACTATCTGAGATAGGGTAGATTATTCCTGCAGCAAGCAATTTGAGAACCTCTTTCTTGACTACCTCCATCATAGTTGGATTTAGCCTTCTTTGAGGTTCTCTAGAGGAGGCATGATCGTCCTCAAGAATGATCTTATGCATACAAAAAGAGGGATTAATACCCTTGATATCATCAATGGTATACCCAATAACATTTCTATATTTTCTTAAAACAGCGAGAAGTTTCTCTAATTCAATGTTATTAAGCTCAGCATTAACAATAACAGGGTATGTATTTTTAGGACCAAGATATGCATATTTAAGATTAGAAGGAAGGGGTTTCAACTCTACCTCGGGAGGCGTCGAACTCTCCCCAACACTCGATGTACTAAGGACTTCCTTGACTGGAGCGATGATTGGATTAGCTTTTGCGTCTTCTAGTAGCCTCGTGTACTCCCTTACTTCCCAATCTTCATCATGGATACTCCCTATCAACACCGTTTCAAGAGCATCTTCCTTTTTGATCAGGGGAAGTTGTTCTTGTTGTAGATCATCGAGGACATCCACTTGACAAATAGTCTCACCCATAGACGGATTTCCCATAGCATTCAGTAATGAATACTCCATTTTCTCATCCCCTACTTCAAATGTTATTTTCCCATTCTTCATGTCAATAATTGCACCTGCAGTAGCTAAGAATGGTCTACCAAGAATAATAGGGACATGGGCATCTTCTTCCATTTCCATAACAACAAAATCACATGGAATAAAGAATTTACCAACTCGCAATGGAACATCTTCAAGTATACCGAGGGGAAATTTAACTGACCTGTCTGCAAGTTGCAGAGATATCCTTGTAGGCTTTAGCTCACCCATTTGAAGCTTTTCGCAGATGGAGAGCGGCATAAGGCTTACACTTGCACCAAGATCGCATAGCGCTCTATTGATCTCTATATCTCCGAGCTTCACTGGGATTGAATAGCTGCCTGGATCACCTAGTTTCTTAGGAAGAGTGTTTTGCAGAATGGCACTACATTCTGCAGTTAGAGAAACAGTAGCATTCTCTGCAAGCTTCTTCTTGTTAGATAGCATGTCTTTCAAAAACTTTGCATAAGAAGGCATTTCAGAAATTGCATCCAAGAACGGTATATTAATGTGAAGTTTCTTAAGGATGTCTAGAAATTTACCGTACTTTTTCTCTAACTTAGCCTGGGCTAACCTCTGTGGGAAAGGGACTCTTGGCATGTATGGGGCGAGAGGTGGGATCGGTTCCCGTGGCTTTTCTTGAACATCATTCCTTGGAATTAGGCTGTCTGGATCTCCCGCCCGGTCGGGCAGTGATTGCCCGGTCTGACCGGGCGAAGAAGAGCTGCTTATGTTCTTCTGTTTGTCTGGAATTTCTTCTTGCGCCCGATCGGGCGGACCTTGCCCGGTCTGACCGGGCGAAGAAGAAATTCGCACAGTCCCCTGTTTTTCGTCGACTGCTTCTCGCGCCCGATCGGGCGGACATTGCCCGGTCTGACCGGGCGAAGAAGAATTTTGCAAAATCCCCTGTTTTTCACTCATTCCCTCAATATCTATCGTTGATGGTTCCCTTACGGGAAGGTCTTCCAACTGTTTTCCACTCCTTAAAATTACAGCATTCATGTGCCCCTTTTGTGGTTGCTCTGTTTGGCCAGGAAACGTACCTGGTGTTTTTGAAGATTGGCCGACTTGATGAGCAAGTTGGCTTATTTGATTTTCCATGAGCTTATTCTGGGCTTGTAACTGTTGGATGGAATTATTTGTGGTGTTGATGAAGTTCTCCATCATTAGTTCGAGATTGGATTTTTGAGGGAGTGGTTGCATAGGTTGCATGGGTTGTTGTACTAGGGGTGGTCTTGGTTGAAAACCAGGTGGATTATAATTGTTGTTTCGAGGTGGGGGCGGAGGTGGATTTTGCTGGGCCTGGGTGTTTTTGTATGAGAAATTTGGGTGATTCTTCCAACCTTCATTATAAGTATTAGAATGGGGATCGTATGGTCTTTTAGGGTTGGAATTGTAGAAGGCATTGGCTTCCTCAATTGATACCTCATTCGAATTTCGTGGGCAATTAGGTGCGATGTGACCTTGAGTATTACACATTTGACAAGTTTCTAGCACATTATTAGAAGATCCAGTTTGTAATCTATCGAACTTGCTTGAAAGTGCCTGCACAGAACTAGTTAAAAGAGTTAGAGCATCAACATCTAATTTACCTCCTTTCTTGACACTATTTCGGCCGCCTGGGTGATAGTTGTCATTGGCTGACATCTTCTCAACCAGCTCCTTTGCTTCGGTTGGATTTTTAGTTAAAAGGGAGCCTCCAGATGCGGCGTCGATATAGATCCGGAATTCATGGGTTAGACCGTTATAAAAGGTTTGGATTAACATCCATTCAGGTATGCCATGATGAGGGCACTGTCTCTGTAATCTCTTGAATCTCCTCCATGCGTCATATAAGGATTCTTCATCTGATTGCCTGAAAGTGGATAGCTCGTTCCTTAATCTTGCAGTCTTTTCTTGTCCCAAGAACTTGACCAGAAAAGCTTTTACTAGTTTATCCCATGTATCAAAGGAACCAGAACCCTCATCTCTTAACCATTCCTTCGCCCTATCCCGTAATGAGAATGGAAAAAGGCGAAGTCTAAGAGCATCATCTGTAACACCATTCAGCTTCATAGTGTCACACTTTTCCAAGAAACCATCTATATGATTCACTGGGCAATCAAGAGGTGTGCCAGCAAATGAATCATTGGATATGAATTGAATAAACTGCGGTTTCAATTCAAAATTCTGAGCGGTGATAGGTGGTCTAACAATGCTAGAAAGGAGTCCGGTTGTTGTGTCAGGGATACCGTACTCCAAAAGAGACTTTGTTGCTTGGTCTTCCATATTTCTGTTACCTGCTCTTCTTCTACTTCTTCGTCTTCTTGCAGTCGCTTCAATTTCTGAATCGAGAGGCACTAAGTCGTCTGACCCTGAGCGACGTGTTTGCATACAACAAAGAACTAGGCAAAGAACATCAAAAACACAGGAGGCAATAGCCGAAGCAACAAACAACGCTTAGTAAAAACGAATCACGGAAAATCAATATGAAACCGTTAGTCCCCGGCAACGGCGCCAAAAATTTGATAGGCTTATCGCGTACCTAACAAAAATAACCTAACTATTCCTTCTAACTGTGTAGTAGGGCAAGTAAGGATCGAATCCCAAGAGACTATGGTTCATTCAATTAATCAGACTCAATTAATCACTAAGCACGTCACCAATCAATAATGGATGATAATAATCAACTAATATATTAAATAACACAATTACTAGAGGAAATATTAATCAATAAACTAAAGCATCCAAGATCAAGCATTACCACGATTATGATTGATAAACTAATAAATCTACCCCCAATATATAAATCAATTGACAAGAAGAAAAGCAATCCCTAATAATAATACCAAAGGTCTCTTCCAAGTTATCAATGGCTTCCCAAATTAACTATCAAGCCTACTTCCGTGGAATCAAGCGAATAAGGGACATTAAACACCATGCCTAGATTCCTAATTATTCAATCATCTACTTCCGTGATGATCTTCAAACCCTTAATTGGAATAACCTAATCCCGTTAATACCCAACTTCCGTTGCAATAAGAACAAAGGGATGATAACAATACTAATTATTCCTAATCTAGTATTGGCATAAACACAATCAATTAAGCATGTCAATTGGGATTATTATTGGGGAATTTAAAGATCTACTTTATACATCAATCATAATCGGGCTTAGCAAGATCCCGGATTAAGGAAACTACTCACACATCATAATAAAATCAAAATCAAGTTCAAAAACAAGAAACGGTAAAGAAAACATATTTAGAGAACAGTGAATATCAGAAAAGAGTGAAGTAAGATAAATACCAATTACTCCAATTGAAAGAACTCAAATTGTTGATGAACAATTGATTAATCTGGGATTAAAAGATTGAAATTGCTTAAAGGAAATAAAACTAGGGTTCTTGAGAGTTTTCTAGGGCTTAAGGAGAAAAACTAATGAAAAACTCACTCTAAGAGTTAATTACAAAAGGGTATTTATACCCCCAAAAGATAGAAATTCGGAAATAGCTGAAATCGCGCAATCTTGAACATCGCCCGGTCAGACCGGGCAGATCTCGCCCGATCGGGCGGAGGAAGGCTGCGTAAAATACGACAGTTTTCCTTCTTTGCCCGGTCAGACCGGGCGAACCTCGCCCGGTCGGGCGCGCGTAACACGTTTCCAGAATTGCATCTTCATAACTTGACTTCTTCATCGCCCGGTCTGACCGGGCGAAGCCTGCCCGATCGGGCGCGCGTTGCACCGTTCAGAATTGGGCTTCTTCCTGTGAACTCTTCATTGCCCGGTCTGCCCGGGCAAGCCATGCCCGGTCGGGCACTCCACATAAATTGCAGTTCTTGGCTATCAACTCTTCCGAATCTACTAAAAACACGTCCAATTGCCTAGAAACGCTTCATATTCCTGAAAAGCTTACTAAAACAATCGAATACACTAAAGAAGAGATTGTTAGCAAGAAATGGCTCCGTAGAGCTCAAAACCATATAAAATTACTAAGTAAAACCGGGGAAAACCATTGTATAAAACACGTATATCAGCTAGATTGACTATCCATCTTGATATGCGTCCATTGAGTGTAGGTTTCTCGAATAGATACTTGAGTGGATCTAATCGGGAGACTACAAAACGGTATGCACCAACATGTAATGTCTTAACTTAGTTGTGGCCCACACCAAGGCGAGGCACAATTTCTCGAGTGGTGTATAGCGTGTTTCGTATTCGAGCATCTTTTTACTTAGGTAATAGATTGCATTCTCTTTGCCTTCTACCTCTTGTGCTAGCATGGCTCCCATTGTCTCCTTGGTAACGGTCAAGTATAACCTAAGAGGTATTCCGGGAAGTGCTGGTGCTAATACAGGAGGATTTGCAAGATAGGATTTGATCTTTTCAAAGGCTTTTTGACACTTGTCATCCCATATTAATGGCACATTCTTCTTGAGTTTTTTGAAGATTGGTTCACATTCGTCATCAGTTTTGATATGAACCTACTTATGTATTGCAACCGGCCAATAAATCCTCGAATCTGTTTCTCAGTCTTGGGCGGTGGCATGGACATGATTGCTTTGATCTTGGTTGGGTCTACCTCTATTCCTCTAGAGCTTATGACGTATCCCAAGAGCTTGGTTGAGGTGACTCCAAAAGCACATTTTGATGGATTCAACCTCATATTATATTTTCTTAACCATTCGAAAAATTTCCTTAAGGATACTTAATGGCCTGGACGGTCTTTTGATTTTACAATCATGTCGTCGACATATACCTCGACTTCTTTGTGCATCATGTCATGGAGTAAGGCAGTTGCTGCACGTTGGTAAGTAGCACCCGCATTTTTCAACCCGAATGGCATTACCGAGTAGCAGTAAGTGCCCCATGGTGTTATAAAGGTTGTTTTCTCCATGTCTTCTTCAGCCATGAGAATCTGGTTGTAACCTGCGTATCCATCCATAAACGAAAGAAGCGCGTGATTTGCCGTGTTATCTACCAGAATATTGATGTGTGGCAAAGGGAAGTCGTCCTTTGGACTTGCCTTATTTAGATCTCGATAGTCGACACACATCCTTACCCTTCCGTCTTTCTTCGGAACTAGGACGACGTTGGCGACCCATTCGGGGTATTTGGATACCTTGATGAAACCTGCAGTTATTTTTTTTTAATTTCTTCTTTTATTTTAAGTGCTACGTCGGGTTTCATTCGACGTAACTTTTGTTTTACAGGTTTCATTCCTGGAATTAGTGGTATAGTGTGTTGAGCTATCTCTCTATTAATGCCTGGCATATCTTCATATGACCAAGAAAATACATCGATAAATTCTTTAAGTAAGTTAATTAAATCGGTTCTTTCTTGTTTATTCAATGTTAATCCGATTTTAACTTCTCGTTTATGAGTTGAATCATTCGAGATGTCAACTGTTTCAGTTTCTTCAATTACCGGTGTTTTCTTTTCGAGTGTTTCCATTGATTTAATAATTTCTTTGTCTTTTTCATCGTTAGCTAAGCAATGCTCGTCATCTTGGGTTAGAGAGAAACACAAGAAGTAAGAAGAATGAGAAATATTATTGTACTCTGAGATCATTACATCAAAGAGTGATATGTCCTTAGGGGCTGGATCACTAACTATCCTAGGAGAAGAAATAAGAGGGGGAGGTGTTACTACTAAAGACTTAGAAAACTCTAGAGGGAAATACTCCGACTCAGACTCTGACTCTAACGACTCCTCAAACATCGGTCCATATCCTGTCGTGATTGATATCTTCCTTCCGCTTAGAGTAGTCACTTTGATAGTCTTGCACCACCCTTGCAGTGATCCTTCAGCCGGAGTAATTAGCTTCGAGGGGTCGAAGCTTTCACTTTGTAGGATCGTTTGAATGAGCGAGGAGTTATCTTCTTCATAAGTTGGCTCATTCTTTTCTCGCCTAAACAGTAATCCCATGACGTTAAAGTGAAAGCATGGAGGTGCTTTCTCCTTATGGACGGGAGTTGGGATTTCATCAGTGAAGTAGAAATCCAAGAAAATTTCAAATCCCGGTTGTCTTATGTCGTTTACAACAAATGGCTCGGGAAATTCACGGCATGGATAGTCCTTTCCTTCTTTTATAAACTGACCATTAAGCGTAAGAGGGTACTGATACATCGGAATTGCTTTCTTTTGAATGCGAGCGTCCCTACGTGCTCTCAACTTTTCCTGGGCTCGTTTGAGATCTTTCCGATTCGGTTCAAAACCAAGTCCGAAAGTGTCTAATTTAGGGAGGCCAGGTGACTCCAGTGGTTTTTCCATTCCTTTATTCTTTCTTAAAGTCATCCCAGGGAAGTGTCCTTGTTTCTTCAGCATTGCATTGACAATCATTTTTGAATGGGGGTCATGGCAAAGAGGGGTCCTTTCCTCCTCCTGGATTAAGGAGTCTTCTTTGTTAAAGCCCTATAGGTCTTCATCATCCTCGTCATGTTCCACATTAATAATTGGATTTTCTATAGATTTGATTCTCATTGGCGAAGCATCTATAGTGATTGGAATTCCCCCAACTATAGCTTTTACTTGTTGGTGGAGAGATGAAGGGACGACCTTTAGATCATGGAGCCAAGGGCGTCCCCACAATAAGTTGAATGAAGCTTTGATGTCCACTACTTGGAAAGTAGTAGCATGTTCTATTGCTCCTGCCGTTACATTTAGGGTAATTTTGCCAAGAGCTTGACGACGAGTATTATCGTAGGCTCTTATTCCTTGTGTGGACGGAGTTAAGTCTTCATCCCTTATGCCGAGCATCCTCGCAATTCTAAGTGGACAGACATTGATAGCCGATCCATTGTCTACAAGAGTCATAGGAACATTCATCCTTTTGCAAACTACCGTGAGGTTTAATGCCTTGTAATGTTTGTCACCTTCTGGGGGTAAATCTTTGTCAGAAAAGGTGATCAAATTAATCGGACTAGGAAGGTCACTTGTGAGGAAGTTGGCTAGTCCCTCAGGAGTGGTGTCAGAATCTATCCCGATTTTATCCAAGGCATTCATTACAACCAACCTATGCTCTCGAGATGTTGCCAGAAGTTTCCACACATTCATCTCAACTTTTGTCTTCTTAAACTGCTTAACAATGTCGTTGTCTTCGATGATAGGTATGGGAACTTGGTGTATGGTTGGAATAGGTTGTGTTAAAATGGGAGGTTGCATTCTCCCAGATCTTGTGAGAACATATATTGATGAATCTTCTTCACCCCAAATGTCATCTGTGGTGTATGACATAGAAGGTGAAGGTCCTACTATGTCCTTTACATAGACATCTTCTTCATCACTGTCCCAAACTCCATTAATGGTTGTATCCTCTTCTTGTTGAACTTGGACTAGTTTCTTTTCAACAATCATTTTCTGTACCAAATCCTTGAATTTGAAATAGTTTTCTATAGTGTGACCCCCTGATTGATGATACTGACAGTAATATCTATCTGTCCTTTTTAATGACTCGAATGGTCTCGGTTCTAGAGGTTTGACCTCGCCACTCTCGGAGAGCATTTCAAACATTTGCGCATATGGGATCCCAATTGGAGTGTAGATTCTATTGCTCTTCTTGGGTTTTTCAGTGACTTGTAAGGGAAAGCGCTTTGCCTCATAAGCCGTTCTCATTGGTGTGAATTCTCTTTTAGGTTCTTCTTTCGGAAGTGGAAGTTCATCATATTACTTATGGAGTTCGTTCATAACTTTGAGAGCTTCACGTAGTAATTGCGATGCCTCCTTCATAGATAGTGTAAGCAGTTGTATATCTTCCTTATTCGCCAGTTCTGGAAGGTTATCCTTGACATCGAAAAAGTTCTCCTCTTCTTTTTCTATGGCACTGATTTCTTTGACAGGTTTAATGAGAGAAGATGGGTCAATCTCGTTTTCCTCATCGGAGATAGCTAGGGTATGAGCGAGAGGTGCATTGTCGATGCTTGGTTTCTTACTGGCAGAGGGCAACGGCAATTTGTTATTATCGATTAGGTCTTGGATAGCTTCCTTAAGCTTCCAACAGCATTCAGTGACATGGCCCCTACCTTGGTGATACTTGCAGTGTGCATTGGGGTTCCAGTTAACCGACCTCTTCTCAACTGGTGGGTCCCCAAATGATCCAATAGGAGTTATAAGACCTTTTGCATTTAATCGATCAAATGCGGTGTCATAACTCATGCCAATAAGAGTGAAGTTCCTCCTAAATGGTTTCTTTTGTCCTTAGTTGTTCATGGAAAGAACTTCTCCTAAATTAAAGGTGCTAACATTATTTGAGTGGGCGGTTTTAGAAGAAGAAGGATTGTCGCTATTCTTTCCTTTCCAGCCACTGTTGGAGTTATTGTTGGCAGCTTTTGACTTAGCCAAGTCATCTTCAATATTGATCCCAATGTCATAAACGGCCTTGAAGGTATGGAGATTATTTTGATATTTCAGATGCTTAGAATATTTTTCTTGGAGATTTTTGGTAAACAGTCTCACAGATTCTTTTTCACTTGGCACCTCAATCATCTTAGCCGAGGTTTCTCTCCACTTGTTAAAGAAAGAGGTGAAGCCTTCATTCTCTTTCTGCTTGAGGATTTCAAGTTCCCTATGATCAGTCTCGACTTGAATGTTGCACTTGTACCTATCAACGAAAGCGTTTGCTATTGACTCCCAAGTAGAGGTCTTTTCTTTCTCGAGAGAAACGAACCATTGTTGGCAAACGGTCTCGAGAGATAGTGAGAAGAGAGAAGGGAAGACCTTCTTATCGATACCCTTGATACTCATTATTGTTTCAAATGCTCTTAAATGAAAGTAAGGGTTGACAATTGCTCTGAATTTTGGGATGTCGTTGGCGTTGAACTTCTGCGGAAGAAGATCTTTGTCCACCGAGACCCCTTGTGATGTAAGCTCTTGAAACTTGTAGTGCTGGACAAGTTGCTTAGACTCTCTTGCATGAGGTCCATTTGTTGTTGCTTCACGGGATCATCGATCCTAAGTGCGAGAAGCTTCAGTGTCTCAGTCACGGTAGCCAGTTGGTTTTTAAGATCATTGACTTCTTCTTGAGTTGCCATTATAGTCTTAGCTTTTCTCTTACGAGCTATGGGTTTGTCGAAAAGTTGGACTTGTACGAAGAAGTTATCTTTGATTAATCGTCCTTCCTTTCTTGACCACGCGCTGTAAATAAACCATTTTGCGTTTTAATTACTTGACTCGAATCAACTTGACTTTATGGTTTATTTTAAGGAAAAAAGAAAAAAGAAAAGGGTGCATATTTTTGGCAAAAATAATGTACATATTTTTAGGGAACTAAGTATCATTATTTTTTATTGGAGGATTAATATCCGACTTACCCCCCTAAAAAAAATGACGGAAAAACGCGCACACAAGACTCTCTTAATCATGGTCAAAGTATGCATATTGGTGTGTGTGGTTAGTGTAAGTGACATGCTTGGACTCTTGTGTAAGACCATGGGACTTAGTGCCTAAACTCGATCATTGATTCAATTAAATACTATTAACAGCAAAATTAACCGAATTAAACAGGAGACTGATTAATTAGACCCTAGGTGATGACTCGACCAATAATCCGAACTGTCGGCCAAGCAACAGAACTGGCGTCGCGCTGTGGAGCTTGGCGCCAGGCGACAGAGGTGTCGTCAGGCGCTACAATCCATAATGTGGCGCTACAGCTCAGACCTTGGCGCCAGTATTGGAGCTTCGGTCTGGGACTGTTTTCGGTGTTATTAGTCAACTGGGGTATGCCTAAAGTCGTACTAGGTCAATTCCGATTAAAAAAATAGACTTTATTGACTCAAATTAATTAATTAATTAATTAATTAGGCAAAGTTCTTTAAGTCATTAATTTATTTAGTCTCAACACAAGTCAACTAACGGTTAAGAGAAACATAGAATATATATGCACAACAAATAATGCACAATTAGTCAAGTAGGCACAATATGATGCAATGCGTTTGCAACCTAACCATGGCTCTAGTTATCTAAAGTTTGGGATATGGTTTAGTCAATAGAGGGTCCATGGTTAATTGTTCAGATGCACCGCACGGAAGCCTAACCGTGAAGGGTTGGCGCGAGTGGATGGGACACCGCGAGTTTTAGAAAAAATTCGCTTCCATGGTTTGATGAATTCAACATCTCGGATGTACCCTTTGTTGCACAGAGCGTTCAAACAGGTAGATGGAGCATGAATTCCCAGAGGGTTATGTCCATATGTAGAACACATATGGGTTTCAGAAAAGTGAGAAAAAAATTCAATCAGGAAGTAGGATCGAGCAAACAATACGAAAAACCGGTCGAAATTAGAACGCATATTTCTGGCTCGGTATTGGGGGAAATTGGCGCCAACGTCTCTGATTGCTGGCGCCAGCTTTTAGCTGTAGCGCCTGGCGCCAATGCTAGCGTCTGGCGCTACGGTTAAAATACTGGCGCCAATGCTCTGGCCTCTGACACTACTTCCCACATGCCTCAGCAGCTTTCTGTGCTCAATAAAATTTTCCAGTTTCGCGCGGTGTTATTTCAGTCCTAGTTGTGAAAGACATTCCTCAAATTTCCTACATGTAAAATCCTATGTTTTTAACTCATTATGGATGGTCTTTCCAATGAGATCTTTTTTATGCATATGATAATAATGTTAATCAAGATGACGCACATGAAATACTTAGAACGTTTCTAGTCCTATCCACTCATTCTAAATCATTGCCGAAACAAATTCAGGAATTAAAATAGAAATCCTCCCCAGTGGAGTCGCCAAAAACTGTAGGGAATAATTTCAAGCATTAAACCCCTCTAGCTTGAACCCCACTGTGATCATACACTAAAGTACGGTGGCGTCCAAAAGGGAAGAAGATAGAGCAAAAGAGTCGCCAACAAGTTTTTTAAGGAACTTGTAAACCGTTCATAGGATGAAGGTTACACCCCTTAACGATCCAAGAGATCGTCAAATCCATAAGGTCTATAACCAAATAAGGGTTCGAGGATGAAGGTACAAATCCAACCTAAACGAGATTGAACCTGCCCTAATAATAGGCCTCTACTTTATTCTGATCGTATTCATGTGCGCTTTCTGATTAACATGCAATCAATAGGATTAACCCTAAACCTGTTTATCTATGTTGGCTGAATATAATGCACAAATAAATCTATTATTGGCGATCACTTGAATTTATAATCAAATTAACCCTAAAAAGATTATTAATATCTTATTAAGCATGATTACAAGTACCAATTCCCCTTAAACATGCAATAAAGGCGTGATCAAGCAATAAATATCAAGCAACATAATAATCATAATCATGAATAATAATTATAATAATCATAATAATAATATCATCAAAATAAAATAATCATCATCAAAATAATAATAATAATAATAATATTCATAATCATCATAAATTATAACAATTATAATCATAATCATGTTCATGTTAATATTAAAGCATAATAATAGCAAGATCCTAGGCATGATACTAACAAGATTAATAACAAACCCTAGCATGTCACTAAGCAATAAAAATCAAATCTTTAGCCCTAACAATCATAAATATTAGGAAGAAAATAGGAAGCATCGTAACAATCATATTTACTATTAAAAATACCCTAGACATGATACTAGGAATATCATAAGAACAATGAAAACATGCATGATTTCTACATCATTATATCAATAAATCAATTAAAGCACTTACTTTGATGCCTCGTACCTCTTTCTAATAACAAAATACACACGTTAGTAACTTCAAGGAAAATAATAATCAAAACAATTAAATTAAATAATTGAAAGAGAGATTTGGGACCAAACCCTCAGAAATTAAACCTTTCACGTCTAGCGCGAAGGCAACTTCGAATATGGCTAGGTGTTTTTAGATCTTGTGAATGCGGAATTTTGTATTTGAAAACAAGTTTTAGAAAAAGAGAGAATGAATGAAAGAGAGATGAATGCTAATTAAAACTGATTGTAGAACATGAGAATTGGTGAATGATTAAGAGAGAATTAGAGAATTAATGATTGCGAATGAAAACTGATTGTAGGTGAATGATGGATGTAGATGATAAATGAAAACGGAGTTTTTAATACGATATTTATAGAGAAAATCAGCCAAAAAGATAAAATATCAAAACAGAGTCTGACGCACAGAAAACAGAGCTGGCGCCACCCTTGGCTAGCTGGCGCCAGGCACCAACACTAGCGCCAGGTGCCAATGGCTAGCGCCAGGCGCTAGGCCTGGGGTTAGGTACCAAGCCTATTTCCAACGCGTTTTCGAAAATCAGATAAGTTTACCATACTGGAGGATAAAATCATATAATTTCCTCGAAAATGCTATTTGATTTTGATTAAAACTCTGAAAAGTCAACAAAAGTCAATTTATCAATGCTAATTGAATTAGGAATGAAAAGAACCTTCTAGAAGAATCTAGAAAACTAAAACCATTCCTAATTGCATTAGGAATGATAAATCACATTAGGCCCTCCCCTAGATCATTAGGCCGTACATAAAGCTCAAAACGGGCCCAATTTAGTAAATTGGCCATAACTTCCTCAATATTCATCGGAATTGGGCTTATAATATATCGTTGGAAAGGTCTTTGCAAGCCCCATCCAACTACACTACTATTGGACCCATATCATGGACCAACCAAACTGGATTGGCTGTTTTCTTAAAATAAGTTTTCAAAAACAGAGAGAAGAGAAAAAAATTAAAACTTTCCGCAACACTAGACTTTTCCACACTTTCACTTCATTCGATTATGATTCGACGTGAAAGGTACTCATCACTGGGTTTGGTTTTCGGGAGACACAAATGGTTGTCTACAGCGAGAAATAGAGAACAAAAAGAAAAAGGTGTGGAAGCTTTATGAAGGCAAGGTCCTAATAAAAACAAAAAAAAAACCAATAAAATTGGAAAAATAAAAAATTGAGATCTAAAACCTAAATTGTGATAACCATATTGGATTTTGGGAAAACTCCTCAATTTCGAGTATGTATCATTGATTAATATATATAGAGTTTTAGAAATATCGTAAATCTTGTACGATAAAGATACACAATATATATAAATACTTGTATTATTCTAATCTGCGACAAATATTATCATGACTATAATATCTATCAGAAAGCATATGCGTGGTCTTGACTTAATACTATTAGTGACAAGGAATAAAATAATAGCCGCCAACAAGTCTTGTAAGGAACATGTAACTCGTTCATCGATCATTAACAGAAGGAATAAGTCAACCATGTTTAAGGACAAATCTGAATGAAAAAAAGGGTACTTCGTACTGAGAAATTCTTGGACTATAACTACTTGAGTCCACTAGGACTTAAACAAAAAGACAAATAGAAAAACACACAGCATTGAGAGCATAACATAGCCATTTTTTTGTCAAAAAATGCTTTCTCTCTCTAGCTTTCTTTTTCTCTCGAGAGAGTCATCAAGGAACACCCACCAAGGTGGCCTTGGGAGCTTTCTTTCTCAAATTGTTTTTTATTTTACAGGTTTTCCAGTCATTAAGGATTCTTCTTTGTTCTGTCCTATTTCTTTCCTTTCCTTTCTTAAGTTTTTTATTTCTCTTCAGTATAACTGATGGATTCTTCATCAGTTGTTGTTTCCCCTGCTATTTCCTCTGTTTCTCAAGAGACCATTATGATCTCTTCTGACAGTGAACATATTCCACCTGATATAAATATGGCAAACTATACCAATGACAATTCTTTAGCTCAATCTCAACCCACTCCTGAAATGGATGCAACTATAGTTGATATTGTCATGAAGGATAAAGAAAATGAAACTAACTCTAAGTCAATAACTGCCAATCCGGAGTTAACAACTACTATGGTCCAAAAAACCATCTTTCATAGAGACGATTGAAACCTCTTCACAGCGGTTTTTGAAAGCAAGAAAAATTGTTGTTACATCCACTGAATGGGATGATGAGGATTTCACACCACCTGATCCAGCAAAGGGAAACATTGGAAAAATTAAGTAACCATGGAGATTAATACTAATGGGAAATTGTTTGGGAAATTGTGTTCGTCCTTCGTTCATAACTCAAAGAGTTCGTGCAATGTGGCGACCAAAAGGGTCCCTTGAAGTCACAGATTTGGGAAAAGATGTTTACTTGTTTCGTTTTTCAGTTCAAGATGACTATGAAAAGGCTCTTATAGGAGGACCATGGTTCATCCTTGATCATAATCTAATGATCACCAAATGAAAGCCTAATATCAGGCCTTCCATGAATCCTTTTAATCGTATGACTGTGTGGATTTGCTTCACAGAACTTCCTGTGTGAATATTATGGTAAGGAAGCACCTTTTGATATTGCTAAATTAGCAGGAACACCAATGAGGGTTGATTATGCTACTGATCGTCTTACAAGAAAAAGATATACTAGAGTCTGTTTAGATATTTATCTCACTATCCCTTTGAGCACAAGGGTTTGGGTGGGTAACGATTGGCAATTAATTGAATACGAAAACATCCAATGTCTTTGTTTCTCTTGTGGAAAAATAGGTCACACTAAAGATCATTGCTCTCAAAAAGTTGTTTATCCTAATGTGGAATTAGTGTCAAAAACAACTTTATCAAAAGATGGGATAAATTTGTCAAAATAAGGGTTGAATTTGTCTTCCCATGCATTTTCTTCCACTCACCCTAATTCAAGGGTCTTAGTTCCCCATTAAACCTCAGAATATGGACCTTGGACTATGGTATCAAACCAAGAGAAAAATTGGTCCATCAAAAAACAACAAAAAATAAATTGGCTCTTCTAGTAAACCCACCCAAAGCCTAAAACCAAATATCCAAACAAAGCCCAAACCAATAGCTATTATCCCACCCAGAAAAAAAAACCCCTAAACCAAATTTTGAAAAATCAACTACTATCTCAAACTCTTTTTCCCTTCTAGATTCCACCAATGAACCCACTAGCTACCATGGAAAATAATAAAATAATAACAAACAATGATGAAATTAGTGTTGAGGGTAAAAATACCCCGTATACGTGGACCAGTCCCGTAGTGACACATGGCCCAGTTATAGGGTGACACGTGTCACCATGGGAAGATGCCACGTATCCAACTCAAGAGCACCCAAAGGTTTAGGCCAATCTCGTAGCGACACGTGGCCCAGTTAGAGGGTGACACGTGTCGTCACGAAAGATGCCACGTGTTTAGGGCATGTGTTCCCCTTAAATCAGCACGCACAAGAGGCCTAACAACGTCAGGGCCCAAATCCCGAGAGATATCATTGAAAGCCGCAAAGTGGCGCCCCCAAAGTAATACGTGGCATTCAATGATTGTGTAGCCAATCACGTCACGCAATTCTAGGGTACAAACCCTAGAATGGGGCACGAGGCTCACCCCTATAAATACCCATATCATTTATGATGGGAGGGGGGATTAAGACATTACAACAAAAAGAGCATTAAATAGCTCCAACTTCTCTCTACTTTCTCTCTCTATCCTTTTCCGTTCCGATCACTAACTTGATCGTCGGAGGTGAATATTCTGACAACCGGAATATTTGTTGTTTTGCAGGTCGGACTGTCTCGTTGCCAGGAGAGCGTGACTAGTATCCAAGGAAATCTAAAAAACACCCGAAACATTTGGCGTCGTATGTGGGGATACTCGTACGTTATGGAGATAGATGGTCAGACACCTAATCCAGGCAAGGATGGACATGAAGAGGATATAATCCCTACAATCCATACCAGCGATCCGCTGATAGCCACATTTCAAGAAGCTGATGACCCTCATGTTACCGCAGCCTCTCTTAAGGTCGCGCTTAACAAACTTAGAAAGGAGATTGAGAGCAATAGAGCCTCTACCTCTAGGCAGCCACCCAGGAGAGAGGAACAGAGGGCTCCAAAGAAGACACACAACAAAGCAGTCCATGCAACGGACGCTGGAAACACTCCCTTTCGAAGGCCGACTGGAAGGTCCCCGAGGGTACCACGGACAAATTTCTCTGATTTGTTGGCGAAAACACAGTCGGCTGGGGGGAGGGGTAGGCAGCCTCGAAGAGAGGAGCCTAAGCCGTCCAGACTATGGAAGGACGCAAGGGATTACCTTAGGCATAAGCAGCGGGAACGTGCCACTTACTTAGACATGACCTCAACCCCAACTATGCCGGATGATTTTTCACATCATTCTCCCTCCCAACATACCAACACGGCCATCTGATGTGTCTATTTTATACAGTATTTTACCCCTGTCCCTTGGTCATAATTAGTAGTGTTTTTTACTCTTTAGAGCCACTTTTATTACTAATTGGTGTTTTCTAGTGTTTTTGTAGATTTGGTTGACTTTTGCAGGGATTTATGCTTTTGGAGTATTTTCCCGAGATATTTTAGAGCAATCACGAACATTGGAGAAGCACGACCAGATTCTATAGCCTAGGGCCGTTTAGAGCCATCGAACCGGTGATTAAGGGCTCGGTATAGGTGATACCGGGGCATTTGGACCGAGTATTTAAAACCGAAAGAGGAAACCCAGATTGGCCCGAAGAATTGGAGCCCAATCGTAGTCTAAATAGTGGCCCAAATGAGCCCCCCGGACAAAGAGGCTGGCGCCCGAAGGCGCGCCCGGCCGGGCGGGAGAAGCTTAGGCTGGCGCCCGGTGATGCCCCTGGCCGGGCGCGAGATTAGTAGTAATGAGCAAAAAAGGCACGCCCGATCGGGCGCGTGTATTTATTAGTGGACGCTTAACGTCGTTTTAATTTGTTTTAGTTTAGGATTTTTGTACGGAGTAATATAAATACTCCTCCGTAATACTTTTTAGTATCTCTTCTTCTCCTTTTTACACTTTCTTTACTCTCTTAGTTGTTCTCTTAGATTTCTTTCTCTAAAAACCTTTGTTCTTAATCTATTCTTAATTCCAGATTTATTTTGGTAACGATTTCTCTTCCCTTAATCTTAGTTGTTTATTTTATTCCTTTCATCATGATTTATTTTATTGCTTTGATTATTTTAGTTTTTAATATGTGTGAGTAGTTTTATTTCTAGTGTTTAAGGGGATCCATAAATAATATGAAGGGGTAATTTGTTGTTGTTAATTATCAATGCTAGATTAATTTCCTATTGATTGATTTAATGCTTTGTGACTAGATTAGGCCTGATCTTTTATGCATGAGTTTAACAATATTGATTCGAGATTCGACAGATGAGAATTAATGTTTAGGTCTAGTTTCAATAGGCAGGTTAATTTATAAATGGTTAATTCGAGATTCGAAAGATGAGATTTAATACCGGTAAATTAATTGTGTGATTATAATACGTAGCGAAAGCCCTTTATAATTTGATTAATATATGCATTGATGAATGATTATTATATTCTACCTTGGAGTATTATTTATTGGTGAACCTATGCTCTAAATCCTTTTATATATTGTTTTCTCCCTATTCCTATTTCAACTATTAGTTTAATTTCATACTCAAATATAAATATTGGTTACTTAGATAATTTGGATTATAATAATTAATTAGGAGTAAAAAGACTTGTTTTCCTGTGGAGATCGACCCTACTTCCCTATCTAATTTAGTTAGAGGAATTAGGTATTTACTTTTGATTAGGGGATACGACTTTACCCTGTCAAAATTTGGCGTTGTTGCCGGGGAAACGGTTTTATTTTTATTTCTGATTGTTTTTGTAGTCTAGATTATTTCCCTTTTTTCTCAGAGAGCGTTAGTTCTCTGAGAAAAATCTCTTATTTTCTTCTAGTTTTTGTTTATGCCCATGTGTTCCAGATCAGGTTACATCCCATTCGATCCTGAGATCGAACGTTCCTTCCATAGACAGAAAAATTTCTACAAGCAAATCCTGGCGGATTCTGGTGATAATAACAATAATCACCGCGATCCTCCAACTGGTTCTAGCGATTCAGAGACATCATCAAACGCAAAATCAGAGATGACGGCTCCAAAGAAGCTTAGTGATTATTCACAACCAAAGCTTATGGATTTTCCACATCTCACCCCTACTCCGGCTCTTGATGGGGTTCAATTTGAAATTAAACCTCAATTTATAACGATGATAGAGAGGAAGCAATTCAGTGGAGCCAAGGGTGAAGACCCGAATCTTCACATTGCCGACTATTGTCAATATTGCAACACCATCAGGCAAGCCGGGGTCACTCAAGACCAAATCAGGGAGATTCTCTTTCCCTTCTCTTTAACTGGAAAAGCTAAATTGTGGTTTAATGGCTTAAATAGAACTACACTTGGTATAACTGACTGGGAAACTCTTGTTTTGAATTTCTATAACAAGTATTACCCTGCAGAGAGAACAGCCGTACTACGGAGTGCGATCCAGAATTTTGCCCAAGAAGCCGATGAATCTTTATATGAGGCTTGGGAGAGGTTCAAAGATTTACAAAGAGATTGCCCCCACCATAATTTAGCGCAATGGCAGTTAATTCAAGCCTTTTATAATGGCCTTGGAAATTCTTCTCGAATAATTTTAGACTCTGCAGCTAGTGGGAGGTTTATGAATCTTGATGTTGAAGATGCAGGTCAGGTTATTGAAGACATGGCGATACACAATTCCCAATATGGGAATCCTAGAGGATTTGCTAACAAGGGGAAGCATAGTGTCGACTCTGTATCCTTTTTGCAAGCTCAACTAACCTCTATTTGCCAAAAATTAGATAATCTGAGCACTACTAATGTAGCCAATGTTTCTGCGATTAATAATAATTCTAATGAGGCTTTCTGTGAAAATTGTGGTATTGTAGGTCATTAGGAGCAAGATTGCAGGAGTTCCGTGGAGCAAGTTAATGCCTTCCAAGCTTATAGGCAGAATAACCCATACTCCAACACTTGCAATCCGAGGTACCGGAATCATCCGTACCTTTCCTACCGGAGCACTAATGTTCAAAATCCACCACCACAAGAACCACAGGCGCCACAGCAACAGCAGAAGAAATATTATCACCCCAATGCTAGCCAGAAGAACCAACCACAACAACCCTCCTCATCTTCTGACCCTTCTCTGGTGGAAATTAGAGCAATGTTGGTTAATATGCAAAAGCACATGGAGAGCAGAGATGCGACAATTGATCAAATTCTAGCGCATAATAAAATTGTAGATAATCAAATTGCGCAACTCTCCGCTACTCTACAAGCCTGCCAACAGGGAGCTCTGCCGGCACAGCCAACCCGGCCTACGGATCAAGCATTTGCAATAACTCTAAGGAGTGGTTCAAACTATGAAGGGCCCTCGATGCCCGGAGTTGATGAACCTGTTTTGTTAAATAATGCTAATCTTAATTCCGTTAAACCAAACAATGTAGCTGATAGCCCTGCAGGGTTAAAGGATAGTACTAACATATCTAATTCTACATTGCAAGGTACAACTCCACAGAAGGTTGCTACTCCAGACAAGAGTAATAATGCTCCAAAGCCGATTATCAAACTCCCATTCCCCAATCGTTAATTGAAGACAAATTTGGATAAGCAGTTTAGTAAGTTCCTGGAGGTGGTAAAAGATATGAAGGTAACAGTTCCCTTTACTGAATTGATCACACAAATTCCCTCGTATGCAAAATTTATGAAAGAAATATTGACGAGAAAAAGTTCTATTAGTGAGGTAGAGACAGTAGCTTTCACTGTAGAGTGTAGTGTCGTACTTCAAAATAAGTCTCCACCTAAATTAAAAGATCCGGGTAGTTTTCTATCCCTTGTCATATTGGCAATCTCTTGATTGATAATGCATTATGTGATTTGGGTGCTAGTGTTAGCGTCATGCCATTATCTGTGTGTTCTAAGTTGAATATGGGTAGATTAAAAGCTACCAACATAACTCTACAAATGGCCGACGTTCTTTCAAATACCCCTTAGGTGTTTTAGAGGATGTCCCCGTTAGAGTAGGTAAATTTTACATACCTGTAGATTTTGTTGTTCTTGATATGGCTGAGGATATGCAAACCCCAATTATTTTGGGTAGACCATTCCTTAACACTGCAGGAGCAGTCATAGATGTAAGAAGTGGTAAGTTAACATTATCAGTAAGGGATGATAAAGTTGTTTTTAATCTGAATAATGCCCCTAAAAGCTCCATGACTGAGGAGAAATGTTTCAGTGTTAATGTGGTTGTAAATTATTCTAACAAGCCCCAAGCTCTTGAAAAAGATCCCTTGGAGGCGGTATCTTGTGTTGCATCCTTTTCAGATGAGATAGACAAATGGCAGAAGGAAATCGATGCAATAGAAAGAGCACTCTACAATGTTGGTCTTGGTTTCGAGGATGAACAAGTGGAACCGATCGAGCAAGTTGTGCAAATCGAGCCTACGGTAAGTGTTTCGCCAGATCGAGTTGCAAGTGTTGAACGCAATGACAATTTGAAGCAACCTTCGATCGAAGGAGGATTTTTAGTGCGTAGCATTGAAGACCCCCCAGTCCAAGTCAAGGAGGATCCACCAGATAAGGTGATTTGGCGTCCCACAGGGTATGTCAGGAAGCCGCATCGCAGCTTGAACACTGCTAGACCGGGTGAGAAACCACCCGATCAAGCGTTAGGCCAAGGGTCCTAGATATTGTACTTGGTAAGAAGGTCGTGCGGGACCTAGATAAACCAGCGCTTTGCGGGAGGCAACCCGTATTTTTATGAGTGTTTGTACAGGTTTGAAGAAAAAAAAAAAGTTAGCCAAATTTTGGAGAAAAGAAGAAATTATTTCGCCGATTTAGTCTCGGGCCCGACCGGGCGAAGCTCGCCCGATCGGGCGCGAGAGCAAGGATCTAAAAATAAGTAATTTCGCCCGACCGGGCGCGAAATTCGTCGTATACGGACTAATTTATCCGCCCGATCGGGCGCGAGAAGGGCGAAATTTTGAACCTCAAGATCGCCCGATCGGGGGAAGGGCTCCCGACCAGGAGACAATTGGTAATATAGATCGCCCGACTGGGCGCAAGAATTGAAAAAAAATCGACTGAAAGATCGCCCGACCGGGCGAACGCCGCTCGACCGGGCGCGAGGGCTAGCGCAATTTCATGATTAGATCGCCCGACCGGGCAAGCTGGTGCCCGACCGGGCGCGAGCCTACCCGTGCCCTTTTTCTTCATCTTTCTTCACCTTTTCTCATTCTTTCTTCTTTCTCCATTACTTTCTCTCTCTAAAACTCAAATTTTCTCTACCTTCTCTCTAAGATTTCTCCTCCATTTCTTACCCAAATTCAAAACTCTTTACATATTGGTGATCCTCTCTTCATCCTCTACACTTTTGATTAGGGGATTTTGCTCCCACCAATCAGAATGCGCCACGTGGGCCAATCAGGTCCTGCCAAGTGTCCCCTAGTTGGACCTCTCAGGGCTTGCCACGTGGCACACGCTTATTCGTCCACCCTGGACTTATTATGTCATGACACATGGCATACTCCATGCCTAATGGAGAAGCCGGTCACCTAGGCCCAACTTCCGATGGAAGCCCAATCAGCCCAAGGTTAACCTAAACCTAGATTGGCACGTTTCCAACCATCCGGAGCATCCGTTTGTTTTGCAGGTACAGGCGTCCGGTTCCAGTCTCGGAATTGTAACTCTCCCGCAGGACATCAGAAAACCCCGAAACATTTTGGCGCCGTCTGTGGGGAGAGTACTTCTGAGATGGCACCCACGTTTGTACCGGCTCCTGAAGAGAGACGTCCCCTGGACGATCCTCTAGTTCAGTCGGACCACGATACTGAGAATGAATTTGAAGTTGAAGCTCACACAGCTTCAGACGGGACCCTAAGGGCCCGACGTACCCGTCATACCGAAAGGAGGGAACGGGAACATCTTCAAACTGGAAGCGAGCCAGCAGGCGCACCGCCTGTTCGGCAGCAGCCGACTGATGGGTCTGCTCCCATCACAAGGAACGAACTCATGACCTTCATGAGGGAGTTCAAGGGAGAAATTCAGGAGTTGATCAACAAGAAGCCGCCTGCTCTGGACAAGGAGCAGTCGGCTAAGAAACCCTCCACTTCGCGGAAGAGGAAGCCAGTTCAAGGGCGAGATGCGACCACTCATCCTAAATCTAGGAAGTGGGAGCCACCTGCCCTTGATTTCACAAAATACCGTTTTCCTACTCCAGGAAATAGGAAACCTGTTCGTCATATTCAGGCGGACGGGTCGAGGACATACACAGACGCTCGGCTACTGCTAGAGCAGAAGAAGAGTGACCGATTTTCAGAGTTGGCCTCTACTTCAAACTTCCAAGACAGTCTGCGAAATACCTCGATGAGGCATACTCAGTCGTATCATGAGGGTCAGTCAGGCGGCACCTCCCGTTAGTCCGGCTTTCATAGCGACCAGGCGGTACCAAACTTACCGTTTGTACCGCAACAACAGTATTTTTTACAGCCACCTCCGTTTGGTGGACATGCAGCAAAAAATGTCCAACCTATGGACTGGCAGCTACGGTTGCTTAGACTTGGTGAACACCCGTCGGCCTTCTCCAAGGAAATTACTGAAGCCGCTCAGCCGGCCAAAGTGAAAAATGTATTAGTAGGCGCCTATGACGGCACTACTAACCCAGAAGACCATCTGATGACATTCACCAACCTGATGTACCTTCAAGGGTTGGATGATCCCACTTGGTGCAAGTGTTTCCCAGCGACTCTCAAAGGAATCGCACAACAATGGTTCGGCAACCTGCCGACTGGTTGTGTAAATAACTTCAAGACGCTTGCTTACTTATTCACCTCCAACTTCGACATGAACATCCCTGCGAAGAAGACGACCCTTGATTTAGGAACAATTCAGCAGGGCGAGAAGGAGGGGCTTCGTTCTTACATCAGGCGATTTAACCTGATGAGAATACAGATTCAAGGGTTACCGGATGAAGTAGCCTATACTGACTTTTTCAGAGGTCTCAAAGACGGGTCGACCTTTAAATTTGATTTGGTCCGAAAGAGGGTGGCGACTCTTTAAGAGGCCTTGATTGAAGCGGAAGCCTATATACATGCGACTGATCTTTGTAGTACGGTAAAACAGTCAGACGGGAAAGGGTCCGACAAAAGAGAAGGACGACAGAAGCAGTCGTCAAACAAAGACGAGAAGAGAAAAGAGGTGCGGGCAACTGATTCCTCTAAACAGCCGTCCTAGAAGAAGAAAAAAGAATTCCAACCATACTCCCCAAAGTATGTGTTTAACAAGGATAGCCAATTTATCCTAAAGGAAATCAAGGGACGGATCTCAATTGAGAAGCCGGTCCCCATGAAGGGTTCTGCAAACAATCGGAACCAAGAAAAATTCTGTGATTATCATGAAGATGTTGGTCATCACACCAATGAATGCATCACTCTCATGCGGTATCTGGACCGCCTGGCTGAGCAAGGTGACCTTGACACTTATGTCAAGAAATCTACGGGGAACACTTCCTCGAAAAAGCAGTCGACCAAAAAGAATCAACAGGCCGACAGCTCCGATACAGATGATGCAGTCGTCTACACCATTGCAGGCGGCTTCTCAGGAGGCGGCCCCACTATTAGGGGCAACAAAGACAATATCATACGGTTAGATGTAAATTCCGTTCACCAAGAACGACCCTCCAAATATTCATTTCCTGAGATTGTCATCAATGAAGAAGATATAGGAGGGGTAAGAGGGCCGCATGACGACCCTATCGTTATTGAATGTTAAGTGGCCAACCAGAGAGTTGGCCGAATCCTCATAGATACCGGAAGCTCCTCATATCTCATCAGTAGCAAATGTCTGTCGAAACTAAAATATCAGACTGATTGCATACATCCGGCATCCCACCCTTTAGTAGGGTTTGGAGGAGGAGGAGTCCACCTAGTGGGACGAGTGGATTTACCCATCCGCCTGGGCGAAAAAGGGGAAGGACGACACATGGTAGTCCGGTTCCTGGTAGTAGAAGAACTCTCGGCCTAGAACATGATTCTGGGTCGACCAACCCTGAATAATTCCAAGGCTGTTATAATCCCATCTCTTATGTTGCTCAAGTTTGAGAGGGATAATGGAACAGTCGGGTCCCTAAGGGGAGATCAGAGGATGGCCCGAGAGTGCTATCTCTCGGATGTCAAGCCCACTGCTATGGCCACTAGGTCGAGCGGTGGAAAAATAGACCTTGACAATGTCAAGGAGAGTGCGCCTGTTCAAGAAGCAGGCGGCAAGAAGAGAAAGGCATCCCAGACAGGGGCCGCAAGAAAAGACAGAAAATAGCAATCATTGGCAGAGGAGCGGTCGGATGAATTCCGCCCTCAGCCAGCTGGTGAGCATACGGACCTGATCTTAGATGACTCGCGTCCTGACAGAACAATCAAGGTTGGGACGACTGCTCTAAGGGACCTGGGTGACGACTTGCACAAACTATTGAAAGAATACAAGGACATCTTTGCATTCGAAGTCCATGAAATGCCAGGAATTAGTCCTGATCTGGCGGTACATAAACTGGTCGTGGATCCGAAAAAGAAGCTGGTACGGCAGAAGAAGCGGAACCATGGCGAAGAAAGAAGTCAGGCGGCAGCCGCCGAAGTTAAAAAATTACTTGATGCAGGGTTCATTCGGCAATGTTACTTCCCAGACTGGGTTGCAAATGTGATGCTTGTTAAAAAGCCGAATGGCACCTGGCGAATGTGTGTAGACTACACAGACTTAAACAAGGCGTGCCCCAAAGACAGTTACCCTCTACCTAAAATTGATAACCTGGTCGACTCAACAGTCGGCCATGCTTTGATGAGCTTTATGGACGCCTACTCTGGTTTCCATCAAATTCCTTTATGGGAGAAAGATCAGGAGAAGACGTCCTTCGTCACTGATCAGGGGTTATACTGTTACACGGTCATGCCGTTTGGTCTTAAGAATGCCCCGGCCACTTTCCAGCGAATGATAAACACTGTGTTCTTTGATCAGATTGGGAGAAATGTCGAGGCATATATTGATGATATGATTGTCAAGTCTAAACTTCAGAAAGATCATCTGTCGGACCTCCGAGAAACTTTCGCCACACTCAGGCGGCACCATGTCATGCTCAATCCCAAGAAATGTTTCTTTGGAGTTGAGTCTGGGAAATTTCTCGGATTCCTTATCAATCAGAGAGGAATAAAGGCGAACCCTGAGAAGGTGCAGGCGGTCATCGACATGCAGTCGCCTCGTACCACCCGAGAGGTTCAGAAGTTAACAGGTTGTCTGGCGGCCTTGGGAAGATTTCTAAGCTGATCAGGCGACAAATGCCTATACTTTTTCCAGGCAATTAAGAAAAAGGCAAGGTTTGAATGGGGGCCGGATGCTGAGGCGGCCTTCCAGAAATTGAAAGTTCACTTGTATTCCTTGCCGAGGCCTTTGCCCAAAGAAGTACTCTACATGTACCTGGCCGTTTCTGATCATGCGTTAAGCGCTGTTCTCCTTGCTGAAAGAGACGGTTGTCAGCTCCCGGTCTACTTTGTCAGTCACGTACTGAAAAATGCCGAGTTGAGGTATCCGTTAGTGGAGAAATTTGGTCTTGCACTCTTCATGGCTGTTAAAAAATTGAAGCCCTACTTTTTGGCACATGCAGTCGTCGTGTATACAGACCAACCTATCAAGCGGCCACTGACCATCATGGAGTCGTCAGGCCGAATGATCAAATGGGCCATAGAAATACAGAGCCTCAAAGTTACCTTCGAGCCTAAAAAAGCAGTGAAGGGGCAAGCCTTTGCTGACTTTATTGTTGAGATGACTCGTCCTCCTGACTCTCAAGATCCAGACCAAGTCTGGAAGGTATATGTGGATGGAAGCTCTACTTCAAATGGTTGTGGAGCAGGCGTCATATGTCAGTCACCAGAGGGCGACAGGTACGAGTATGCTCTACGCTTCAGTTTTCAGGCCTCAAACAATGAGGCAGAATATGAAGCTTTACTAGCCGGAATCCGCATGTGCAAGGCGGCAGGGGCAAGAAAAATAGACGCCTGTTCCGATTCACAATTGATAGTGAGTCAGTACAATGGCGAATACGAAGCAACCCATCCGGGCATGATCAAGTATTTACAGGCGGTCCGACAAGCAGTCGGCTCCCTTGAGGATTTCCATCTGACCCAAGTGACGAGATCAGAAAACAACCAGGCGGATGCACTTTCAAAATTAGCATCATCCGCCTCCTGTGATACTCCTCGAACTGTTTTTTGGGAAGTAATGGAGAGGAGAAGCATAGAGGAAGACCCTATTGGAATCTTAGACAGAAGCTCAACCTGGATGGATCCAATCAGGGCATATCTGACAAATGGTACCCTGCCAGATGATCATCAACAGGCGGCAGCACTGAAAAACGAGCAACCAGTTTTGAAATAATAAAGGGAGAACTTCACAAAAGGGGGTACCTTCGACCTTTTTTTAAGTGTGTTACTCCAGAAAAGGGGCGAGAGATACTAGATGATCTTCACTCTGGTTACTGTGCTTCCCATATAGGCAGTAGGACGCTTGCTCAACGGGAAAGGCGGCAGGGCTAATTTTGGCCTACTTTAGAAGCAGATGCGATGGAGATGGTGAAAAAATGTGACAAGTGCCAAAGGTTTGGCAAACTAATTCACCGTCCGGCTACTGACCTCACTACCATTCATAGCCCACTACCGTTTGCTAAGTGGGGCATGGACATTCTGGGTCCATATACGCCTGCTACAGGCGGAAGGAGGTACATACTTGTTGCCGTCGACTACTTCACTAAATGGGTAGAGGCGGAGGTTGTAAAGGGAATCAAGACGAAGGATGTAATTTCATTCATTTGGAAAAATGTCATCACTCGGTTCGGGGTTCCCATGTCTATGGTTTTTGATAATGGTCCCCAATTTGAGATGCCTGTTCTCAAAAGCTGGTTGGGTGACCAAGGAATTGCACACTACTTTGCATCTGTCGGTCGTCCACAAGCAAACGGCCAGGTAGAAGCCTTTAATAAAATCATCTCAGACGGTCTCAAGAAAAATATTGAACGAGCAGGCGGCCTATGGGCGGATGAATTACCACATGTTCTCTGGGCCATTAGGACGACTGAAAAAGGGGCGACTGGAGAAACTCCATTCCTCCTAACTTATGGTGCGGAAGCTGTTCTTCCAATAGAACACTACGAGCCGACTCTTCGAGTAATGTTATATGACGAAGAGGCAAACTGGGAAGCCATGCGCCTGGCATTAGACTCACTTCCTGAAAGGAGGGGCAATGATGTCTTGCGCCATGAAATTTACCGCCTGAGAATGACTAGATCATACAACAAAAAAGTACACAGGCGTCCACTCAAAGTGGGGGACTTTGTACTTAGAAAAATGGAAGCAGTTGGAAGGGCTAATGAGTCTGGAAAAATAACTCCCAACTGGGAAGGACCCTACCGAATCTGTGAAGAGGTAAGGGATGGTACCTACCGTCTGGAAACACCAGACGGCCAACCGTTGCCTCGAACTTGGAATGTAGATAATCTTAAGAAATATTTCTTTTGAATGATATAAATAGTCAAGGGCTACTTAATAAAAGTTTGCATACTTAATATTCAATTTTGTACTAAGAGGGGCACGCCTACTAACAAACAGTCGGCTACTCTCCATACTCGGTTTTCATTTTTACTTAAGAGGGGCATGCCTACTGACAAACAGTCAATACTCTCCATGTTTAATTTTTATTCTTACTTAAGAGGGGCAGGCCGCCTATACATTTACAGTCGCCTACACTCCATTGAGTATTTCACTTTATCATCAGAGGGGCATGCCGTCTGTACCTTTACAGTCGGCTACTCACCATTGAGTATTTTACTCTATCTTCAGAGGGGCATGCCGTCTGTACCTTTACAGTCGGCTACTCTCCATTGAGTATTTTACTCTATCATCAGAGGGGCATGCCGTCTGTACCTTTACAGTCGGCTACTCTCCATTGAGTATTTTACTCTATCTTCAGAGGGGCATGCCGTCTGTACCTTTACAGTCGGCTACTCTCCATTGAGTATTTTACTCTATCTTCAGAGGGGCATGTCGCCTGTACCTTTACAGTCGGCTACTCTCCATTGAATATTTTACTCTATCACCATAGGGGCATGCCGTCTGGACATACAGTCGATTCCAAGACAGACGACCACCCTCCTATACTTAGCTAAAAAATGATGGTGGCCTGGCCGACCCTGTGCCTAAATAGGCAGCTTCCCTCCTCTTACTTAGCATCTGCGTCCACCAAAGGACTAACCAAGGCCACAGGCCGAATGATCAGACCAGGCGCCAAGCCAACTGATCCAATCTTCAAAACTAATACGACCTGTCCCAACATCATAGCAGGCGTCCGGCGGCATCCCTCCGGATGAAATTCGTCGCAGAGAGCAGCTCCCTTTTGGGTGGAACATTGCTCTATAAACTAATTACACGGCACCTATACGACTGTCTCCAAGGGCAACCACGTAGCCGTTTTTGAGACAAGGATAACTGAGTCAGATGACCGCCTGTATTACTTGGGATAAATGCAGGGGGTACCTCTTGAGTTAATAGCCAACAAACATTGGCGAATAAAGGGGAACAACCGGTACCCACCGCTTGATACCTCTACTACTCAGTTACTTGGCGACTAGGTAACAATCATGTTTACTTGGTCACTCCTCAAAAATTTAGTATGAAACTAAAAAGGTGTTCATACAGCACCTGTTCACACTAGATTAAATATGGCGGGGAATAGTTGGCCTAGACGGCCTAAAGTCTCTAGCCTAAAAACATGACAAGTAGGAAACCACTTTCCTACTTGGTTAATTTTACAAATGACAGGACCGCCTGCCTAAAGGGGATCCAGTCTTTAAAATGGTTCAAATACCGATTGGATAAATGGTCGACTGATCGTCTAGCCTGGAAACAGACAACCAGTCGTCCAGGGGAATAGGCGGCGTGACTAACTATCCGTACCTGTCTGCAACTATCGGCCATGTAAAATAGTTGGTATAGTGTACAATTGGATATCAGAATATTCATTAAAAGAAAGCCGGTCATTAAAGACCGGCAAAATATTCAGAGCCCCGGCCCCCTGGCCGGGTAAATACAAACAAACGGCACGCAGGCCGGGGAAAGAAGATAATAAAGCTTATGAAGGGGGCAGATCTTCAATATTAGCAGCTGTCGCCTGGTCAGCACTCTTTTTGCTGGACTCGGCTCCAGCTGCATCCTTCTTCGATGCATTACCCCCAAGCGGCACAAGCGCCACTACCGGCTGCTCCTCCTCCTCCAACGCCTCTTCCTCAGCAGCCGCCAGGATCTCTTGATTATATCTATCAGAACACTGGCAGTACGTTTTTTCCCAGGAGGCAAAGTCGGCATTGGGGAAGAGGCGGCCCCAAGTCATGCGCTGGATTTGAGCAGAGTCTTCCATCATCTCCCGGACCAACTCTTTCTTTTCTTGCTCGGCCTTTTCCGAGAGCTCCTGAGTAAGACTCTTCTCCTGGGTCACCAGGCGTTCCTTTACGCTCGCCAAGGATTTCTCCAAGGTTTCGTATGAGGACATCTTTTGGCGAAGAGGTCTCAGCTCGGTCTTGAGGTTGTTGATGGTCGCCTCTAGCTCGCTATTCCTCTTCTGGGCCGCCTCTAACTGAGCCCGGATAGCGGCGGTAGCCTGCGCCTGATAATAAAGAATATCAATTGTCAGAACTTCATTTTGGGCAATTTGAAACATTGCCTTATCACAGTCAGAGGCGGTCATAGCTTTTGCAGCCTTTACCTCTTTGTTCTTCCGGTCAAGCGGCTTGCGAAGGTCGTTCACTCGGAGTAGGGCCTAAGTAAAAAGGGGAACAGGCGTCAGTTTCCAAACAAAAAAGAAAATAGGCGTCCTGGAATTCAAATACTCAAAAATATGCTAAGTATACCTCAGCAAGGACCCCTGCAATCCCGTCTAGGTCAAGGGTGCCGACACCCCTGACCGCCTCCCTTTCAGCTGGAGGTACGGCCTTGATCATAGACTTGGCCACTTCGACCAAGTCAGGCTCCTGAGGGCCGGCTGCATCAAGCATAAACAAACGGATTAGACCTAGTAAAGAAGGGAGCAAGTCTAAAATTTACAAGGACAATTTCATACTTCTAGGTGGCCCAGCTGGAGTTTTAAAAGAAGTGGCCGGCTGTTTCTCAGCCGCCGCATGTTTCCTGGCAGAACCAGGAGAGCTCTCAACAGTCGTCCTCCGGGCCTTGGGGTCCGGCTGTTGGGAAGAAGAAGCTCTTGGAGCGCCCGTCTAAAAAAGAAGAAAAGAGTCAGTATATGAATAAACACAACTCCAAAAAGAGGGTGAAAGGTTCGAAGCCCACCAAGGGTGCCCCCTTGTTGGGGGAGTCGGTTGAAGACTGTTGCATGATGGAGGCCCGCAACATGGCCGCCGCAGTCTTGGAGGCGGTAATTTTGCTCATGGCGTCCGCTGCAAAAACAAATAGCAAAGTTAATAAAAGTCATAACAAGAAATGCACGGAACAACAGAGTATTCGACAGGTCGGCTACCTCTTGAGCACCGACTGCTGAGGCCACAGGCGGCCAAAAGTACTCGTCGTAGAGCCATTTGAAGCTCGGGACGCAGTGCAGGGGTACTTGCTCTCGTACCCCTGAAGTAGAGTTCACCTTCGACTCTACTTTGAAGAGTCCTTTATCTAGGATCTCTTTCTTAGCCTTGGGGGGAACAGGCGGCATGCTGCGGCTGCCTGCAAGAAGGGGCGGATTCCTGTTCCACCTGTTGAAGCGCTTGTTCAGCTCTGTGTCTGAACTCTCAATGATAAGGAAGGTGCTCCGCAAGTCCTTCCATTTGTTTGCTTTACCTCTCGTCATGAGGTAGCCCCTGTGGCTCGTCAATTGATACCAGCCGGTACCGCCTGCCTTAGGGGTCCGACTGAGGTAGTTCATGTGGGCGAAAGCCTCGAAGTTCGGCTCCACCCCGTGCAGTTCGCACCCGGCCACATAGCCGAGTACGTTGACCCAGGAGTTCGGGGCTAACTGCCATAACCCCAACTCATACCCATCCAAGATCCGCTGAACAGCCGGATGTAGTGGGAAGCGCAGCCCCGCCTTGATGGCCGCCTCGTAGTAGCCAAAGCAGGCACCATCATAACTGGTACCAGCCGGCCAGACGACTGTGTCTTCTGGATCCGGCACGAACACTAAAAAGCCGGGGCCCATGTGTGGTTTGCGATAAAGCTCTCCACTTTCTCTTGCATGGCCGTGATCCGGCCCCGAGGTACCGTGCAGTAGTAGGGGATATTTTGCTCTCGGTGAGAGGCGGATGGCTCCGCCCAATCGTCCCCCTTCTCAACTGAGTGAGAAAGCCTCGCCTCTTGTAGGCGACTGTTTTTCTCTTCTGTGTCCAGAGAAGCATGGCCAGAAGAGCTAGACTCGGATTCGTCCTCTAACGAGTCCGAGGAGGACGACTCCTCCCTTCTCCCGGAGGGGCCCGCCTCCTCTCCTTTAAAAGGAGCAGGAGAGAATGTAGAATTGTCAACTGTAAACTAGGAAGGGGTCACTTTGACTCCTCCCTCAGAATTGCCGGCTTTCAAGCCGCTTTGTTTCACTTCCACATCTGGCGCCTGGTCAGATGTTTCACTAATCGGCACCCTGTGGGAGGAGCCGTCTGAGTTTGAGATCCTGGCAGTCTTTTTTGTTCTGGCCATCATGCTCTGCATAGACACAGATACAGTCGGACTTTGTATAAAGGGCAAAGATGGGTCCAGAAAAGGGCAGGCGGCACTCCTAGTCCTAGATTCAGCCGTCCCCGGTGACCGGCTGATCACTAACCTAGGTTGTGTCGTGTGCTTCCGTGGTGCCATTTCAAAAAAGAATAAAGTAAAGAGAAAATTAAGAGTAAGAGAACCGACGGTTACCTGAACGAGTGACGATTGATGAAGTTCTGAAAATCCTTTGCAGTCGGCTTGTCAGATCAGGCGGTAGGCAGAAAGGGTCCAAAATGTCAGAGCAAGTTCAGGGGTCCGAATGTTCTCTCGCAAACTTTTCAAGTGTGAAAATGACCGAAGTTAACACTCCTTTATATAGGCTAAGTGAGAAGGCGAAGGGTCACTTCCAGAATTCAAAATTTTGGCGGGAGAATCTCTCGGCCTCTCGCCGAGTGACACCTGTAGCAGGTCGTCGCCTGTTACAGGGCGATACATGTCACAGTTAACACGTGACCAGTCACGTGCCACCTGTGAGGGGCAAATTATTAGGGGATTTTGCTCCCACCAATCAGAATGCGCCACGTGGGCCAATCAGGTCCTGCCAAGTGTCCCCCAGTTGGACCTCTTAGGGCTTGCCACGTGGCACACGCTTATTCGTCCACCCTGGACTTATTATGTCATGACACGTGGCATACTCCATGCCTAATGGAGAAGCCGGTCACCTAGGCCCAACTTCCGAGGGAAGCCCAATCAGCCCAAGGTTAACCTAAACCTAGATTGGCACGTTTCCCAAGGTTATAAATACCTCCCTTAATCCTCATTAAGAGAGATTATGCAGATTACACACATTAAACACTCTCACCTAGAGAGACCCAATCACTTTAATTTCCGCATTAATTACTCCTTAATCAAGTACTAACTTAACCGTCGGAGGCGGATCTCCAATCATCCGGAGCATCCGTTTGTTTTGCAGGTACAGGCGTCCGGTTCCAGTCTCGGAATTGTAACTCTCCCGCAGGACATCAGAAAACCCTGAAACAACTTTCATATAAAAAATTTTCAGATTTAATTCAATAAATTTTCAAACCCATTTCCTAAACATGGCTTCAAAGAGGGCTAGGTCCATTTTTGGTAGGAGCTCCAGTTCGAGGGAGGAATACGACCCGGACTTGCAACTCCCGTACTGGCCGACGATCCGGATTGTGAGCCGAGAGAAAATGGAACGGCTAGAGCACTTAATCGGTCGTGAGGTAATTCCTTCTCGGTGGTTACATCGCCCTACCCTAGAATCATTTGGTTTGTATGATTTTGTAAAACGATTTTTGAATGACATTGGCATGAGAAAATTTGTTGATATGCACTATCCTACATACCGAGAACTTACTTGTGAATTCATGTCCACTTTCCATGTTGTTAGTAGTAGAAATGGGCCAAATTTATTTTTCAGGTTAAACAATAGAAATATTAGTTTAACTTTTGTAGAATTTTGTAAAATTTTTGAATTAAATTCTGAATTATCTCACCAGTGGCATGCGGACTATAAATTGGGTGACTTATATTATGCTTTGACTGGTTTGCCTACCCACGACCCCCAACATGCTAGTACCAAACCTATCCACCACCCTGTCCCAAAAATCTGGCAAAGATTTGCGGGTTTGTGTTTTTTAGGTAGGGCCAACCCCATAACGCTCAATCTAACGAACTAGCTGTCATAGGACACTATGTGTACGGGTACGGGAAATTGAACATAGGTAGGTTTATAGTTCACCATTTGAGTAGGCATGCCACAGCCAGCACCACTTCCAAGACCCTTTTCCGTTAAGGTGGTCTTATCACTCAAATAGCAGTGAAAAAGGCCGGTTTTGTAGTAGACGGACCCCACTAGCTGACCAACTGTGGACCAGATACCTATATGACTGATAGGTATTTTGATAATGTGGGGTGGGTTAGACCGGATAGCGAGCACACACCATTTCGGTGTATTCAGACTGGGAGCGAGCAACCTTTGCCCATTTTTCCCCTACCTAGTCCTGATTTGACCGCCTTTCCCCTAGGGATACCTTCTTACACTTATGATGTTTTAGTTGCCAACGTTAGGGGGCAAGCACCACCACCACCAGTTCCACCACCCCAGCCTTAGCCCGAGGTGGATTTCTCTCCACCTCGTATGTCTCACTCCGTCCCTCATGTTGACTCTGACCCAGTTTGGGATCTTCAGAGTATAGGTCAAGCCGTAGGACGTATCGAGCATTCACATTCTGACCTTAGGAGGATGGTAGGATCCTTAGACCAGAGGTTAGGGTACCTAGAGAGAAACCAGGGTAGAGCTCTCTACCCTATGTACGATGATTATGCTCGTCGGGGCAACATTCCCGACGACGCTATTCACCTTGACTGGTTTCAGCCTCCACCCCAGAGATACAATAAGGATCCCACTGCCCGTACACTGACTATTCTTCTTTCTTCGGGTACGGCCAGGATATTCCTTACGGGGGACCGGCGGGAGGAGGGAGTTTTCACGCTGATTATTTTGGTGGTAGCTCTTCTGGTGCAGGTGGCAGTGGAGGTGCGGGTTTTGGCTCGATGGATGAGGATGATCAGGACTAGCTATGTTGGGCTAGTTCCCGAGCCAATGAGGACATTGTCTGATTCTGGCTTGGGGGAGATTTTGGTTTGGTATATTTCTTTTTCTCTTTTCTTTTATTTTTGGTGTGTTTTCTTAGGTTAGATTTCCTGCTTTCTAGGTTAGTTTTATAGCTTTCATATATATATATATATACAAAAATTGAAAAATAAAAAAATTCAAAAATACGTTCCAATGAATTATAAATTATGCTTCCCTGTGCCTCTTACTTGAGAAAATAGTTTTGATTCTTGGTATTTGATGATAGGCATTGTGGATTAGTTGATCATGATTTGATGTTTGATTTCCTTGAAACCTTTACATGCGTCAATTTTGTCCAACTACTTGTGAATATATTGCTTGACTAGTTGATTTGGTAAGGAATGTGTGATAGTTCCATAATTCCTGGTATGTCAATGAATTTGAATATTGGTTTGCAACTATTAGTAATATTTATATGATTCATTATTATGCACATTGTGGAGGACGAAGGCATTTGTTCTTTTAGGTAACCTCCAGATATTGTAGATACATTTGTTCCCTTCTTGCTACCCATGTTGTTGCCTTGACCTTTTGTTGTTTATTAGCTGCATTACAAGCCTATTTTTCCCCATTGGTTACTAGTCCCAAGCTTGGCTTGGGGGAGCTATTAGTGAGTGAGGTGAGGGAGTTTGCAGTGTGCTTATTATTTGCACAACTTGGGTGGGACTTTGAGAAGTTTTTTTGTTGTTATTCATGTTTATTTTTGATGAGTTTAAGAGTTATATTTTCTTGAAAAATTAAGCATGATATTATGAAAAAAAAAAGAAGTTCAAGAAAAAAAAAATGTGAAAAAATAAGTGAACTTCAAAAGAAAAAAAATGTTTAAATGTTCTAGTTGGAGGTTGATCAAAGAAAAATAATAGAGCTTCAATGAAAAATATTCAAGTTTGGAAAATAAGTTTGTTTATTCACTCCACTTCTTTATCATTATATCTTATGAGTGAAATTGTAAGAGTTGGGTTTATTTATTATGATTGGAGTATATTTGGTTGATGTTACAGTTGGTTATGTAGGAGATGTATGATCACTATTTATTTTGATCATGGGTTTTATTAGGATATGGCTCCTTTAAGCATAGCTTTTCTCTCACTTATTCCCAAATTTATCCTATCCTTTGCCCTAGCCTTACATTACAAGCTTTAAAGACCTTCTGACCTTTGTGCATAGAATTGTATGAATGTGAAAGTGTTGTTTATCAATGCAAGTTATGATTTGGCATATTTCGAGTCGACTAGTAGGATTGAGCATTCATTGTTTTATACACACAAGAGTGTGAGTTGGGAGGGCATTGTTCACATAAAGGGGTTGGATGGAGAGCGATCGAGTACATCTTTTACTCGCCACATAAGCGAGAGTTGAGTGTGTGAGCACTAGTCTTGAATTTTATATGCTCTTGTGGTTTTCTCTATTTGACAATTGTTAGGGAAGAAAGGTGATTGGATGGATTTGATTGGTTGACTTTGAAGCATGTTTATTTGATTTACCCTAAATCGTTTGTGCTTGATTTTTACTTTTTGGGGTGAAGTATATTTATTGATTCATTGATGAGATCTTTGCTTAGGGACAAGCAAAGGTTTGGCTTGGGGGAGTTTGATGTGTCTATTTTATACAGTATTTTACCCCCGTCCCTTGGTCATAATTAGTAGTGTTTTTGGCTTTTTAGAGCCACTTTTATTACTAATTGGTGTTTTCTAGTGTTTTCGTAGATTTGGTTGACTTTTGCAGGGATTTATGCTTTTGGAGTATTTTCCCGAGATATTTTGGAGCAATCACGAACATTGGAGTAGCACGACCCGATTCTATAGCCCAGGGCCGGTTAGAGCCATCGAACCAGTGATTAAGGGCTCGGTATAGGTGATACCGGGGCATTTGGACCGAGTATTTAAGACCGGAAGAGTAAACCCAGATTGGCCCGAAGAATTGGAGCCTAATCGTAGTCCAAATAGTGGCCCAAATGAGTCGCCCGGCCAAAGAGGCTGGCGCCCGGAGACGCGCCTGGCTGGGCGGGAGAAGCTTAGGCTGGCGCCCAGTGACGCGCCTGGCCGGGCGCGAGATTAGTAGTAATGAGCAAAAAAGGCGCGCCCGATCGGGCGGTGCCTCGCCCGATTGGGCGCGTGTATTTATTGGTGGACGCTTAACGTCGTTTTAATTTGTTTTAGTTTAGGATTTTTGTACGGAGTATAAATACTCCTCCGTAATACGATTTTAGTATCTCTTCTTCTCCTTTTTACACTTTCTTTACTCTCTTAATTGTTCTCTTAGATTTCTTTCTCTAAAAACCTTTGTTCTTAATCTACTCTTAATTCCAGATTTATTTTGGTAACGATTTCTCTTCCCTTAATCTTAGTTGTTTATTTTATTCCTTTCATCATGATTTATTTTATTGCTTTGATTATTTTAGTTTTTAATATGTGTGAGTAGTTTTATTTCTAGGGTTTAAGGGGATCCATAAATAATATGAAGGGGCAATTTGTTGTTGTTAATTATCAATGCTAGATTAATTTCCTATTGATTAATTTAATGCTCTGTGACTAGATTAGGCCTGATCTTTTATGCATGAGTTTAACAATATTGATTCGAGATTCGACAGATGAGAATTAATGTTTAGGTCTAGTTTCAATAGGCAGGTTAATTTGTAAATGGTTAATTCGAGATTCGAAAGATGAGATTTAATACCAGTAAATTAATTCTGTGATTTTAATACGTAGCGAAAGCCCTTTATAATTTGATTAATATGTGCATTGATGAATGATTATTATATTCTACCCTGGAGTATTATTTATTGGTGAACCTATGCCCTAGATCCTTTTATATATTGTTTTCTCCCTATTCCTATTCTTTGTAGTTTAATTTCATACTCAAATATAAATATTGGTTACTTAGATAATTTGGATTATAATAATTAGTTAGGAGTAGAAAGACTTGTTTCCCTGCGGAGATCGACCCTACTTCCCTATCTACTTTAGTTAGAGGACTTAGGTATTTACTTTTGATTAGGGGATACGACTTTACCCTGTCACCATCTCCAGCAGAAGTCTGGCGGACCGCATCCCAACTCCTATTCCAGTTGTCCATACTCCTACTCCTATTCCAGCGCAATCACTTCAATATCAATCTCCTCAGGGGATCAATGGCTTGATGCAGCCGAACCCCCAAGCCTTCGGACAATATGGGCCATACGGACAGGTGTACGGACAGGCTCCCTACCTGGTTGGACCGTCCGTGCAGCCACAACCCATCGATTGGCAGATGCGCCTACTCACTCTGGGAGATAATCCGCCTCCGTTTTCGCAAGATATTTTAACTGCCCCTCAGCCGCCAAAGGTGGAGAGTGTACTTGTAGGAGCCTATGATGGCACAGGCAACCCAGAAGAACACATCACCTCGTACAGGAACCTGATGTACTTGCAAAGTGTAGATGATGCTACTTGGTGCAAATGCTTTCTGGCCACTTTGAAAGGTGTGGCGCAGGATTGGTTTAACAGTTTGTTGGCCGGATGTATCAATTATTTTACTACTCTTAGTTTGCTGTTTTTGGGAAATTTTTCATACAACATATCACCTCGAAAGACTAACCTTAACTTGGCGACAATCGTCCAAGGGATGAATGAGGGCCTACGCTCGTACGTCCAAGGATTTAACCAAGAAAAAGCCCAAATTCATAATCTGCCGGATGAAATGGCTTACTCTGAATTTCTCCGGGCATTAAGGCACAATGGTTTTAAATTTGACCTGGTAAGAAAAAAGATTCGGACATACGCAGGTGTCTTGCGAGAAGCCGAAGCTTATATTGAAGCGGCGGACTTTTGTTCGCTCACGAAATCAGAAGCGCCAGCCAAGGGGGCTGAGAAAAAACTTTCTCAGCAAGACTCGGCCGGCCAAAAGAAAGAAGGAAAAAATAGAAAGGAAGTCTGGGTGGCTGATGCCCAGCCACAGAACTCCAAGAAGGTCAAGACGTACGAGCCTCAGTTTGAATTCAACAAGGATTGTTATTCTATCTTGATGGAAATCAAGGATAAGTTTGAATTTAAAAAGCCACAGCCGCTGAGAGGCCTGACTCAGTACAGGAACAAGAACAAGTACTTTCATTACCACAAGGACGTGGGACATGACACAAACGATTGTATCAACTTGAAGAGATTGCTGGACAAGCTAGCCGAGAAGGGCATGCTGAATTCTTATGTGATGAAGTCCAAATTCACTTACACACGGAAAAACAACACGTCCGAACAAAGACAGAAGAATGATAAGAATAAAGATAAGGAAGATGATGGGAATAGCACTGATTTAGGCTTTGTGGCCGTGATATCAGGGGGATTTGCCTCAGGCGGCCCAACTATGAATGGGATCAAGCGGGACACCCAGAACTTAGGAAAGGTGATGCAAATGGACTCAGTAAAGGCCGAACCCTTCCCTGAAGTAATCATCAGTGAGGCCGATCGGGGGGAGGTCAAAGCTCTGCACAATGATCCAATGGTATTCATTATGAAGATAGCCAATTTGAAGGTCGGACGAATATTGATTGACACGGGTAGCGCGGCTGATATCATCAGCCTGACCGCCTTGAAGAATCTAAGCTTCCTAGAGGATGCTCTCCAGGACATCACTCACCCGTTGGTCGGATTTGGAGGGAATGTTATCCATCCGATGGGGCGGATAGATTTACCCGTCCGCTTTGGGAAAAAAGGGGAAGGGAGAGATATGGTTGTCCGCTTCTTGGTTGTGAAAGAGCTGGCTGGATATAATGTCATACTCGGTCGTCCTACATTGAATACGGCCAAAGCAGTCATTGTACCTCACCTAATGCTGCTAAAGTTCGAGAGGACGAACGAAAAAATAGGGACAAACCAAGGGAGTCAGAAGATGGCAAAGGAATGTAATCAGTTGGCGATTAAGCCTACAGAGCGCGGACCAAAGGCGTCCGAGCCAAAAGAAGAAGGCACCTCACTCCCAGCACACCAGGTCGGCCAGAAGCGTAAGGCGGCCAAGATAGAACAAGCATAGCAGCTAATGACTCTCGATCGGCCAGAAGAGTTACGACTCCAGTCGGCCGGCAGTCACCAAGATATAGTGCTTGACCCCGATCAACTAGGTCGGACGGTTTGTGTGAGCACTATAGCTTTGGGTGTGCTTGGGGATGAGTTAATTCAATTGCTGAGAGAGTTCAAAGATGTATTCGCATTTGATGTTAGTGAGATGCCAAGGATAAGCCCTAACCTGGCCGTGCATAAGCTGGCTGTAAATCCAGCCATTAAGCTTGTCCGCCAAAAGAAAAGGAATCATGGAGAAGAGAGGAATCAAGCGGCCGCAGCTGAAGTAAAAAAGCTGCTGGACACCGGTTTCACTCGACAATGTTGTTACCCAGACTGGGTAGCCAATGTGGTTCTTGTGAAGAAGCCGAAGGGAACTTGGAGAATGTGTGTGGATTAGACCGACCTGAACAAGGCGTGCCCTAAGGATAGTTTTCCCTTGCCCAAAATCGACCGCCTCGTTGATTCAACGGTCGGGCATGCCCTGATGAGTTTTATGGACGCATACTCCGGATTCCATCAAATTCCATTATGGGAAGAAGATCAAGAGAAAACATCGTTTGGAACTGAGCAGGGGTTGTACTGTTACAAAGTTATGCCATTCGGCCTTAAGAATGTCCCAGCTACCTTTCAACGACTTGTTAATACAGTCTTCAGAGATCAGCTCGACCGAAATATGGAGGCGTACATTGATGACATGATTGTCAAGTCGAAAGAGCCGGCCGACCATCTGAAGGATCTGCGAGAAACTTTTACTAAACTCAGGCGGCATAAGATGATGTTAAATCCAAAGAAATGTGTCTTTGGTGTTGAGTCCGGTAAATTTCTCGGATTTTTAATTGATCAGCGTTGAAATGAGGCCAACCCTGAAAAGGTCCAAGCCGTCATGGACATGAAGTCACCAAGGACGATTAAAGAAGTACAAAGATTGACCGGCTGTTTAGCAGCACTTGGTAGATTTCTGTCAAGATCAGGGGATAAGTGTCGTTATTTCTTTCAAACCATCAAAAAGAAAGCTATGTTTGAATGGACATAGGAGGCCGAGGAAGCATTATTGCCTCGGCTTGTCAGTCCACTCAAGAATGAGAAGCTATTTATCTATCTCGCCATCTCTGAACACTCTCTAAGTGTCATCCTGCTTGCTGAACGGGACGGCCACCAGGTCCTAGTCTACTTTATCAGCCATGTACTTTACATCGCTGAGCTGAGGTATCCCCCTATTGAAAAATTTGGCTTGGCATTATACATGGCATCGAAAAAGCTGCGGCCACACTTCTTGGCACAATCAATTGTGGTCTACACAGATCAACCTCTGAAGAAGCCATTTACAACTCTAGAGGCAAGTGGCCGTATGCTTAAGTGGGCCTTGGAAATGAGAGGCTTTGACATTGCATTTGAGCCAAGAAAAGCAATCAAGGGACAAGCCTTTGCTGATTTTTTAGCTGAGATGACTCGGCCGAATCTTCAACCGGCCGGAGACCAGATCTGGAAGTTGTTCGTGGATGGTAGTGCAACAGCTACTGGGTGTGGTGCAGGTGTCATATGTCAGTCTCCTGAGGGAGATAAGTTTAAGTACGCTATGAGATTTCAGTTTCAAGCCTCCAATAATGAGGCCGAGTACGAAGCCCTCCTGGTCGGCCTTAAAATGTGTAAGGCGGCAAAAGCAACAAAAATTGATGTAAGCTCGGACTCCCTACTTGTAGTCGGCTAGGTGAATGGAGACTTCGAGGCAAGGGATCCGGCTATGATGAAATACTTGAAAATTGTAAAGGAGGAGGCTAAGGGCCTAGATCATTTTACTCTACAACAAGTTCCTCATTCGTCCAATCATTAGGCGGACGCCCTCTCTAAATTAGCATCCTCATCATCATGTGATACCCCCAGGTTGGTATTTTGGGAGGTAAAATAAAGAAGGAGTATTAATGCTGAGCCGGTACATATCATTGATAGAAGATCCACTTGGATGGACGAGATCATATCCTATCTAAAGGATGGATTACTCCCGGCCAATCCTAAAGAGAGCTGGCTGATGAAAAAGAGAGCGGCCTGATTTGAAATGAAGCAATGAGAGTTGTTTAAAAAGGAATTTGTGAAGTCGTACTTGAAGTGTATCACTCCTGAGAAAGGGCATGATGTCCTGGACGTTCTTCACCAAGGGCAGTGCGGCTCTCATATTGGAGGACGAGCCTTGGCTGAAAAGGCTGCCCATCTAAGCTACTACTGGCCGAGTTTAAAGTCGGACGCCATGAAAATGGTAAAGAAATGTGACAAGTTCTAGAGATTTGCAACCTTGATCCACCGCCCCGCCAACAGTCTGTCGGCCATCAGTAGTCCGCTCCCCTTTGCCAAATGGGGGATGGATATTTTAGGACCATACACACCAGCGTCTGGTCAAAGGCGCTATGTGTTTGTAGCAGTAGACTACTTCACAAAGTGGGTAGAGGCCGAGGCTGTACGGGGCATCAAGTGGACGGATGTTTCAGCCTTCATATGGAAGAGTATCATTAAACGCTTTGGCGTACCTCAATCTATGGTGTTCGACAACGGACCTCATTTTGAAACGCCTCAACTTAAAGGATGGTTGGAGGACCAAGGCATAGCTCATTTCTTTGCTTCAGTCGTCCGACCACAGGCCAATGGCCAAGTAGAGGCATACAACAAGTTGATCTCCAATGGAATTAAGCGCAAGCTTGAAAGGGCAGGCGGCTTATGGGCTGATGAGTTGGTTAATGTGTTAGTGTCCATACAAACCACGGCCAAGAGCTCCACAGGACAAACTCCATTCTTCTTGGTCTATGGTGCCGAGGTTGTCCTCCCAATTGAGATTTATGAGCCACCCTTAGGGTGATGCTATATGATGAAGCGGCTAATTGGGAAGCCATGAAGACCGCCCTAGACTTCCTTCCTGAAGCTAGGGGCAACGCGGCGCTTAGACACGAAATCTATCGCCTAAGGATGACAAGGGCGTACAATCGCCAAGTGTCAAAGCGGCCGCTAAAATTGGGAGATCTGGTCCTAAGGAAGATGGAGGATGTGGGACGAGCAAATGAATATGGAAAGCTGACCCCCAAACTGGGAAGGGCCGTATCGAGTCGGGGAAGAAGTCCGAGATGGGACTTACCGTCTTAAAGCCATGAACGGTCGACCTATTCCGCGTACATGGAACACTGACAATTTCAAGAAATATTATGTTTAAGTTTAAGTACTTAGCCAAAAGCTGTATATACAGCTAGGTCTGTTGACCGAGCAATGTAAGTCGTACGGCCACAACAATGTAATTTTGACAAATTAATGAAAAGTCAAACATTGTTATATTATTTTCCATTCTATTTATGCTTATTTGCACGGTCATAATCTACACAGAAATGCCGCGTGAAATTTGTGATTAGGTTGCTTGCAACACAGCAACCCGGTCGCAGAGAAAAATAAAGTAAATAAAATAAAAACAAGCGACTTGACCCTAAGTCGAATGTATACGTCCGTCCCTAACTAAGGCGGACGGAAAAGGTAAGGCACCCTATGAAACCCCTCTAATGGGGCAAGGGCATACCTAGGCATTCCAGCCTAGCCCAAAGCTTAGAAATTTTAAGTTGAGATCATACTTGAAATTTTTTTTAGCGCGTCCGAACGATAGTTTCAACGGACAAACTCGCATAAAGCCAATCGAACGGCCAAATAATGTGTTGATTCGGCGTACCACCTAGTCCAAGGGCAATCATTACTATGATTTGATTGACTTGCTAGTAGTCATACCCCTCAAGGTATAAATTCTACCAAGTCAATCAAACCACTTAAAATATGGACTAGGCGAACGCCGAATAAAGGGGCATACCCCCCCCCCAATTGTACGAGGATACAAAAAGTGAAAAAGTACGCGTACGAAAAAGCAAAAACTTGTTAAGTGTCAAATTTGCAAAATATGAAGCATAATAAAAATCTTGGATTAATAAAAGACCGCTCAAAGGGCGGGAAAGTACTTTACATAAAACCGCACGGAGAGGCGGCAGATAAAGAAAATAAAAATTAACTAAGGCAGAAAAAAGATGAAATCAAGGGGCGGCTGGGGTAGAAGCTGGACTCTGGCCTGGGCCGGGCTCTTGAACGGCGGCAAGGGACGCGTCCTCAGCAGGCGTCTCCTTGCTCTCAGCCTCACCGTCTTTGCTGGCCGCCACTTCTTCTTTTTCCTCCTCTTCTGAGGTAGTTGGCGTGACGTCCAGCTCAGGAGAAGGCTGCCCGGCCTTCTTAGCCTCTTCTCTGAGGCAAACAAAGTTGAGACGTTTGGTGAAACGTTCTTGATAAAAGGTTGCCTCGCCCTCGTCCACCATAAGCTCAAAAGCCTCAAAGAAGTGGCTCTTCAGCCTGTCCTCAGCATTCTGTTCAATGCGGACGACCTCATCCGCACTAGGGGCACGAGGTGTTTGCAGCTGGAGAGTTAAGTCCTCCATGGACTTCTTTAAACTTTCCACCTCTGCCTTGAGAACGTCCGCCTCGTCCAAGGCCTCCTTCAAGTGTTTTTGGGCCAAGGCCACATCACTTCTAAGCTTCTCAGAGGCCTCGAATCCTTCCCTCCAGCGTTGGCCGTCCAAGAGGGCCTGATCCCTCTCTTGTCTCATGGCATCTCTGGCCACGGACTCTTGATCCAGGGCCTGGCCCAGCTTCACCAAATCTTCAGCCTGCCGCGCCGCCTTGTCGGACATCACGTTGATTTGGGTTTCGAAATATCGGCGCTTGACGGACGTTTCCCCAGTAATGGCATCCTGGGTCTTCTGAATCTGGGCCCAGGCATGCTTCAGCCTTTCATTCTCCTTGTCCTTCCATTCAAGGAAGGCATTCAACCGCAGGAAGAGCTGCGTACAGGGAAAATGTGTTAGCAAAATAAGAATGAAAAATTGACTAAGTATAACAGTTGAGAGAGAAATTACCTCAGCACTGCAGTTGATCATTGGGCCAAGGAAGCCCTCATGGATCCCCCGCAGCTTGTCTCGCTGCTCAGCAGGGACCGCCCTTACCATGGCCTCCTTCATGGCCTTCCTGTCCGCGCCCGTAAGGGATTGGCCGGGCAGCTTCATGTGCAGCTCCTCTGCAATGTCTGTGCAAGGGCGCAAAAATAAAAGTTTAGCTCAGGTTCAATCAGACTTGTAAAGAGCGAAGTAGAGAATTCAAAGTTACTCGGACTGGCCGTCAGAGAAGCTTGGAGGGGTAGGAAGATTGAAGGTGAATGACGGGGGCGGCGCAGGCTCGTCACCCTCCTCTCCCGTCCGGCCAAGATGATCGCCAGCCGACTGAGAGGCTTCAAGCCAATCAGATTCGTTGACTCTTTGTACGGGCGAAGTCACTTCTGGCCCGGTCGGTTTTGTCGGGGTCAACTTACCCCTATCATCCGATTTCTCGGACTTGTCATGAACCGGCATGGCGGCCGGATCCATGGACTTGGAGGCCCTGCTATCACTCAGCCAGGGTTGTTCTCCTTTGGACTGCTTAGAGGCAGTACACGACGTGGTCTTGGCCGCAGTGGTGGAAGTGGTCTTGGATGCGACCGTCTTCCTTTGCTTGGACGCCCTACCGTCCTTGTCCGTCTTAGAGGCAGGGGATGACTGCTTCCGTTTGGACCTAGGGGTCGGAGTTGACAGCTAAAGAGGCAAAAGTTAGCGAAAAGAGAGCAAGATAATACAATTGATTGGTCGTGTCTAGTTAGGAAGAAGATCTCTTCCGTAATGCCTACACAAACGAAAAGAAGAAATGGAGATGGATATACTTACTTCTTTAGATTGCTTGTACAGTTTCCGACGAGCCTTGTAGCGGGCCAAGTCAATCTCCGACATATTTACATTCCCTTTCTGCTCTGAGTCAAGCATCTTGTACGCCTCAGCTGAAAAAGAAAAGGAAAAAATGTTAGAAAACCCTTCAACGTCAAATAACCTACGTATGTGTAAAAATATGCGTCCATGCATCCACCTTGGGGCAAGTTCTTGTACAGGCCATAGGCGGACATGAACGTGGGATCCCGTAGCCAACTGGATAAGGGGACCCAGTTGCTTGGAACGCGTTCAGTTTTGTCGTTCATCTTCACCCTCTTGACTTTGAAGTATTCAAGTTGGTGCTCTTGGCTGAGGTGGACGGCTGGCTTATCAGGCTTGAGGTCCCCGCATCCAAGCTGAATTGGTTCATCATTGAACCGATTCATCCGCAAGTTGAATTCAACATCTTTGGTCTTGATGCGGTAGAATCAGTGCTTCCAGTCACGCCATTTGGAGACGCAGTCGACCACCATCATGTAGTCCCTACTGGTACTCAGAATAATCCAGCCGTTCGTTTCGGCGTCCAACTTGGTCAATGAGTGCATCTCACAGAAAACTGCATAGTCCGGCTTGAAGCCTTTGCAGATGCACATCACCAAATACCCAAAAACGTTTAACCAGCTGTTCAGCATCAGCTGTAAAAAAGCAATGTCGTATTCGTCCAGGATGGTGCGGACGAAGGGGTGGAGAGGAAAGCGCAGTCCGACGTCTAGAGCCGCCTTGTAAACGCTAAAAGACCTTTGGCGCGGCCTCTCTTCCTCCCAGGCAGCCACAGCATGTGACTTCCTTGGGGGCTGAATTTCAAATCCCTCCCCAAGGTGGAGGAATGCCTTGTACTCCTCAAAGTTGTCATTTAGGTAGCCCAAGGTCGTGCTACCCACCGTACAGGAGTACGGGTCCTTAAAGTTATCGGTGTTAGCGACGTCTTCCTCGGCCGCCGCCTCGCCCTGGGCCGCTTTCTTGACCTCCCCATCCTCTTGTTGAGGAGCGCTCCCAAACTCAAAGAAAACACTCTGTCCAGATCGGCTGCCTCCGCTGAGCTGCAGCTCCTAGAGCTACGGCCGCCCCTGGGAGAGGTAATGTCTTCATTAATTAAGGGCCTTTTGCCTTTGTCTTTGGCATCGACCGCCTGACTCCCAGTAGGAGGCGCTCTGCGAGGGGACAGGTCAGACGGTTCATTAATTGAGACCCCAGTTCTTGGCCTGTCCGACCTGCCATATCGGAGATAGAGTTCTGAGGGAGTAGGGACGGACGGATCAGCGTCCGCCCGAGAAGAGGAAGGAGGTCCTTCACAGAGTAGAAACTCGGCCCCATCCATGACCGAGTTGGCATATTGGGGGAACCTAAACTCCGGAGTTCGCCCGGACGTTCCCCCCGCAATAGAAGCGCCCTGAGTTCTTTGGCGCTCCTCAAAAGAGGAAGTTCCTTCCACGGCCGAGCAGTGAGTGCCCGTGGAAGCGGTCGTAGGAGTAGAAGAAGGGGTCTCTAAATTAGTATTGTTAGGGTCATAAGGAGGCCTAGGGTTCACCAGACTACCGTCTAGATTTCTGGCCGCATGACGATCGTGCGTCTGCAACGTCCTTGCCATGTTCGACTGCAGGGACAGAGAAGAATGGGTGAAAGTGTGTTGGTACGCACTAGAAATGGACCCACTCCATGAAGGAGACAACTCGTCTCCGTCCAATCTAGACTCCTCAGTCTCAGGCGAACGGCCGGCCTCATGAGGAGAAACGGACGAAGCCGAGTGTTGAGCCAGATTTTAAATGAAGAATAAAGAAATGAAAATGCAAGAAAAGAAAACAGGCGGCCTACTTCTGTACGTGTAGAAAACTTAAAAGTCAAAGGCACGGCGGAGCTCTCGAAGATTCAAAGGAAAAGGCACTTTCTCTCTCTAAAAGCTCTGACTTCTCTCTAGAAAATGAAAGTTCCAAAGTGTGAAAATGAGGCCAAAACCTTTGTATATATAGGCAAAATTTATGGGGGTAGGATGGTAACTTCATATTTCCCGCCTAAAAGAAGTTGAACGGTTATAATTTGAAATTTTAACCTAGAATTTGAAGGGTTAAGGGACAATGCCGTTAGAATAGGCGGAAAAGAAGACAACCTAATAAATAGCACGTTCAAAAAATAAGCTGACGGAGCTAAATCTCCCTCCGCAATGGCAAGACGGCCGCAATTCCAAAAGCGAGACGGCCTACCGTTGTCCGAGCCATTCGTATAAATAGGCGTTCACTCTAAATTATCAGGCGGACAGAAATCTGTCAAAACCCCAATACACTTGTATGCCCCAAGGCTATTTGAGATCAGAGGAGTCGGCCTGTAAGCGTACGAGCCACCCCCTCTGAGGGGCAAATGTTGAGGGTAAAAATACCTCGTATACGTGAACCAGTCCCGTAGTGACACGTGGCCCAGTTATAGGGTGACACGTGTCACCATGGGAAGATGCCACGTATACAGCTCAAGAGCACCCAAAGGTTCAGGCCAATCTCGTAGCAACACGTGGCCCAGTTAGAGGGTGACACGTGTCGTCATGAGAAGATGCCACGTGTTTAGGGCATGTATTCCCCTTAAATCAGCACGCAAAAGAGGCTTAACAACGTCAGGGCCCAAATCCCGAGAGATATCATTGAAGGCCTCAAAGTGGCGCCCCCAAAGTAATACGTGGCATTCACTGATTGCGCAGCCGATCACGTCACGCAATTCTAGGGTACAAACCCTAGAATGGGGCACGAGGCTCACCCCTATAAATACCCCAATCATTTATGATGGGAGGGGGGATTAAGACATTACAACAAAAAGAGCATTAAGTAGCTCCAACTTCTCTCTACTTTCTCTCTCTAGCCTTTTCCGTTCCGATCACTAACTTGATCGTCGGAGGCGAATATTCCGACAACCGGAATATTCGTTGTTTTGCAGGTCGGACTGTCTCGTTGCCAGGAGAGCGTGACCAGTATCCAAGGAAATCCAAAAAACACCCGAAACACTTAGCATTGTAAAAAAAAACCCCAAAGATAAAAAAATATTTCTTCCATCTCCCTACACGCTTCCTCTCCCATCTCCATTAGCTTATTCACATAAACAAGCAGCCACCTGGCAAACATGGACTCGCCATTAACAATGGCACTTGAAGCTTCTCCCACCAATTCTCACCATTTAAACCCCCTACTCTGAATACAAACTCACAGAAGAAACAACACAAAGATCAACAACCCTTGAACCTAACTTGCAATGGAAAAAAACAAAGAGAAATTAACCCCAATTCAACCACCACGACGCCCGGCGAGATTCACCAAGAGAACCTTCCTGACGCTGCCATCGACCCCACCACCATCCACCCTCTCTATTACGACAGATCGCCACCGCCCTCTCCAAGGATCGTCAATTTACCAACCTCAACCCCTGTCGATGAGACAACCATTCAACCCCTTCCCAACTCCGCCTCGTCCGCCTCCACGCTTTCCGTTCAGCCCATCCTTAACCCCGACCATGACCCAATCTCAAATTCACAACTTAGTTCAAACCCCACCACTCAATTCTTCTCCACCGATTCCACCACTTCTATGGTCATCGATAGAAACCCCTCCGACGTCGAAGAAGATCTCAATGATGTACAATACTCTTCTCCAAATAATCAAGATTATGTCAACACAACTTCCACAATCACATCCGCAACATCCACCAGTTCCTCAGCCTCAACAACCATTACAAACTCCACCCCTACGCCCATGGTACCAGCAACAAGTATCATGGTTGAATTACCGGGAACACAACCTAGTTCCTCCATCTCCAAACCCTCAAACAATACCTCTCTCATCAGAAAATAGCGAGCAAGACCTCAAAATCCCCGATAACCATATGAAAATCTTCATCATCTCAAAAGGAGTAGTGGGATTGCAAATAGATGTGAATTTCTGGGAAACAATCAACACAATCAGGGAGTTAAACTTAATGATGGTGCCATTGAAGATGCATGATGTGGTGATGATGGATTGCACCTCTAGCTGGAAGGAGTGGGACAAGTTTGATCCTTTATTCACATGTTGAAATCTGATACCTTCTTTTCCTGATCTTAATATGAAAATTGTTCTCTGGGTTGTTAGGGGGACTTGTAGAAATGAATTTATTCCTCATGCATGGGAAGTTATTAGCACTCATAAACGTAGTATTTTCATCATTTTAGAAACCAAAAGTGATGGGATTCGTGCAGATCAAGTCTTTAGGATGTTAGGATTTGATGCTATTGAATTTGTTAAACCAAATGGTCTTCGTGGGGGAATTTGGTTGATGTAAGAAAATTCTGTTGAACTGGTTGATTACATTGAGGGTCATACCCAAAACTATTTCCATGCTCTTTTTAAATTTTCCCCATATAGCAAAGAGGTGTTTCTTACGGCTATGCATGCACCCACCTCTCCATCTGAGAGGCATAAACTTTGGAATGATCTAAAAGCCTCCCTGCCACCAGATGATACTCCTTGGCTTTTTGTAGGTGACTTGAATGAAGTCACTAATCCTTCTGAGAAAAAGGGTGGTTTAAGATTCAAGCATAACCAATGTTCTGATCAAAATAAACTTGTAGAGGCAACATGCTTGGTTGACTTAGGCTTCTCTAGAAATCCTTTCAATTGGCACAATGCTAGGGAGGGTTTAGAGCTTATTCAGGAAAGGTTGGACAGAGCTTTGGGGAATCCAAGTTGGCTGAACACCTACCCAAACACTCAGATATTACATCTTGCTAGAATTCACTCAAATCATAATCCTATTCTTATTACTTTGTTTGAAAATAGAAAAGGGGGGCCTTACCCCTTTAGATGCAAAGCTGCATGGCTTGAGCATCCTGATTTTAATGCTTTTTTTTGTTCATAATTGGGACATGCATCATTATGATTTCATGAAAGGTAGAGGAGAAATTTTTATTAAATGTAAAAAATTGTAATCATGATGTGTTTGGTAACATCACTAATTAGAAAAAAAAAAAAAAAAGATTAGTAGCAAGAATTAATGGGATACAGATTGCTCTTTCTAAATCTTACTCAGCTTTCCTTGTGTCTTTAGAGAAAGACTTACTTTTTTTTATCTAAACCATATATATAAAATTAAGAGAATTATTTAGGCTCAAAATCGGTTTAGATTGGAGAAAGAATGCTGATTGTAATACTAGGTACTTTCACCTTTTAGCCAACATTAAAAAGACTAGGAATAAAGTCCTTACTTTACAAGATAATAATGGCTTGTGGATTACTGATTTACTATTACTAAAGCAAATGGCCAGAAACTATTTTCTTAATGTTTTCAAAAGCATTCCAATAAATGATTCTCTTTTACAAACTTATAACTTTCTAAAGGCCGTGGATGCTTATGCTTTTCTTGGAATTGATATGCCTCCTTCTTTAGATGAGATCAAACATGTCCTCATTCAGATGGACCCTATCAAATCCCCAGGGGCCTGATGGAATACAACCTATTTTTTCAGAAAAATTGGAAAAATTTAGGTTCTTCTATTACTAGTTTAGTTGGTGATTGTTTCACCAAAGGTCCTATCCCTAGTAATATTAATGATTCTTATATTTCTTTAATTCTTAAATGTGATCATCCTATCTCCATGAAAGATTTTAGATCTATTGGTCTTTGCAACACTATTTACAAAATAATCACTAAATGCATCTCTAATAAGATAAAACCTTTTATGGATAAGCTTATAAGCCCTTTCCAATCTAGTTTCATACCTAATAGATCTATAGAGGAAAACATTATTATTATTAAAGAAGTGGCTCATCATTTTAATAAAGCCTCTAAAAAAGCTAATTTGATGGCCTTAAAAATTGATATAAACAAAGCTTTTGATAGTTTAGAATGGGGATTATCAAAGATACTCTCTTAGGCATTAAACTCCCATCTAATATGATTAGTCTTATTCTTAGTTGCATTTGTTCTCCTTCTATTTCTCTTTTATGGAATAGTGAAATCACTAGCTCCTTTCACCCTTCCAGAGCAATCCGTCAAGGTGATCCTTTATCTCCTTATATTTTTGTTCTTTGTTTGGATCGTCTTTCTTGTATGATACAAGATAAAGTCAATAATGGAACATAAAAACCTATGAAAATTAGTAGAGATATTAGTATTTCTCATATCTTTTATGCTAATGATGCTTTTATTTTGGAAAAGCTTCTATTGCTAATATTAATGTCATGATGGAAGTTCTTGACCATTTTAAAAGCATATCTGGCTTAGCTATAACATACAAAAATATTCAGCTATTTTCCCTAGATAGATGAATTATAATGTTAGGAAATCCATTTGTGATATATGTAATATTGCTAATACTACGTACCAATTTTGGAAAATATCTAGGTATTATTATTAGTCATAAATGTTTAAGTCATCTTGATTATTTTCCTCTCCTTAATAAGTATTGTGCTAGAATTAAAGGATGGCAAACTAAATTATTGAATATGGCTGGAAGATGTAGTCTAATTTAATCAGTTTTAAACTCTTATCCTGTTTATGCCATGCAAACTAATGTCTTACATACTAGTGTCATTTTAGAGCTTCAAAAAAGTTGCAAACAATTTCTTTGGAACCGAGTTAATAGATCTAGATACATACCTAGAACAAATTGGAGGGTTGTTTGTGATCCAATGGCTAAAGGAGGGCTTGGTATAAGGGACTTAAAAAGATGGAACCTATCCTTCATGGCTAAACTAGGTTGGAAAATATTAACTCAACCTTCTAAACTATAGGTCCAAATTCTAACTAGTAAGTATCTTAAATATAGCAACTTCATAGATTATAATCTAAAACCTATTGACTCTATTATTTGGAAGGATATTTTGGCTAGAAGGGATATTCTTAAATTTGGAATCATTATTAATGTTGGAAATGGGGAGGACACCTCCCTTTGGTTTCACCATTGGATTGGTGATTGTCCTTTATATCTTACCCCCAACATTTATATACCTAATTCTAAGGGTCATTGGCATGTGTCCAACATAATTAAGAATAAGATAAATTTGTTAGAAAGGTACTTATATATTCATTTTTTTGTGAAGAAGGACCTTATATGTTCAAAGTGGTGAAAAAAGGCCTTATAAGTCACTTTTGTTGTGAGGAGGGACCTTGACATCGGAATATGGCCATTGATTTTACTTTTCCGGTATTGACCATCACTCACATGGCACGTGATTTTTTAAAAGGCCCTTTCGTTCATTTTTCCCCAAGTTTTCACATTTTCTCTCTTACTATCCCCAAATTTTCTTTCAAAATCCCTTCTCTTTCCTTAAAATCAAGAGAAAAAAAGAAGGAAAATACATTTTTAAAACATCACGTGCATATTGCATGATGGTCAATGTCGGAAAAGTGAAGTCGGTGGTCATATTCTGATGTCAAGATCCCTCCTCACAATAAAAGTAACTTATAAGGACCTTTTTCACCACTTTGAACATATAAGGCCCTTTTCCACAAAAAGGTAAACATATAAGTACCTTTTAGAAAAAATTTCCTAATAATAATAATTGGTATTTAATTGATGCTCAAGACTGTATCCCAGCCTCTATTTGTGCCTTAATTCTTGCCCACCCCCTTCCTACTCTTGTTCAGATTTCTGGTAGACTTAGGTGGACCCTAGAAAAAAGTGGAAGTTTCACTATTAAATCTACTTACAACTCTACCTTGCCTCTATGCAATCTTCAAAGTTCTTTTCTTTCCAACTTTTCTAGGAAGAACATGTGAAAGGTTAAGGTTCCTTACAAATATAAATTTTGGGGTTTTGTTGATGAAATTCAAGGTATGTTGTTTTTTTTTCTTCTAATTTTTCGTTTTTTGCGATTTTTTTTAAATTTTATGATGGTGGACTCGTGTGTGGTTTATGTCAGGAAATTGTGGTGGTGGTGGTGGTGGGTGGGTCGGGTTTAGGTGGTCCATGGTGTGGGGGGTTAGGTTTAGGTGAACTGTAATGGGTGGGTTGAGATCTGGTTTAGGTGGGCCGTGGTGGGTGGTTTTAGAATTTGATTCAGTTTGGGATGGTTAGGTGGGGTGGGTTAAGGAATTAAGGTGGTGGTTCTAGTTAGGCGGGGTGGGTTACGATGGTGGGTCTGGTTAGGTTAGGTTAGGTTAGGTGGGGTGGGTTACGGTGGTGGGTCTGGTTAGGTTAGGTGGGGTGGTGTTGTGCGGTGGTGGCTAGTGGTGGGGGTAGTGGGTGGTGGTATGGGTTAGGTTGGCTTGTGCTGGGGTTGGTGATGTGTGGTGGTGGCTGGTGGTGGGGGTGGCTTTTTTTTTTGTTTTTTTTTAAGCATTTTCCGACGGATTTTCCATCGGAAGTTTCCGGCGGAATAGAGTCCGTCGGAAATTTCCGACGGACTATCCCAGGCCCGAAAATCCCTTCAGACGGACTGATTTCCGTCGGAAAATCCGTCGGAATTTTCGTCGGTAAAGTGCGTTTTTCCGACAAACTGTATTCCGACAACCAGTTGACGGAATTCTGTCGGAAACGGGTTTTCCGACGGAAAATTTCCGTCGTTATTTCACTGTTTTCTAGTAGTGATTTTACCTATAGGAGCTTCTCTTAAGATAAAAATATTTTGTTTTGACCCCATCTGTATGAGATGTGAGGAACCTATAGAGGATTCCATACATATTTTCATAGATTGCCCAAACTCCACAGCCTTTTGGTCTTTGATTTTTCAAAAGTTTGGTTAAACTGCTGTCGATTTACAAAAATTTTACAACTCTAATCTTGCGGACTGGCTTGCTTTAAATCTCAGTAGTAAATCTTCTTGGAAAACAGTTTTTATGATTGCTATTTGGGATATTTGGAAAACTAGGAACATGACTATTTTTGAGCAAAAAATGATTTTTTATAAAATCTACCTTTAACACGTTCCAAGTTGATTATCTTTACTGTCTTAAATTAAAGCAGGGTAATGTGGATATCCCAACCTCTTCTAGTGCTACAATCGGCAGAAAATTGGTTCCTCGTTAGAGAGGTTATTTCAAGCTCAACACAGATGGATCCTGGTTCACCTTTGACAAAGCTGGTGGGGGAGGAGTTATAAGATGTGACAGGGGTTTGTGGCAGGAAGGCTTTACTGTCAACTTCAATGCCATGAGTGCAATTGTTGCTGAACTTAATGCTATAAGGGAAGGACTTCTAATAGCTTGGAAAAGGAAGATTCAGTATCTTGAGCTGAAAACCGATGCAGATGCTCTTACCAAGATGCTGAAGCAACCAGAAACTTATGAGGACAGTGACTTGGGCAACATCATTAAGGATGTGGCTTCTCTCCTGATATGTCTATTTTATATAGTATTTTACCCCCGTCCCTTGGTCATAATTAGTAGTGTTTTTGGCTCTTTTGAGCCACTTTTATTACTAATTAGTGTTTTATAGTGTTTTCGTAGTTTTGGTTGAGTTTTGCAGGAAATTGCACTTTTGGAGCATTTTTCCGGGTTTTCATGGATCAACTACGGAAATTAGAGGAGCACGACCATCTTTGAAGCACAAGGCCGGTTAGAGTCATCAAGCCGGTGATTAAGGGCTCGGTAATCGGGATACCGAGGTATTTGGACCGAATGATCAAGACCCTAAGTGGATATCCAGATTGGGCCGAAGAAATAAGCCCAATCGAAGTTCCAAGCCTCGAGGTGAAGCAAGGGCCCGATCGGGCAAGTTTAGCTCGATCGGGCGTGGCGCGCGAGAGTGCTGGTGCGTGGCCAAAGGCGCGCCCGATCGGGTGAGCTGCTAGCTCGATCGGGCGCGGATGTTTAGAAGAATACACAGAGAAAAAGGCGGGCCCCATCGGGCGGCCCTTCGCCCGATCGGGTGCGTGTTTTTTAGGGGATCTGATTAGTTTTCAATTAGGATTTGTTTTAGGGAGGTTTAAGTACGATTTTTTGTACGTAATTTTAATTACCTTCTCTTTTAGATTTTCTCTCTCTACTTAGCTTTTAGATTAGTTTCTCTCTCATATACTTTGTTCTTAACTTTATTCTTAAATCCCAGATTTATTTAGTAACGATTTCTCTTCTCTTAATCTTAGTTATTTATTTTATTCCTTTGATCATGTTTTGTTTTATTACTTTGATTTGTTCAGATTTAATTATGTGTGAGTAGTTTTATTTCTAGGGTTTGTAGGGATCCATAAATAATATGAAGGGGTAATTTATTGTTGTTAATTGTCAATGCTAGATTAATTTCCTATTGATTGATTGAATGCTTTGTGACTAGATTTGCGCAGATCTCTTATGCATGAGTTTAACAATATTGATTCGAGATTCGACAGATGAGAATTGATGTTTAGGTCTAGTTTCAATAGGCAGGTTAATTTATAAATGGTTAAGTCGAAATTCGAGAGATGAGATTTAATACCGGTAAATTAATTGTGTGATTGTAATACGTAGCGAAAACCCTTTATGATCTGATTAATGTATGCATTGATAATTGATTATTATGTTTTACCCTCGAATATTATTTATTGGTGAACCTATGCCCTAGGCCTTTTATTCATTGTTTCTCCTCCTACTTTTATTCTTTCCCACTTTTACTCTTAATAGTTTAGTTTCCTTCAATTATTATATTTTGGTTACTTTATAATCTAGATTATATTAATTAATTAGGAATAGAAAGACTCGTTTCTCTGTGGATTCGACCCTACTTCCCTATCTACATTAGTTAGAGGATTTAGGAATTACTTTTGATTAGGGGATACGACTTTACCCTGTCAACTCCTTGAGAGGAACTGGACGATAACTGTTTTCCATGCTAGCAGATCTGTGAATATGGTTGTTGATAAGCTTGTAGCCATGGGAAGATCCAAGGTCTGAACTGGAGAAAAGAGAACTACTTCTACCCTTATGCTGAGCTGTTTGATACTTATGCTCATGAAATTCCAGATTACATGGATGCCGCTTGAAGCTAATGATGATGATATGTCCTGCAATATTTTGCTCTAAATGTGTTTACTTAGAATCACTTTTTGTGAAGTCTCTGCAAACTTCTATTAACTACTATACTAACTTTATTAGCTATGTTACTATGCTTTTGAATAGGCTAAGGCTGCTACACATGCACCCTCCTATTCTCATTTTGAACTTGTGGTTTAAAGCCACTATAATGTAATATATATTTCCCTATTCCGTAAAAAAAAATAACATAGTCATGATTTAAAAATTGCAATGGTTAAATCCTATGTCATAATAGAGTGTCGATAGAGAGTGTGAATACTTTGCTATATAAAGGATTCTAGGAAACAAGAGAAAGATAGGCTTGGAGAGAGTTTCATAGAATCATAGGAAACAACAATAGATAATAATACCATCCTTGAGCTGTAACGTGCTTTATTAGAGGTTTAGAAAATCCCCTTTGTAACTAGCCACTCCAAATACTGCTCCATTACATCCAAAAAAAAAAAAAAAAAAAAAAAAAAAAAAAAAAAAAATTTGAAATGGGCTTACTGTCACTGCTAAAAAAAAGGATTTCATTAGAACAAGGCCAGCCCCCTTCTCCATTTTCAAAATAGCACCAACAATTAACTTGCTCTCTGCCCCAAACCTCAGCCACCACCTTCCGCCGCTCCCATTTCCGTCCAACTACCGTCGCCCATCCGCCCACCCGCCCACCGCCGTCGCAATGCTCACTCTCGGTGGCAGAAATCGAACATGAATCATCAACCTTTATTCCCCATTTTCCCTAATTTCTCTCATTCATCAATTTTCTAATCCCAAAACCTCTGCAAAAACCTAGATTTTCTACTATGAGAGTAGCTACTTTGATTCAGCGTCCCTTTTTCGGGCATTTCGCATCTTTTAGCAAGCTGATTCAATCACGTCTATCCACTGAAAAGTCCGACCCATTGACCCAAATTATCTCAATTCTTGAGAATTCTAACCCCATTGAACAATTTCTTGATCCAGTTGCCGACATTCTCAATCATCGTATTGTGTCATCAATCATGACAAAACCCCCAAATTTTCAAGTGGGGTTTCGATTTTATATCTGGGCAATGAATCGGAGGTCGCTTCGAGCTAGGAGTTTGAATGATTTGGTCATTGATATGATTTTGAAGGAGAATAGTGGGTTTGATCTTTGTTGGGAAACCCTAGATGAGGTTAAGCAATGTGGGTTTGATGTCCCAGCTGAGGTGTTTTTCGTGTTGATGTCGGGTTATTGGAAGGCGGGCAATCCAGAAAAGGCGGTCGAATCGTTTGGTAAGATGAAGGATTATGATTGTAAACCTGATGTTCATACTTACAATGCGATTATTCATATTATGGTGCAAAAACAGGTGTTTTTGTTGGCATTATCTTTGTATCATCAAATGTTGAAGTTAGATTGTAGTCCTAATATAGCTACCTATAGCATTTTGATTGATTGTTACTGTAAACTTGGGAAGATCGAAGATGCCCTTAATATGTTTGATAAAATGATAGGGAGTGGGATATCTCCTGATACCATAATTTATACGATTGTACTTTCGGGTTTGTGTTTAGCTAATAGGACATATGATGCTCAAGTTTTGTTGAATAAAATGATAAGTAGTGGGTGCCTTCCTGATTCAATTACATATAATGCTATGCTTTCGGGGGTTTGCAAGACGGGTGGGATTGATGAAGTATTCGGGCTATTGAAGTCGTTTCAGGATCAAGGGTATACATTAGGGATTAAAAGTTATAGCTGTATTATTTACGCTTTGTTTAGAGTTGGGAGATTCGAGGAAGCTAACTCGTGGTTTCGGAAACTATGTGAGGAAAATATAACTCCTGATCTTAAAGTATACACTATTATGATTCAAGGTTTTACAGAGGCAGGAAAGATTAAGGATGCTTGGACAATGGTTCAAGAGATGACGGAAAGAGGTGTAGTTCCAGATACTCAATGTTATAATGCATTGATCAGAGGGTTCTGTGAAATGGGTCTCTTGGAGGATGCACAGTCCCTTAAGCATGAGATGTCAGAGAACAATTGCTTCCCTGACACATGTACTTATAACCACCTCATATATGGCGCTTGCAGAAATGGAAAGGTGGAGGAAGCTAAGCAAATCTTTGAAGAGATGGAGAAAGCTGGATGCTTTCCTTCTGTTATAACATTCAATACACTCATTGATGGGCTATGCAAGGCTGGAGAATTTGAGGAAGCACGTCTCTTGTTTTATAAGATGGAGATAGGTACAAATCCTTCTTTGTTTCTTCATCTTTCTCAATGCACTGACCGTGCACTGGACAGAGAAAGCCTACAGAACTTGATTGCTAGGTTATGCGATTCAGGGTTGTATCTAAAGGCATATAGAATTTTAATAAAGCTGACTGATAATTGTGTTTTACCTGATATTACTACTTATAATATCCTCATAAATGATCTGTGCAAGAATAAAAACATTAACGGAGCTTTCAAGCTTCTTAAAGAATTACAATTCAAGGGATTATCTCCTGATTGTGTAACTTATGGAACCCTTATTGATGGGCTTTATAAAGTTGATGAAGAAGAGGAAGCAATTCGTTTGCTAAATGATATGATGAAGAGTGGGTGTTTGCCCCAATCTGATGTCTATAAGACAATAATGACTTGGTTATCCCGCAAGAGGAAGGTTTCAATTTCCTTTTCTCTGTGGCTGGATTACCTTAGAAGCCTTAAAAATCGGGATGATGAAGCAATTAAACTGATTGAAGAACAATTTGAGAGAGGAGAATTGGAGGATGCAGTCCGAGGGTTGCTGGAAATGGATTTTAAGTTGAACAACTTTGACGTGGGACCATATACAACATGGTTAATAGGGCTATGTCGAGTTGATAGAGTAGATGACGCTATGAAGATTTTTAACGTTCTTCTAGAATTTGGTGTCACTGTGGCTTCATCGAGTTGTAGGAAGCTAATACAGACTCTCTGCTCACAATCAAAATTGGATCTGGCTGTAAATGTTTTCCTTCATACTCTAGAAAAAGGGACAATGGTGGAGCCATCAGTTTGCAATAGGTTACTTTGCGCTCTCCTGCGTTCTAAAGCCTTTGTGAATCGTGCTTTTGATATTCTAGGCAAAATGGATTCAATGGGTTATGACCTAGATACTCATCTTGAACAAAGAACAAAGTCACTCTGGCAGTATCATTTATACATGCAGGAATCAGCGGTGGCTGGCTAATTTGTTCCCCTTGGATTCACCCGAATGAAGGTTCGGTGTATCAACAGAAGCTTTGTGTTTTGAATTGGTAAGGTATTTTGATAAGTCCATACTTATTCATGCTTGATCTTTAAATTTGCTTTTGTCATACATTTAGAATAAAACTTCTAGTAATTACAATAAAACTTCTAGTAATCTTAAGTTAATACACACATTATAAGGGCTACTTTGGCTATTGCTTAGGGCACTACTTTGTTGTTGAGCAGGACTTCCAGTGAGAATCATATTACTTAAGAGCTTCTGCATAAGTGCAGGTGCTATATAAATTTTGTAGAAAAATTAGGTATCAATAAAAATTGTTCATGATGATAGATAAACTGGTGCTGGAAGTTTGCTGCATCTGATCAATTGATCAGTTATAAGTCTTGATATATAATTCAATTCCAAATTTGTTAACTGTCACAGGTGTGACTTTGGAAGAATAAGCTCCCAGCTCTGTTGTTGCATTGGGTAGATCAGACGTGGTCTTGATGAGGTATGCTATATGCTTAATACTTCCTCCGTTTTTAACAAGTGCTCCATTAGCACCTTTTGCAATATTCACTTGTCCTACTTTGACCCATGTTTGTAATTTATACATAAGAAAAAATATGTATAAATTTATTAGTGAATAAATTATTAATTTTCAATTGTTATAATTTATACTTAATGATAATTAAAGATATTATTGGTCAAAGATTTGCATTGGCATATGTGCCCAAGAGAAATAGAGCACTTTTCAAATAACGGAGGGAGTATTAGATAAGAAAGAGGTTAGTTTTTCAATATATTTAACATATACTTGTTAAAAAACGGAGGGAGTATTAGATAAGAAATGGAGCAGATATTATGTCTTGCACCTGAGATCATGTTGTGATCCTGGATGAACAGATAGTTTCAACTTTTAATATATTGAACATATACTTCAATGATTATGATATGACCATATTTTCAATTTTTATAATTATGAATTATATTTTTGATTCATTGCTGAAGTAATAACAAAAGTGTTCGTAATCTCTTAACTATTTGTTCATAATATATGAACCAAATGTACATAATATTGAATTATACTGAATTATACCAGTTACATATTCATAACTTTGTTAACTAAATGTTCATTGTTATATATTATTTGTCCATTCGGAACCATAAAGCATGTGTGGTCCCTGGTGCAACATATTATTTTTCACTAATGGGGTACTAAGTTGCTGAGGATGATTAGCTCTATGGTGCTTTGAGGCTGGGTAATAAAAGATATGCACCTTGGTAACTTGTTATGCTATGTTGCTACTGCCTTTATAATGTTTAGGAATTTCAGTGCTCTTTGTATGTAGGATTCTACACAATGCTATGGAGAAGTTTTGTGATTTTGCTGCTTATTTAGTAACATAAGATTCTCAATGAATATTTCTTTTAGATAGCCTTGCGAAGGCTTCACCTCTCACCTAATGCCTAGTTGGTAGGTTCCCTGTTGCTTTGATATCCATCATGCATTTTTACAACCCTCATCCATCTTCAATCTGTCTTCTTACAACTTAGGTTATTGTACGATAGGTGCATGCTTTAGAACCTTAAATGCAACTTTAGGCTTTAGATTATATTATGTCAGTACAGTTGGTTCCGGGATCAGTTTAGAAGTCCTTTTTAAAAGGCTGTTGTGTTTAGCTTTCAATGCTTCAATATTAGTCATATGATCTTACTGAATTCATAATTAGAGATTGAAAATGATGAAGGCATAAGTGCAACAAAGATGAGAATGTCTTCTTTGGCTGTTGTGAATTAGCTCCTGGAATTGAAAATTGTCAAAGTTGTGGGTGTAACCTTTTATTCTCATGAGAATTTGGTTTTTATACCGGTCCCTTTTAATTTGCATGTTGCTACATGTGCTGAGTGCTGCAGGTCTTCTGTTTTACATGGAAGATCAGGAGGTATGAAGTTTATCTAGGCAATTGATTGCCAAGAATGCCAACACAAAACCTTCTAATTTGAAAAAAGCCCTTACAGAAACTAAACCCTAAAACTTTATGAGTACAAAGAGGCTAAAGGAGAGAGTGTTAAAATGGCAGAGGTGAAGACAATTATTACTAAGCTTTTAAGGTAAAACCATAAGAACATGCATTTCAATCTCAGACCAGTTGTCACACACACACACACACACACACACACACACACACACACACACACACACACACACACACACATATATATATATATATAAGTAGTTTTGGAGTCAACTGACAATATTAAATTTAGTAATAATAGTGGCTTCAATGTCTCTGAAGGAATTAGCTGGCTCCAGCATCTTTTGCTATTTATATTTTGAACAGGAGATTGCACTGGAGTGCAGTGAGTCACATTAAAAAAAAAAAAAAAAAAAAAAAAAAAAAAAAAAAAAACTACGTAATAAAGAAGTGAGGACACTGAGCCTTCCTTTTTTTTTTTTTTTTAATTTCAAGATTAATATAAATAATTCCTTATATCTTTATCCCTGCATCTCTGAGAACTCATCTACAAAAGCTTTTCCTAATTCACATTAGCAGCCATTAATTTTGAAGTTGTTCTGTAATTAAATTACAGACTGAATTTATTTAAGGTTTTTCGAAAAAGAGTCAGTGTCTAAAATAATGGGGCCTCTACTACCTACCGTCCGCTAGAAGTTGGTTCTTCAAATGCTGGTGATGCTGCATACTGCAGGGACTTCTCCATTATCCACATCCATCTCAGGAGCTTCGTTACCCCCTTATTGTTAGTATAAACTATCAACAATTATTAATGTTTTCCACAGATTTTAGACACTATAGGTACTAGGTAGTAATAGTAGGTAAGCCATTTAAGTTACAAAGCTTGCAAATTCAGTATTGAACAGGAGGATACTGTACTGAGACCTTGAACCATCACTAATTTCAACTGCATTTGTTCTAGATTCTTGATGTGATGCATTTTTCTTTTTTTGTGCTTATGATCTTAGTAAAAAATCTGAGAATTTTACTGATGTATCATTTACGAGTTCTCGGCAATTTTGATGAGTTCGTCAAAGTATGTAAGAACTTAGAACATTAACCTTCACTTTGCATAACCAATTCAGTTGTTGCTATTGCTTAGGTTAACTGCGTGTCTGTGGCTCTGTGCATAAGGACTGAGCAAAAAGGTGAGTGGTAGGTGATATCCCGGGAATTAGAATTACTTCCCTAGAAACAAGCATGTAGAGCTGGGAGAAGAACCATATCAATCTTTTTCTTTCTTCTGCAAATGTCTGACTCTAAGTTTCACCCATCTAACTTAATGCAAATGTATATTGATTGTGGTGGTCCGGGGCAATTTAGTTTGTTTGAAATTTTGGTGTCTGGAAATAGGATCTCGATCATGAGGAAAGCCTTCCATTTCTGTTAAATGACTTGCCCTCTCCCGGCTCTTTCACTATTACATGTGTTTGTTCAACTGCTCTTTAGATGATGCATGATGTTATTTGGATAAGATTGGGTGGTGTACTAACTATTCAGTTGATTGAATACCAAAATGTTTTCTGCAAGTATAAAGTGAAAATTGAGGACACATCTGATGCATTAGGATGATACGCATTATCTGACCTCATGTCTACTGGTTTACTGGGAACAAACATTTTACTAATTAAGGTTGCATACATTTTTGACTTATGATTCCTCTCTGAATGTCTGATGTATGGGTGCTAACTGTTGAAGATATATGAAAAGTATTTATTTATCTCATCAGCACTTCTCAAAATGAGCAATAGAATCTTAATTTTCAAAGTGCATGGCTTTTTTTATGCTTCTAAATTATATCTTTGTCTTTGCTGCAGAATATTGTCATTAATAAAGTTCTTGGACCAGGATCTAGGGTCATGGACTCATGGTAGCAATGGAGAATGATCATAATTGAGCTCTGGTATTAATTCATTATGTAATTCTTTCATCGTATCTAGCATCTCTGAATCTTTAAATTTTATAAATTTATCTTCGGTCTTTGATATCTGTAATAGCTTTCGGTCACCATCCAAATTAACTACCTTGGTTTTCTTTAAACTCATGAGTTTTTTCTTAATAATATTTAGGAAATTGTCAAGTTGATGATGCTTAAAGCAGCTAGTCTTCTCTGTTGTTGATTGACAATTATTATGCGTGATCTGAGAGTAGGTTACTGATCCTTGCATTACACCTTGGTCCTGTTTGCAGACTATTCTATGACTCTATGTATTGCTGCTAAGATCATGATATCATGTGGCCTTTGAAGGGACATTACACCAGGTTGTCCAGTGTCTAGTCTACTACTCCTTAGGAAGAAGAGGGCATCTACTAGGGATATAAGTGTGATATGCTCCAAATTTGAGCTCCGTTGTTGAAAACTACTCATTTGAGGTACTAGTAATTATGTTTCTTCGAAGAGTTGTAGAGGCTTATAAGTTCATTTGTTCCGTTGCAATTGAACATGTTTATTTTGCTTTGTAGGGTGGTTCTATGCAATTGGAACTGCAGAGCATGGTGAAGTTTTCAAGTCATCTGAGCTTTGTATACCTGCTTTTAGGTGTGTTTCTGGTTAATATCTCAATCTTTTAGTTTCTGTTAGATACTTAGATTTGACAAAGGTTTTAAATAATTTCCTCTTGGTTATTAAAAAAAAAAAAAGGTTTAAAAGTAATGTTCTATTTCATCATTGTGCTGTTATAATTAGTTTCATGCTACCTTGCAATGTGAAATAAACTGTTTACAGGATGATAATGGTTTACTCAATGAGGTATTTATTTTTATTGGTTTATACTACGAGTGGGAGTTGTGTATTTTTTCTCCTTTTAGGCATTCAGCATATTTCGAAGGCCTCAATGAATTTTAACTGAACTCTTTGTTTCCAACCATTTTTGCATATTAAATTATCTTGTCACTTGTGAGAATGTGAGATTATGCAAATTGCAAATCTTATAGCTCTAGTTCACATTCAGGCACCTTTTGATCACATTGGTTGTCTTGCTGGTTTGAAAGAGTGCATTCACAAGGACAAGAAATTGAAGGTAACGGTCTAATGATAATTAGTTGTGTATTGGGAGTTTGGGATATACTTCTTTCATTGATAAGTTCTGCTTGGTTGCTTAGTTTGGCCATTCCTGCTTGATTGCAAGCATTAAGATTGGAGTATGGATTTTATCTTTATATAAGAAAAAAGGATTAGAATTGGGTTCCTGTTCATATCTTTTCATTGAGCCTTTACTCCCTAGCAAGTAAAATTTCATATTTCAGTGTTGGTAGTGATATTCGCTAATTCATCAGGGCAAAAATGCACAAGAGGTCTGCCCCTATCAAGGGAGGCTGGGAGCTGTACAAGCAGATCAGAGGTATATCTTCATTTTATATTGTTTATTTCTTCAAATGGAAGAGTGACAAAGCAATATCATTGCACTTGAGTCCGCTTCTGAAACTACTGAACCTGAACCTTTTGTAAAACAGGAAGCAGTGTTTGACTGAGCATTGCAGAAAGGCTAAGGTCTCAAGTGAGCTTTGTATCAAAACTTTGCTTGGTTCTTTTTGCTGATGAAGCTAGAAGAGCCAGCTGAAACACTTAACACAGGGTAGCTTCTTGGGAATGAAATGGGAAAATGACTTGATGTGCGACAGTTTTTTTTTTTTCTTGGAATAATTATCGAAATCACTTTTTTCTTATTTCTTAAATTTGAGCATAACTTTGATACAATTTGTAATGACGTGATGCGTCATTGATAGTCAACGTAATGAGATTAAGATTATGAAATAATTGCAGTGTTGCGGTTGCCTATTTTGCAGTCTGAACTTTTCTTTGTTTGTTGCTGTAGTCTCTTGCATTTGAAGTGATATTTCTTACTACCTCCGGTTCAAATTACTCGCAACTTTGAAATATTTTATATCTCACAAATAATACCCTAAAGTTGCGAGTAATTTGAACCGGGGGTAGTATTTTAATTTTGGAAGTTAGTTTTATCTGAAGTTTGTAATTTTAAGAGTCTTTTTGCTCTTTGAGTGTGATGGTGAGCACACTAGGGGTGGTTTTATATTCCTCGTTTTTGAAGAGGATAAGGAATGGAATGCAATGCTTGATTAGCTTCATCTAAAGCTTGGAAAATCCTTAAACTGTGTTTGGATAAAAAGGATAAAGGAAAAGAGGGGAGGGAGGAGAAGAGGAGGGGAGGGAAGAATGTTGAATTTTCCTTCCAAATCTCTCCATTGTTGGAGAGATCAATTTTCAACAATTTAATCTCTCCATTTCTCTCCCATCCAATTCCCTTCCTCATTTATTATCCAAATGAAAGATATTTCATCTTTCCATTTCCCTTCCCTTTTTTTCTCTCTATTTCCTTCCATCCAAACAAATCGTAAAGGAATTTGGGGCCATATTAAGAATTACCATAAGAAGATTATGAAGTTTCTTTGAGACTTTGAGAGCATTGAATAGTTGGCTGGAACTTTTTTTTTTTAATAAAATTTAACCAACAAAAGATGATGAAATAAAATAATACTTTCGTTAAGTTATGTGCATCGATTTGACATAAAATAGAGAGGAAAAAATATCTAATCGTTGCACATAATCTGTAATGGAGGTAGTAATTCTTCTATGTCATAAAATTGTTTCTACTACCTCTGATTACTTTTATACTCCCTTCGTTTTTAAATACTTGCTCTAATTCTATTTTTTGCACTATTTATTTATCCTACTTTGACTAATGTTTGTGATTTATACATAAGAAAAAATATAGTCTTGTGGGTATTTGTTGGAATCATCTCAATGAACAGATTATTAATTTTCAATTGTTAGAATTTATACTTATTAATAATTAAAGATATTAGTGATCAAATATTAGCATCGGCATGCGTGTCCAAGAGAAATGGAGTAATTATTTAAAAACGGAGGGAGTATGCTTTAAAGTACTCCCTCCGTCCCCGATTGATAGTCACTTTTGCTAACAAATCACGGGAATTAAGGTTAAATAAAGAAAGTACATTGAAAAAGTAAATTTACATTGGACATGTAAAAAATAGAGAGAGAAAGTAATTAAAGTACTTGGGAAAGTTAAATTTGCACAAATATTTTTGCAAATGTTAGAGAATTTTGGTAATAAAAATAATATTAATGGTATTTGAAAAAAAGCAAATGTGACTAACATTTCGAGTCACCAAAAATGGCAAAAGTGACTATCAATCGGGGACGGAGGGAGTATTATTTAAGAGAGATAAATAATACTCCGTATTTATTTAAGAGAGATAAAATATTTCAAAATTGCATATAAAAGTAATCGGTAATAGTGTTTGCTTTTTGAAGAGTTTTCGGTGCACACGTTTTCCTATGTTTTATACTTTTATATACTTCGGATTTATTTGTTTTATACTAATATCATAGATTCATACGGAGTAAATGATATTGACTTAGGGCGTGTTTAATTTTGATCTAATTTGACCAAACTTTACATTTAGGTTTACGATAATCTATAAAGGAAAAATATATCAAATAGGGCTTTATCGGATTCGTATTAACGTGTATTTTATTAATATGTAGGGCCTGTTCCGATTGACTGAACTCAGCTGAACTAAACTGAACTAAGTTGAACTGAACTTATTAATTAGTGATTTTTAACTACGGATTAGTGATCTTTGATTATTTATTGATTATTTATTACTATACATATGTGTATATACAAATGTACATATTATTATTATTATTATTAATAATATTATTATTATTATTAATTATTGATTATTATTATTATTATTATTATTATTATTTTAATTATTATTGTTATTATTATTATTATTATTATTATTATTTCAATTATTTATTGTTGTTGTTGTTGTCGTCGTCATCGTCGTTGTAATAAGAGCTGAAAAGAATGAAATTTGGCTTTATATCATTAGCAATATCATTAGACGTAAATTAAGAGCTGAACTGAACTGAACTGAACTGAACTGAATTTCAACGTAAGAGAACAGACCCGTAATTTTAATAATTTTTTTCACTACGAAAGTAAAGATATTTAGCGATAAAAAAAATGTACATATAAAGATGATCTAATTTGAACATATTATTTTAGATTTGATTTAATCTTAACTTATTATTTAAAATAAGTAATAAATAAGTTGATATAATGAAGGCCTTATTATCAAAACTTTTTTCATGTGGGATTGAGGCAAGGTATTCTGTAAGAGCAAAATCATCTACTCCGTATTATTTTACTTATCTATATAATTAGAGATATGACTATACGAGGGATTAATTGTGCATCGGTAAGTGTGAATGTTAAAGTGTTGCAATTAAAAGTCTAGGGTGGATATATACTACAACTGAACTATTTTTTCAGCCAATATCCCATACTACTTTACCCAACCCATCCAACAAAATCCCATCATCTGAATTGAGAATTTGAGATCTCTAAATTCTCCACTGTCATGTTTGTTAATGTAATAATGTGCCTTAGTGAAGAGTTGAAGCCTAAACCTTCAACTTCAAGTTATCAAGTATACAAAAGTGCCTCAAATTAAGAAAACCAAAATAGAGAATATAGCTCCTATTATGGTAGCTTTTAGCGGTTGAGTAGCGGGTAGCTGTTAAGGTAGCGAGTAACGATCAATTAGTAGTGGGTAGAGGTTAGCTGTCAAAGTAACGGTTGATAGTATGAGTGTTTGGCTAAAGTAGCGGTTGCAATACAAAAATATATCAAAATTCATATAAATATTGTTTTAAAGTTAATAAAAATTTGTCAAACGCTACCCGCTACTTCTAAACACTACTATTTTTAACGTTTGAGAAAAACTACCTAAATGCTACCTCTATCGCTAATCGCTACTATAATCGCTACCTAGCCAAACACTCTCAAATTTTTTCTAGCAGTGTTTTGACTAGTCAAAACGCTACCCGCTACCTCAAACGCTACCACCAAACAGGGCCTATTTGACTATTTGTCCCCTTGCTCAAGAAATTAGAAGAACAAACCTTATAAAACTCTCCAACCCCATCTCACCTTTTCATCTCCTCCCTTCCTTTCCTCCTCCTTTTCTTATTGAGTAACCCTCAAATCTCTCAAAATCCCCAAATCATTTTTCTCAATTTTAGGGTTCATCCTCAAAAACCCAATCAAATCATGGCGTCAAATTCATCAAAACCCTCCGACGAAGAACTAACCAATCAATTGCAACAACTCCGAACACAATTAAACAAAAAGCAAACATTCGAATCAGCAGTTTCATCAATCAAATCCCTCCTTCTTCAATCCTACTCCACCTCTTCTCCTTCAACCCAGAAACTCTTCTACGACGTCGTTTCACGCGTCGCAACCGTAATCCGCACTCGCTACACTTTCCCGGCTTACCTCCTCGCCGGCGTCGACCTCCTCGAGACCGCCGACCGCCTCACCGTCAACCCCGCTGAGAAAACCCACCTCAATTCCTGCATCACCCACTTCCGACAAACCCTAAATCAAGAAGACCCTGAAAATGGAGGTGAGAGAATTTCGCAATCGAATCGTAGAGGTGGGTACCTCTTTGAAGGTCATTTGACGGTTGATCAGGAGCCTGCGCAACCCAATTGGCTTGTGCAACAGAATCTGTTAACTGCGCTCGCTGCGCAGTCGCAAACCGCCGGTGAAAATGGTGATAGTAGCAATGATGAAGTCGTGGGGAGTTTAATGAGGGGATTGGTCGAAAGTTTAGATGTGTCAATGCTTGATAATCTGGAAGATTTGCTCCCACCAATGGAGGGAACGACTGGAAGGGTTGCGCCGCCTGCGAGTAAAGAGGTGGTGGAGAAGTTGCCGGTGATTAAACTCGAAAGCGAGGAGATGGTGAAGGAGAAGATTGGTGAAGAGGGGGCAGAGTGTTGTATATGTAAAGAGAAATTGGGAGTGGGAGATGAAATGCAAGAAATGCCGTGTAAACATTTGTTTCATCCGCCGTGTTTGAAGCCGTGGTTGGATGAGCATAACTCGTGCCCGATTTGTCGGCACGAGTTGCCGACGGATGATCACAAGTATGAGAGTTGGAAGGAGAGGGAAAAGGAGCTTGAGGAGGAGAGGCGTGGTGCTGCTAATGCTGTTCGAGGGGGCGAGTTTATGTATATTTAGATGATGTTTTTGATTATTGTGTCATTGTATCATTTTTGTTATTGACATTATTTGATGTTGAGTCAATTTATTTGTCTTCCTATATGAATTGTTATAACTGCAGTTGAATTCAGGTTGAGATTACATGTAATGTACCATAATGTATCACACATTTTCTAATACATACGAAGTATGTCATTTAAACTTGCTTACAAGTAGTATGATTTTTAAGCTTTCTAAAACACTACTCCAATTTTGTTAATTCCTAGTTTGATATCTGCAAGTGTAAGCAAAATACAGGAAATGAAAAACCAACTCAAAATGAAGTGCAAGTAGCTTAAGTTATAACCCATCTCAGTTCGATTAAATCAGAAAATACATTTTCCATCTCTCCTGTTAACGACAATGTCGGGGCGTTTGGATTGTGGAAACGGGAGTTTGGGGATTAAAAAGGTGGGAATGAGATTGAGAATTAATTGATGGGAATACATGAAAATATGGCAATATCTTGTTTGGATAGCGGGTGAGAATATATAGGAAATAAATAACAATTTTACAAAAATACCCTTACCAAGATTATTATTTCATTTTTTCATTAATGGCAAAAATGTCATTTTTCCCTATTTTCCTTCTTATCCATTTATTACCTACCCTCCATGATCCTTGGGTAATAAAATGGTGGGAATTCACCAATAAATAATCTCATTCTCAAACCCTTTTTTAATCTCATTTCCACCAAACAAACAAGACTTATTTTTTAAATTGGGATTAAAATTCTCAATTTCACCCTCAATTTCCACTTACCAAACACCCCCTGCAAGACAGCAACAAGCCTCTCATCAAAAAGCATTTGAAATTTTGTCAGCTGAAAGTGATGCAGGTTCCCTCTACACTTCTACGGCTAGGACTGTCCAAATTTGAAATTTTGTCAGCTGAAAGTGATGCAGGTTCCCTCTACACTTCTACGGCTAGGACTGTCCAAGCCGTACCCGTCCCCGAAACGTTTCCGGCACGGGAGATGGCAACCAGTAGACGAATCCGTGCAACATTGGCTTAATTCCCTGTCTACAGTATCATTGTTACATGAGTATAGGAGACACTTTAGTCCATGTTTTAAATATTTAATTGTATTGACCGAGCACGGGATTAGCACCTGCTTCCTGCTGCATATGATTTATGGGGATACTCTTGGGCTGGGCCTCTAGTTGGCTAATTACGGGATGATTTCTGGATTAGCTTGATGCTCAAAGGTAATAAGAGGAAATAGGGAAAGATTAGACCGAATCAAACGCAGCCTGCCGTGAATTTGCCTGGGTTGACGATTTTTTGGGCCTCAATTTGGGCTCGGGCCAACCTAACCTGAATTAAAAATTTGGGTTTTGAACATTCTAAAATTTAATTATTAAATTTTTTGGGCTCATGCTGGCCCAAAGCTTTAGTCAAAATAGGCTAACTTTTTTCCAAGGCAAAACGACCCAACTCATCAATGAGTAGGGATTAGGGAAGGAAATGGAGGGGAAAGTAAAGGGACTAAAACACACTAGTAAGCTTGAAAGGCTTAAGACCCACGGTTTCATTCAGATTGTCCACTACAACCACCATGATTTGGGAAGGGAGCAACTTCAAAATTGGGAGCCCTTCTTCCCCAAATTCATCATCCTTTCTACTTTTTTCTTCATTTTTTAAAATATTGTGGCTAGTGTTGTTTGCGGTGCAATTTGGTGCAGTTTAGATGCTAAATCAAAACCGCAAAATTGCGATTTGCACTTTTTTCAAACCGCACCAAATCGTACTTATAACTAAACTGCTTCAAACCGCACCGCAAAATGTGGTTTGGTGAGGTGCGGTTGCGATTTAGCAACATGTTTTAAAAAAAATTATATATATTATTTAGAAAGAGAATTAAAATTTAATTTTGTTGTTATTAATATATAATTTAAATATTAAACTCTTTTTTTAACTTTTAATTAGCTAATAGTAAAAAATTACATCGTATTTTAGGCTACTTCATATACTTTATAATGGAAATGATATAAAATTGGTATAACGGTTTGCGATTTGACGGTCCAAACCCGTTTGTGGTGCGGTTTGGTCTAAAATGTTTTGGAAGCCGCACCAAACCGCAAAAGTGCAGTTCGATCATTTTTGGAAACCGCATCGCAATTTTCAAACCCGCAAACCGCACCAAGTCGTAAAATTGCATTTTGGTGCGGTCCAGACCGTACTTTGACAACCCTACTCGTGGCACTTCCCTTAACAACTTGATCTTCAGGCAAATTTTCCCATTACAACAAGATTTTTTTTTTCCTCTTATAGCCAAGGGAGAATCACCTACCCGTCGTTTTGACTCCTCACAAGTATCATCAATATTTACGCAAACCTTATAAACGTCAAATTTATGAATCAAATATGACAATTGGGGGACCATCCTACCTATAAACCTTTCCATTTCCTTAAAAAAACTGAATTAATTTTCATTGAAATCCTATTGACTTTTCATCACTTATAGATAGATGTCGAGCCTCCAAAATAGGGTTTTGGGGTGAAGATATGATGAAGGATATGAGGGGTTGTGGTGAAAAGAGGGACTAATTCATGCACATAGGATGGACCATTATAACTAATAGGCATATAATTAGTAAGATCTAAATCACATACTAGCTTCATAATGAATTAACAAATGCAAGGAAAGACACAAAATTTACAACCATCTTAACTCAAATTAGTTGTCACTAACAATGGCGCCAAAATTTTTAACAGACGTTCAAACGCCTATGAAAAATACAAATCCTAATAACCTAACCTCTTTGACTAAGTAGATCTAGATATGGTGAGTAGGGTCAAAGTTTCGAGGAGTGAGCCTTTTGGGCTAGCATGGTCTCCAATACTTAAGGGATAACAAAACGAGAGAAGGATAGCTAAGATCAAACACTAAGGGGGTGTTTGGTAAGTGGGAATTGAGGTGGGATTGGGAGTTTTAATCCCAATTGAAAAAATAATCTTTGTTTGTTTGGTGGGAATGTGAAGAAAAAAGGGTTAGGAAATGGGATTGTTTACGGGTGAATTCCCACCATTTTATTACCTATGGAGGGTAGCTAATAAATGGATGGGAATGGGAATAGGGAGAAAATGATATTTTTTCCATTAATGAAAATAATGAAATAGTAATCTTAGTAAGGCTATTTTTTGTAAAATTGTTATTTATTCCCTTGTATTCCCACCCACTTTTTCCATTAATAAAAATAATGAAATAATGTGCTACCCCTTGTGCCTTCTTAGATCCGCTAATGATCTAATCCCTAATCCTATGAGATTACTCACATTATTTAATATAACTAAACATAAAATTTACACTTAACAAAGCACAAATACATAAGTTAGTAAAATTTAAAAGAACAATCAACCTTAGATGAAGAACATGAAGAACATTACAAAAAGTGTCAAAGAACATCAATCTAGGAGCAAACTTGAACAAAAATGAATTAAAGTATGAGAGAATTAAAGCAAGTAAAAATGCTATAATTTCTTTTCTACTTCTTTGAATTGAGCCTGAGACCAGTTATTGTGGAAAGCATTTGAGACAAGCTATCAACTTTAACTTTAATCTTAATATATTGAGTAAATTCAAAGAGATGGTTGTTTGAAGTCGGCCTTTGAATAAAACCCTTCTTATTGTTGGAATTAATTCCTACAATATACTTAATCTTCATATCAAATTAATCGGTAAAACATAATTGTGGAAGCGTACCTAATTCCATGTCAATTGATCGAACCCCTTCTTGATTATGCGTCTTATAGTAGGTACACACTCTAGGTTTTTCTCTATTGATGGGATATAACTAAGAGTCTATTGTATGTACTACTAGGGACCATAACCTTACATGTCTATTTATATATAGACCCTCTTTCCCTAATCTGCTCATTATGCATTAGAAAAGGTCCAACGGTCTCTACACATAAAGCTAAACCTATACTCTATAAAAAGACGTAACAAGCCGAATAATAATTACTTAAATGGATCACTTGAATTTTGGGCTAAACTACATGATAGCGTGTAAAGACAATCATCACCGTATAGTCCACATACATTATTATTGTATTTAGGTCCATAAATTTCTTACAATCTCCCACTTGGACCAAATACAATTACATGTTTATGATTCTTGATGATTGCATTATACTTTTAAACTTTATGAGCTCATAATACTATCATTTCCAAACGTCTTTAAACAATTCGGTCCATCAATTATATTGACATAGAGTCAAAGCAATCCAAGCATACAATTAACGTAACTAGACCCATCAATGGCCACAATGTTAACACAATCAATGACATGAATCAAGCATAGGTGTGTAGCATGGAAATAACATATATGTGATCTAAAATGTCTATTTCCAACTGCTGCACTTTAAACTTTAGCAAAATCACGTACGATATGATCTAATAGAAGAGTAAACCAAACTGAATATTTTATTTCTGCAGAAATACTTAAAACCACAATATTCAAAACGTGTTTATGTCATACAAGCAATAAGATAACAAACTCCCACTGAAACTATATATCCTTAGGTGGCATGACACCCATACGAGCAGTGTGCTCATGAAATACTTTGGGTATAAACCCTTACTAAGCGGATCTGCAATCATGGAGTTTGTGCTAATATGCTCTAAGGACAATTGTTTACTCTCCACTCTTTCCTTCACAGCTCTAAACTTGACATCAATATGCTTTGATTTTGGCAAGCCTTTGTTATTGTTAGCATACAATACTGCTGACCAGTTATCACATAGCAATTTGAGTGGTCTATCAATACCATTCACTATGTGACAAAATTCCTTAACCATTATGCATGGTTGGATGCCTTATAACAAGCTATGAATTCTGCTTCCATGGTGGAAGTAGCTGCAAGAGTTTGTTTGACACTTTTTCAAGAGACAACTCCTTTAACTATGACAAAGATGTAGCCAGATGTGGATTTCAGGCTATCTTGACATCCAGCAAAGTCAGAATCAGTGTATCCAACAATCTCAAGTTGATCTGACCTTCTGTAAGTGAGCATGTAATCCTTTGTTCTCTACAAATACCATATAAAACTCTTTACTGCTTTCAATGATCAAATCCTGGATTACTTAGGTATCTGCCCAACATTTCAACAATGTATGCAATATCTGGACGGGTACAAACTTAAGCATATGTACATAAGGCTCCCTACAGCTGATGCATAAGGGATCTTCTTCATTTCTTTATTCTCAAAGTCATTCTTTGGGCATTGAGTGAGACTGAACTTGTCTCCCTTAGCTACAGGGGTATCACCTGGTTTACAGTCTTGCATGCCAAAACTTTTCAAAAAAATTTTGATATAGCCCTTTTGTGACAATACAAAAGTGCCTAGATGACGATCTCGATGAATTTGTATCCCTAACACAAAAGAGGCGTCCCTAGGATCTTTCATCTCAAAGTGATTTGATAGAAATCTCTTGGTTTCGTGCAAATAGCCTATATCGTTGCTGGCAAGCAATATGTCATCAACATATAAAACCAGGAAAACATGCTTACTCCCATTGAACTTATGGTACACACAATCATCAACTGCATTTGTCATACATCATACAAGAGTTGTGTTGGCAACTTTCCCTAAATCGGGGTTCTCTAGCTTGCAGAAGTCTATCATAGCGGAATTAGAGGCAGTTACAAGCGTAGCAGTCTTCGGGAGGCATTCTCTAGCTTGCAGGAGGTCGTCAAAAATACAAAAATGCAGTAATGCAACAGCAGCAAATCGGTTATAAAGAGACGTGTGCTTGACGGTGCAAGATACACGTTTCTTAACTCTTTTATCTGTTTAACTAACGCTAGTTTGCAGGTATCAGTGTTACAAGAATGGTTTAGGATCGCAGAACGTTCTGAATCATTCTATGTCCCTATCGATACTTTGACTTTTGTTTTCGAAACTTGCGTTTCTCCAAACTCAGTCAAAGTGGGGGCTTCTGTAGACACCCATTTGTGTCTCCCCTAAACCAAACCCGGTGATGAGTACTTTTCACGCCGAATTGTAATCGAATGAAGTGAAAGTGTGGAAAGTTTAGTGTTGCGGATAGTTTTAATTTCTTTTCTTTTCTCTCTGTTTTTGAAAACCTATTTTAAGAAAACAGCCAATTCAGTTTGGTTGGTTCATATCAAGGGTCCAATAATAGTGTAGTTGGATGGGGCTTGAAAAGAGCTTTCCAACGATATATTATAAGTCCAATTCCGATGAATAATGAGGAAGTTATGGCCAAATTACTAAACAGGGCCCGGTTTGAGCCTTATATGCGGCCCAATGATCTAGATGAGGGCCTAATATGAATTTATCATTCCTAATTCAATTAGGAATGGTTTTAGTGTTCTACATTCTTCTAGAAGGTTCTTTTCATTCCTAATTCAATTAGCATTGATAAATTGACTTTTGTTGACTTTTTAGAGTTTTAATCAGAATAAAAGAGTGTTTTTGAGGAAAATACGATTTTATCCTCCTGTACGGTTAAATTTTATCTGAATTTAGAAAACGCGTAAAAAAACTGATTAGCGCCTAACGCCAGCATTTGCGCCTGGCGCTAAGCTTGGCGACTGGCGCTAAGATTGGCGCATGGCGCTAGCGTTAGCGTCTGGCGCTAACTTCGTTTTTTCACGTCAGAATTCTAGTTTATTTTTCTATCTTTTTGGCTGATTTTCTCTATAAATAGCCTCCTAAAAACTCCGTTTTGAATCATCTACAATCTACAATCATCAAATCTCTAATTCTCTTCTCTTTCTAAGCTAAAGCTTTCTTTTTCTCTCTTTTCTAAACCAACCTTCATACAAAATTCCGCATTCACAAGATCAAGAAACACCAAGCATTGTTCGAAGTTGCCTTCGCCCTAGACGTGAAAGGTTTTAATTTCTGAGTGTTTGGTCCCAAATCTTTATTTCAATTATTTAATTTAATTGTTGTTTATTATTTTCCTTGAAGTTACTAACGTGTGTATTTTGTTATTAGAAAGAGGTACGAGGCATCCAAGTAAGTGTTTTAATTGTTTAATTGATATTATGATATAGAAATCATGTCTAGGTTGTTATTATGATTCCTAGTATCATGTTAGGATGTTTTTCTTAATTGGATGTTTAGGGTGACAATAATAAATTCCTAGTATCATGTTTAGGGTAAAGAATATAATGTCAATTATGATTTCTATGATGCCTTTTATTGTCTTTCCTAATAGTATCATGTTAGGGCTATATATTTGATCTTTAATGTTTAGTGACATGCTAGAGTTTGTTATTAATCTTGTTAGTATCATGCCTAGGATCTTGCTATTATTATTATGCTTTAATATGATTATTGATTATAATTATTATTATGATTATTTTTATAATTGTTATAATTATGTTGCTTGATTATATTATTATTGTTATTGCTTGATCACACCCTTTATGCATGTTTAAAGGGAATTGGTACTTGTAATCACGCTTAATAAGATAATTAATAATCTTGTTTATGGTTAATTATGATTATAATTCAAGTGATCACCAATAATAGTTTATTTTTGCATTAAATTCAACCAACATAGATAAACAGGTTTAGGATTAATCCTATTGATTGCATGTTAGTCAGAAAGCGCACATAAATACGATCAGAATAAAGTAGAGGTCTATTATTAGGGCAGGTTCAATCTCTTTTAGGTTTTATTTGTACCTTCATCCCCGAACTACCAGTCATGGTTCCAAACCTATTGGAGTTGACGATCTCTTGGATCGTTAAGGGGTGTAACCTTCACCTCGTGAACGGTTTACAAGTTCCTAAAACTTGTTGGTGACTCTTTTGCTCTATCTTCTTTCCCTTTGGACGCCGCCGTACTTTAGTGTATGATCACAGTGGGGTTCAAGCTAGGGATAACGCTTGAAATATTCCTTACACTCACTTGTTATATGCATATGCAGGGAGTTGATGAATCAATTATGGAGACATTCCCCAGAGCTAGTAGAAGAATCTGATGTCAACACTTGTACAACAACTACAAAACAAATGGTTTTAGTGGAACAACTTTTCACAAGATTTTCTGGGTTGCTGCTGATGCTTACAATCCATATGTCTTCGACAAGGCAATGGAGAAGATTCATGCCTACAATCCAAAGGCCGTTCTATACTTGAACAGTACCACTGAGGTTTGGTCAAGGCATTAATTTGACCTAGCACTTTGTTGTGACCATAACACAACAAATTTTGTAGAATCATTAACTCTTGCACCAAGTCATACAGAGATCTACCTGTGTTAAAGCTTCTTGAAGGTTAAAAAAAAGCATTTTCTTTCTTGTTAAATCAATTTGTGAATGCAATTTCTACCTTGCTTTACTGTAACTGGTTTTCATTTTGTAGCTATCAGGCAATGGTGCATGAAAAGGATGGCTCCAAGGTTTGATAAAGCAACATCAATGGGGGATGGGGAGCTCACTGAGTATGCAACTAAGATCTTGCAAACAAGATTAGATGAGTCTAGGTTCTGCTATGCTACACCATGTCGGGGTGATGAGTTTGAGGTGAGGGATCAACATGTGTACTTTCCTATTAAACTTGGGGCTGGAACTTGTGGTTGTGGGAAGTGGCAACTTTCAGGGATCCCATGTAAGCATGTGCTTAGGATGATTTACCACCAAAGGTTGCAGGCTATAGATTTTGTGTCACCTTATTTCAAAGGGAGGGCATACAAAAGCACTTATGCAGAGCATATGCACCCAATGCCTGACCAAACTCAGTGGCCTTCATTCAACCTACCTGACATACTGCCACCCCAAGTGAAAAGATCTACAGGCAGACCTAAGAAGTAGAGAAGAAGAGGTGCAAATGAAGCAAGAAAAGGGAAGAGGCATAACATAGTTAAGTGCAGCATATGCAATGATTTAGGGCACAACATGTTGACATGTGCAGCAAAGAAAAAGATTGCAGCAGCTGAAGCAACAAGTGCAGCAAACAACAACAATGCAGAAGCTAAAGCAAGCACTTCAAAGCCCAAAAAGAGAGCAAAGAAAGCTGCTTGAACTCCAAAGCCCTGCCCTTTTGAATGCACAATATACTTGTTAATGGAGTTTAGTTTTTGAACATTATAATTCTAATGTGTGCTGTGTTGTGTTGGTTTTTTTTTTTTTATAAATATTCTGTGTAAACTTTTGGAAATACATTGTCTACAGTGGCCTTAATTTTTTGGATGACCAGTGGCCTTATTTTTGGATGAACATGATTGAAACAGGAAGAATTATTTAAAAGACATGTTCAAATTTACACTTTATTCAATTTCATTGTAATTACATTTTGTTCACTTCATCATTACAATCACAAATATCACACACATCAATAAACCTAATTTCAAAACAGAATTGAGAATTTTTAGCTGTTGTTTCACTTTCTTCTTCAATTGCTTCAATTCATCATGCAAATTGCTATGTCCCGATCCATCCCTATCATAGTAGCTTCCCGTACTTTGACCTTGTTGCGGCTTCAAAACTTTGCACCATTTGAAGCTATTACATAAGTCACACTTGTAATAAAGCCTTTGTGGATTTGATGTTGACTTCGAACTTCTAATCGCGTATTTTCTGCCACAACCGCAAAATTTGTTTGGAACGCGCACATATGCACACTCGTGTGTTGAGGAAGATGTGTTTGATATCAAACTCATGATTATGAAAGTAGGAGGGATGCAATGTGTGTTCTAAGTCTTACATTTATACAAGAATGTGTGTGCAACGACCACTTTGCCCCAACAATAATTCAAAATTGTTGAAAAAAACTAGCTGTTACTTTAGCGGTATACTGTGTAATAAATTAAATATATAAGTAATGGCATTTGGTGAAAATTAGTAATTAGTCAGTGGCATTTGGTGAATTAAGAATCCCATTAACGGACTGTTAACGTCCAGGCCTCATTAATGGCACGATGTGACATTATACTGTTTGTGAGTGACATTTGGTGATTTCTGAAAAGTGCGATGTCATTTGGTGAAATAGCCGTAAAAATCCTAAATCCGCCACTGATCACCGGATAGTCCACATACATTATTATTGTATTTAGGTCCATAAATTTCTTACATGTATTTCATTCATGGTTTTTCTCCTTGTTTTTTGAGATCTCCTAGGATATACCTACACGATCAAACAAGTAAAAATCATACCCAAATCCTAGAAACATTACCACAGTCCACAGAAACTAACTACTCCCTCCGACCCTAAATTACATTCATTTTTCTCTCTATTATGTGAGGAATAAATGCTAGAAAGAGGAATGTAATTTAGGGACGGAGGGAGTAATACATTTAAAAGAAACACAAATAGCAAGTTGAATAAACTAAGCAAAATCCATCTAAAACATCCAAATGATGATGAAAATTAAATGCCGCCTCTTTGTGTGTGTGTGTGTTTTTTTTTTTTTTTGAGTAAAACTGGTAAAAGCTAATTCAGTTAAAACATTTATAATTTCCTACAAACAAAAAAAATTAAACACTAGTAAATTTCACAAAATGTTGATTTAATGATTTAAAAAAGGTGTAGCCTAAAATTAAAATTATTAGTCTACACAAGTCGGTGGTGCAAATTAAAATTACCAACTACCCGAAAACCCGGGTACCCGGAGTTTCGGGTAGTTGGTAATTCGTCCCATGTCCCGACCCGAATAATTCGGCTACCCGAAACCCGGGTACCCGAGATATTCGGGTCGGGACATGGGACGAATTACCAACTACCCGAAACTCCGGGTACCCGGGTTTTCGGGTAGTTGGTAATTTTAATTTGCACCACCGACTTGTGTAGACTAATAATTTTAATTTTAGGCTACACTTTTTTAAATCATTAAATCAACATTTTGTGAAATTTACTAGTGTTTAATTTTTTTTTTGTAGGAAATTATAAATGTTTTAACTGAATTAGCTTTTACTGTTTTACTCAAAAAAAAAAAAAAAAAAAAAAAACACACACAAAGAGGCGGCATTTAATTTTCATCATTTTTTGGATGTTTTAGATGGATTTTGCTTAGTTTATTCAACTTGCTATTTGTGTTTCTTTTAAATGTATTACTCCCTCCGTCCCTAAATTACATTCCTCTTTTTAGCATTTATTCCTCACATAATAGAGAGAAAGAGGAATGTAATTTAGGGTCGGAGGGAGAAGTTAGTTTCTGTGGACTGTGGTAATGTTTCTAGGATTTGGGTATGATTTTTACTTGTTTGATCGTGTAGGTATATCCTAGGAGATCTCAAAAAACAAGGAGAAAAACTATGAATGAAATACATGTAAGAAATTTATGGACCTAAATACAATAATAATGTATGTGGACTATCCGGTGATCAGTGGCGGATTTAGGATTTTTACGGCTATTTCACCAAATGACATCGCACTTTTCAGAAATCACCAAATGTCACTCACAAACAGTATAATGTCACATCGTGCCATTAATGAGGCCTGGACGTTAACAGTCCGTTAATGAGATTCTTAATTCACCAAATGCCACTGACTAATTACTAATTTTCGCCAAATGCCATTACTTATATATTTAATTTATTACACAGTATACCGCTAAAGTAACAGCTAGTTTTTTTCAACAATTTTGAATTATTGTTGGGGCAAAGTGGTCGTTGCACACACATTCTTGTATAAATGTAAGACTTAGAACACACATTGCATCCCTCCTACTTGCATAATCATGAGTTTGATATCAAACACATCTTCCTCAACACACGAGTGTGCATATGTGCACGTTCCAAACAAATTTTGCGGTTGTGGCAGAAAATACGCGATTAGAAGTTCGGAGTCAACATCAAATCCACAAAGGCTTTATTGCAAGTGTGACTTATGTAATAGCTTCAAATGGTGCAAAGTTTTGAAGCCGCAACAAGGTCAAAGTACGGGAAGCTACTATGATAGGGATGGATCGGGACATAACAATTTGCGACCGTGTGTGATTAGCTTATATTAATTAGAAATTCATGACTTCTGATTATTCAAAACAACATTGAGTATCTTCCTTAATCATCGGACGCCATATAAAAATAATAATAAAAAAAACCAGTTGGGCAAGTAATGTAGGAATATATGTTAGTTCCTCCGTTTTTATTTTATTGCACCGTTAAGACTTTTACACTATTCACTTGTTCTTCTTTGACCATCATATGTGATTTATCCATTAGGAAAAACATTGTCATGTGAAATCTAGTTAGATTCGTCTTAAAATCTACTTTTCAAATATCAAATTTTATAATTTTCACAAAAGTATAATTAAATATATTAATAGCTAAAGTAATACATTGACAAGTGTGAAATCACTCAGGGTGCAATAAAAAAAGAACGAAGAAAGTGCATTATAATTCATTTATATAGTTTTCAGAAAACACTCTTCTTCAAAGTGTTTAAATTTTTTCTTACATTCCAATATATTTAATTAATTAACTTTGAAGGCAACTAAACCTCTTTTGGCCTTGTTAATCACTTGCACTTAATTGGAGTGGGTGTCCAGCATGATAAAGTATAACATATAAGTAGCATACAAATTAAAAATAAGGACAATTCAATGAATTCTATGATGACATGAGTGCAAGTATTACTAATTACTAATAGTAGTAATAGAGATAGTGGGGTTGTTGCACTAGTCGTGCATGCCAACAATTTGCTACCAAGGACACTATTTATTTTTCTTTATTTTTTTCGATTCATTTTGACAATTCAATCTTCAACGTTGACGTTGACAAAAATAAATGGCAAGCCATTTTTCACCATTCTCCTAGAAGTATAAGTGAATTCATTAATTAACCTTCTTAAGATGATGGGTGAATTCAATTTTTGAGTTCTGTTATAGATTATTATAAGGTTTGTAAAGAAACAACACACTTCATATCTAAAACAAGACAATTATATTATGGAGAATTTTTTTTGGCCGATATTGAACTTAATTTGGTTCCTTAAGGTATAAAATAACCCTTAAAACCTTTAATTTCCACTACTAAAAAATAATAACACGCTAAACGAGACATTTCTTGCAAAGCAAGACATTATTTTTTTTTTAATTTTTTTTTAAAATTTAGTCCAAAATTTTTTAAGCATGCAAATCGAGAAAAAAAGTATTAATAGGTGGAGAGTAGGCACCACAAACTAATAATGGTGAGTGAATCAACAAGGCAAAACCTGTTATTGACAAGATAATATAATGTCAAGGTAACTGTTATTCCCTAATTGTACTAGAAGGTTATAACGTGTAACAAAAAGAGGCATATGGTTACTGTATAGTAAAACCTTAAATTTTATATTAACATTTTTACATAAAAATATGGTATATTAACATTTTTACATAAAAATATGGGCAATGTAGTGAATCGGTGAATCTTTAATATACTAAAATAACATCAATTGACATCATTATTTTTTAAAATTGTACATGTCAAGCTGTTGTTAAAATTTTTTCCGCCTAAATCAATTGCTGATATCATATTTTTATTTATCTTTTTTACCTTAAATTATTACAATATTTTTTTTGAAGACAATTACAATTATTATTATTATTATTATTATTATTATTATTATTATTATTATTATTATTATTATTATTATTATTATTATTATTATTATTATTATTATTATTATATCTCAAAACAAAAGTCATACAACCTACAATAAATTAGTGGGAAGCCGAGATACAATCTGGGTCCCCACTCTTCTAGCAATAGCAAAGCCTACTCTAGTAAAAATATGAGCTGCAGCACGTGCTCCAATGTCTTGCGTCGTCGAGAACCTCTGAATTCGCTTAAGCAACGCAACAGTCCCCTTCTCTAATTCACCAAACGAAGAAAAGGAGAAGGGAATGAACCCATATCCAATCGCCTGACAACGAGCCTCATACTTAACTCGCTTCCGATGAGCTGCATCAGCCACAACCCGTCCAAGAATAAAGTAAGATAGCTCTGACTGTGTCAAAGGAGAAGATCCTGTCAAATCTACACAGATATCGCGATCACGATCCCAGGAATAAAGTACACATCACCAGGTCTGTTCCCTCCAGACAACCTAATGTCAACCCATTATTATTATTATTATTATTATTATTATTATTATTATTATTATTATTATTATTATTATTATTATTATACTCCATATTTTATATTATGAATTTATGAGTGACTATCTGACTTTAAAATATAATTACTCTCGGTTAAAGAGTATTCTTTAATACATAATTTGTTTAAGTTTTTACTCTTCTTCAAAATGAATAAGATGTAAATATCATTACTAATGACAATTAATGGTTATGTTTTTAACATTTATTTCATATGAGGGACATATATAAAATATTATATTTATTTTAATAATTTTGTTTATATCGTACATCGCACGGGACTTATCTAGTCTTAATTACTCAAATAACCAAATCCATAGTAGATAATTTACACATCGAGCAAAGTTAACCACATTTTTTTTGGGTAAGAAATCTCAAAGGATACTTATTTTCATTGATGAAGTGGTGCAACATCTACTTTTGAAAATTAACGACAAAAAAATAATAATAATTTAATAGAACCAAATAAGAATTAAGTATGGAAGGACGACTAAGAATCCAACTACATAGATAAAGCAACTCGACACATTCTCAACTTGTTATTTCACATAATTTTGTGAGTGGATCCGTTTAGCTTCGTAAATTTGAAAGGAAGAAAATTCTTGTAATGATTTTGTAACTTGAATCCGAGCTATCAACATCAATCATAGCTCCGCACATTTAAGACTATTTCAAGAACAGAGAAAGCACTATTTTTCAAAGGAGGTAAAAAATTCTCGTCTTTCGAAGGAGATTGGAAAAACATTGTCTTTCGAAAGAGATTGTAAAAATCTTGTTTTTTGAAGAAGAAAAACCCTTTATTTCAAGGGAAGTAAGGTCCTCTCAATCAGATAAACCATTATCATAAGCCAAAAACAAAACAAACAAAAAAAAAAAAATTAAGATTAAGGCTTTCTAATGGAAGCCCCTAAAAACATTGACAACGGAGGCTTATTGTACATGTGTAACAAATTTATAATATAACCCGACATGTAGATGATTTAGTGAACCTTTAGTTATAGGTGCACATAGAGCTAGGTACAACCAAGCTATGCAAGGTTATGTGTTTGTACCAACGAGCCTCGTGTCTAAGTGTGCCAAAAATTTTCATAAGTGGAGCCTTTAAACAAGCTTGTTCACGTTTGTTTCATGTCAAAATTTAAAACCCGTTTTAAGGCATAACCCACCTTTTAACTTGCCTCTCATGTCGTGCAAGGCTCATGGTGAGCTTGTACTAAGTCGAGCCATCTTAGTACCGTGTCTGATCAACCCTCCCTCCGTCCCCGTCCCCCATTCCCCGTACTAGCCCAACCCATGCCTACGTCTAGAAGCACCCCAAACACCTTTGTAGGCATTGAACTAGAAACCAAAATAAAATTCAAAAGGAGAAGTAAGAAAAGGCAAAAGGGCAGGGAAAGGAATCGGTGAATCTCCAACCGTCACGTCTGAATAGGATCAGATTTCTCCTCTTTCCTCCCTTTTCCGCTTCCTTCATTATTATTCTTTCCTTCTTCTTTTGACTCCTTCACTCTTCCCGCTCTCTCTCTCTCTCTTCTCTACAACCTCCCATATCCCCTTCATAGGGTTCTTCTTCTCTTCTCTTCTCATTCCTTTCATTCTCCTCTTCCTCTCTCTCTCTCCTCTTTCTCTCTCCTCAAGCTCAAGCTTTTTCTTCCATGGCGGAATTTTCGATGGCCAAAGAATCACTCACCATGTCTATGTCAATGGCGACACCTTCATCATCTTCTGGATCGTCTTCTTCTGCTGCCGTTGACGACGATTTCGAAGACGCTTGTAGTATCTGCCTTGAGCCTTTCTCTCTTCATGATCCTGCTTCTGTATGCTTCGATCTCTCTATACTTCGATTTTTCTCATTTTTACATTTTTAAAGAAAATTGTTTCTTAAATTGAAGTTAGGTTTGTTTTGATGTTTGATTATAGTGATTGATATTTGTTTTTTGGCGATTTTTTTTAATTTCTTTTTTTTTTTTTAACTTTGGAGTTGTAATTTTGATGATCGAGAAATGAAGACTGAATTTTGACTTTGATTACTAAAATGTTGACTATATTCATCTGATTTTGAACACGTTATTGAATTAGATTGCATGTTCAATTCCGAATTGATTATTTTTACACAGTATTCTAATTTTTGTTGCCTTTGAGTTTCTATTTGAATTGTTAATTTTGTTGAGAAATTATGATACGGAGTAGATGATATTGTATCTTTGTTGAAACGAATCGTTTGGTCTGATTGTTAAGTATTTATACCGATCGATCAAAAAATTCGATCCGACGTCATTGTCTGATTGTAGTTGTTGATCTTATACATGATCATTGTTTGAGTTGGTTGAGACAACTTATTCTGATAATAATACATTTTGCTGGTTTTTCTTCTATAGGTGACAACTTGCAAACATGAGTATCACCTGCATTGCATACTTGAATGGTATTTTCACCTTTCCATATATGGAATTGGAGTGTTGTATTGTTTAGGTTGATATTGCTTAACATTGTAATCATCATGTGGCTTTCATGTTTCTAGGTCTCAGAGGAGTAAAGAATGCCCGATTTGCTGGCAGGATCTTGCCTTGAAGGACTCAGCAAGGTAGATGATTGATTTTTCATTTGAGGCTTTGACATTCCCGCCATTCCCGGTCTATTCATGTTTGTGACTTTAACTTGTTTGTGTCAATAGCCAAGAGCTTCTAGCTGCTGCTGGGATTGAAAGGAATGCTAGGGCAAGGCGGTTATCGAATAATAGAACGGATTATTCTCATCAGTATCAAGAGTCAGATTCTGCATATGTGAGTAATAAGCTCCAGCTCTTCAGTTTTTCAGACATCTGGCATTTGCTATCCTGAAATAACTTATCTGACAGAATGTATTCTTTCAGGGGTCACATTGGACCGATGACTCTGATTTCAATGAGCGTATGATGCAGCATTTGGCTGCTATGATGAGCCGTGCTCGGCAAGCCCATAGAACTGGGAGGCAGAGATCTTCTGAACGAAGTCCTTCTCCAGATTTTATGTTTGCATCTCGTCTAAGTGAATCAACTTTACATCCAAATAGTCCTGATGAGTGTAGTTCTGCTTATGGTTCACCCGGCAGCAGTTCACCCATTGCTAGTAGCTCCCAGCGCCCTATATCAGCAAACCCATCATCTGTCAATTTTGCAGGCTCTGCTCCAAGGAGAGTTCCTCACCAGCCTTCTAGGTACTGCCTGCAATTGGATTTCATATTTGAAATGGTGTCTGTTACCTGATTTACATGCATGACCTGGATAAAATTATTGAGAAAACTCAGTTCTTATTTATTTTCCCGTATATGGGATTAGACCAGCGTTCTTATTCATTCAAGTGATTACTTTCTCATTGGTTGAGTTCAATTTCCAATTCTCAGACCCCCTCAAAGCCAATCACCCGAGTGTACTCAAAGACCAAAATCATCTGAGCTACTTGCCTTTTCAGAGTCAATTAAATCCAAATTTTCTGCAGCCTCAGCCAGGTAAACATTTGGGATCTAGCATTACATTTTATTTATTTATCTATTTCATATTATTTATTTTTGTCGTTTGAGCTCAATCTTTGCTTTCAGGTACAAAGATTCAATTTCAAAAGGTACCCAAGGTTTTAGGGAAAAGCTTCTTGCTCGTAATAGTTCTGTTAAAGAACTTAGTAAAGGAGTTCAAAGAGAGATGACCTCTAGCATAGCTGGTGTTGCACGAATGATTGACCGTCTAGACCTCAAATCCAAACGGAACACACAATCTGGTGAAGCTCTTAGTCATGGTGGGGAGACCTCGAACTTTTTTTCTAAGGGAAAAGGGGTGTTAGATCATATTATAGCAAGTTCTCGGGAGAATCATGTGGATACAGGAGATTTAAGTTTGCATGAAAAATCCCAGGCCACAAGGCCTATCTCAAGCCATAAAGATGTTTCCTACACAGAGGTTTGTTATTTTCATTCCAAAATTTACATTAGTATAGCTCGTGATTTTATATTGCAGCTTCCAGATTGTGTATTGTGATTATAGAATAACTATTTATCATTCGCAATCCTCTAAAAGCTATAGTTCGTTTCAGGATTTTCCAAAATCAAGCATAATGCCTGTTCAGTTGAAGTAATCTTAAATTGTATATACTCACTTAACTAGAGGAAAAGTTTTCTGATATGCACACAAAGTAGGAGGCAAATATTTTCCTTCTCTAGAGTGTAATAAATCAAACTTTAATCGTTGAAACAATCAGCAGGAAACATTTGTGTTGTTCTGCTCTGAATTCAGTTAAATGATAGATACATGCTAAATTGAAAGAAATGCTTAGTACATTGACTGAAACAAGTTTTTCATCCCTAATTGTACATTTATTGAAACATCCTTTACTAGATTGTAACAAGCAACTCTATATTATCTTGCATGTTGCTCTGTTTTAATAATATAATTGTTCGCGTATGTTCAAGCATCTACATGATGAATGAGGGGTGAGACTGTGAGAATAGGATCAACTAGAAATCAATTTCAGATTTAAATCTGTAGAAGATGATTATGTATTTATAGGGCCTTCTAATTCCAGTAGAGTTAATAGCATTTATGATTTTATTGAGGTTGCTTAAAAGATTGCCTGGATCAATTGATGTTAAATTTTACTTGCATGCACTTATCATGTTGTCTTAGTATGCATTATATTTAGGCTTTAAAAACACGTGTCAGGTCTGCAAATTTGTATGCTACTCATGGCAAACATTTTTGTTGTTAAATGAAGGGTGAAGAAGCAAAGATAGCTTTCTAACATAAAATGGCAAGAAGAGATGCGTGTTTTAATTTTCGCTTGCTATAAAGTCTATTAGGATTCTCCTGGTGATGGTTAATAGTATCTTTTTTTTTATTTTTTGTTTTTTTGGGAACAATTGGTTATAGTATGATAGTATCTAAGTTAAGCTCTTGCACCTATGAAGGATACCAGTGGTTGAAAATGCCCTATATATGACTGGTTATGAATAAAGGGCATAACTTGGGTTTACATTCATATTTACATTTATAACTAATTTTAACAATATGATATATGAGTAGGGAAGCAGTAAGGCTGTGAGGGCCAATTTTTTTATTCTCAGGTTGAGTTATAGGAAGGTTTTTGTTTAGTCTGCAATAAGCCATTTATCAATAAATCTGACGTGCATAATTGCACCCCTGAAACTTGATTTTTCTGATAATCACAAAACCCTCTTATGTGCCGTTGTAGGAAGTAAAAGCCACACATAATTAGTAGTATGACTGTATGAGTATAAATGTCTTATTGTATGCTTTTTGTTTAGTAATAGCAATTTCAATAATTGCGGGGAGAAGATTGTGTCTTACTCTCTTCATCTCATTCTATAGGTACGTTGCTAGGCTTTGTTGTTTTAATAATCTATGCCTGTATGGCTAATTTATCCTTTTATTTTTCCTGTCGTCACAGATTTTTGAATAATTGAAGCTTCTTTGTATAGCAAACTTTATCTATTATTCTTTTAACCATACACTGCCATAAAATATAAAATGAGTCGACATGTGTGTGTGTAACCCCCACTTTTTGTTTGTCATTGTAAATTTAGTCTTGTTACCCACAGAACCATTTTGTTTTATGAAGACATTCATTAGGATGACCATTTTGTTTTCTGTATGATCTATTTTTTATGTGAACGTCACATATTCTGATTTGACTTTGTTTCAAGATTAAAAGAAACTTGTACATGTAGTGCAAAGACGGCTATCGTGGTATTTAATTTGCTGAAACTGGCATGACTGCTGATTGTAATGATCTGAGGCAATCTTTTACGTAGTTTTTAAATTACGAACTCAGTGATTTCTGTGCTCTGCAGAGAGGTAATTGATGCTGTTGGAGCATGGTTCTACCGGATGCATTGAGGTGCAGCTAACAAATACTCGGCTTTCAGAGATATTGTATACCATTGCAAGAGACGTCTATCAAGGAGGCCAATCTACTCTTGTTGGTTCCTGCGTCCTGCAGGTGGTAATTTATTTTTGTTTCCATAGAATTGCCTTTTTTTGTCAGTTGTGCTCTAGCTGATAAGTATATATGTCTAAAATTGTTGGAATTTTTATTTTGACTTGTAACTGTGTTTCATATTATGATGACTGCTGTTGTAACAATTAAGTAATGATTGTCCACTCTTTCAAAAATTATACATCGCACTCAATATATATTACACAGTCCGAAGCCATGCTTCTAGTATTTCTTTTGGCGTAATCTCTTTTACTCATTTACCCCATGCTTGATCTGCAATTTCGTTGTACATGTGGACGGCCTGTAGAATGCCATCAAGAAATTATGTGAATTGCTTGGTCATAAAAAAATTACTTCTATGATTTATTACTAATGCGAATACTAGCTAATGTGGTAAGTAATTTTAGGTGAATTGCTGGCCTTTGCTGCTATGAATATCTCCTACCTGAAATTGATTTAGCTATCTCTATATTTAGGTCTTAACCTGAAAGTAGTTACATTTTTTTCTCCATCTATCAGTGGTTTAGTATTCAAATTCATCCAGGACGATGGCCAAAAAAGTATATTTACTATTAAAGGCTTTGTTAAATACAAGTAATATAAACATAAGATCATATTGTTACATAACTTTGTTGTTTAATCTTTTTTTTTTTTTTTTTTTGACGGGAACTTTGTTGTTTAATCTTAGCAATGTACATGTAATGTATTTAAGTGTTTAGAGGAAAGGAGAGTCATGCGGACTGTGGAGTAAGGGTAACAATGATTATATTGAAGGAAGAAATTTATTGTGCTTATCCAAGTATTTATTTTTATTTTATTTAAATTTTTTAAAAGAAAAAATACTCAAATGATTTTACTTGGTGTATGTCAAATTTTGTCATAAACTTTAAACATTTTTTGTTGTCTAATTAACACTTACAAATCTACAATTCACTAGCTACTATTATATATATATTGTGTTTGCCCAAATAAATAAATAAATATAAAAGGTAACTTAATAAAGTTCCCCATTTTATTTAATTAATATATATTAAGGTAGTTCATGGACTATGCATAATACATAGATGTACTGCATACATTGAAACTTTAAAAGCATGTTTTATAAGGATAACAATTACACATACAAGGCCAAAGTAAACACAAAACACATAGACGAAGCAGCCACCTTCTGTGTCGAATAGATAACAATAAGCACCTTGAATCAGTAAGCTAGCCACATTCACAACGAACCATATCTTAATAGGCATCTTCTTTATTAGCAATTTAGCATGCATAGATTTATTTTATGTTTGATCATAGGCGTACCCCTCTCGTGTTCACGTACCTGGATCATCCATTAATGACCTCTCCACCTGAAACATCAACTAGTTAGGGGGCTGTACGAGTTTTATATTTATAGATATTGGACGACCATAATTTCAAAAGCACGGACAATGATGCTATTAACAAGCACAACATGCATACCATTCGGATGGAGGACTTGGCCTGTGAAATAGGATGAACACTCGTTGCTTGCAAGAAATACATAAGATGGAGCATGATGTGGATCAAGAGGGAGATTCTTTTGAAGAGCCAATCATATTGGTTTTAAGGCCAATAGGGTTCGAGCTTGGAGCAAAGAATCAAGAATGGTTAACATGCGCAGCCATTGAAGAAGAAGTCAAGGACCAGTTGGGTTCCGACGACAACAGCGGTGGCGACGCGCCGATCTGGGTGCCACGCGCCGGCTTCCTAGCTCCGGCCTGAGTCCAGCTACACGGTGGTGGGGCGCGTGTCGAGGATGGAGGCGCGTGAGGTGGTAGTTCGGCGGCAGTACAAAAAGAAAGATTTTCTTTACTTAGTTTTTTTCTAGAGTTTTGCTTGCAAGTTTTTACCTTTCACTTGAAAGGGTTTTTCTTGGTTTAAGCAATTAGGATAAGTTTATTTTTCTGTCATTTAGTTGCTATAAACTTCATAAGGTGATTAGGAAAGTTTTTAGTTAGTTAGAGTTTGATTAGGAATAAACTACCTAGCAATCTTATCTTTGATAGGATTGAAATTCTATCTTATGTAGGATTATTAGAATCCTATCTAGGTTAGATCTTCTACTTCTAGGAGGACTAGGAGACCTCTTTTGAGGCTTTTAAAAGCTTATTTTCGTGGCTTTGAAGAACATATCAAAACCAGAAAATTTAATACAAGTTTATTGTTTGTTTTGCTTAATTGCTTACAAATTCTTTTGCTAGTTTTCAATTCAAGGAGTTGGTTGAAGATTAGAACATTAAACACTTAGTGTCTAGGAGTAGGCTAAGAGTTTAATCTCAAAATAATTAGCGTCCAGGAGTGGGTTAATTAATTTGGGGATTCGAATCATAAGTTTCAGGAGTGATCTTGTGAGGAGAAATATCGGTTCGTTTTTATTCAATCTTAAAGAAATCCTTCAAGATTGGATCGTTACTTCAAGATTGTGGATTTTCTAAAATCTTGACTAAACAAGGGGTTAGAATCCACATCAAATTGGTATCAGAGCTTGTGTGATACCACATCAAATTGGTATCAGATTTCAGGGGTTTTTGATCGTTCAACACTTCGTTCATCAAATCGCACTTGTTCTCGGATAACCAGTTTTTCTGTCAACTTCAGAAGGCTCGTTCTCCTTCGTTACAAAGTCTTTTCAGGTGATTCTTTTTTTGATTTTGGGTGAAATTTTGTCTACTTTCTGCCTGTGAAATTTCGGAATTTTTCGAGTTCGTGTGCTATTAAACTGGACTGTTTTCCGCAACTGTGTCAGTTTTGGTCCGATTTAATACTTACTGCTCTTTGTGTGCGATTTTCTTCCAAGTTGTGTTGCGATTTTTGAGGGTTATTCCTGTGTGTTTTGGGGTCTTTTAAGTCTGTTTTTGTCTTATAATTATGGAGGAAGCTTTGAGCAAATCTATGGATGAATTTGCAAAGTTACTTCAAGGTCATAAAAAGAAGAAAAAACATGAAGATGATAACGTAGATTTTGGCTTTGGTAACAAACATATGCTTATGGAGCGACTGAATTTACATGAAGAAATTATTTTTCAAGGTCAACAAGATAGTTTGTTTCATACTCGATGCAAAGTTGATGATAGAACTTGTAGGGTGATCATTGATAGTGGTTCGTGTACCAATGTAGCGTCTACAGAGATGGTTACTAAACTCCAACTTCCTACAAGAGATCATGAAAAACCATATAAGTTGGGTTGGCTAGATAATTCTATGGGTTTTCATGTAGAACAACAAGCTTTGGTGAATTTCTCCATTCGCAATTACAAGGAAGAGTTATGGTGTGATATTATTCCTATGAGTGCTTGTCACCTTCTTTTAGGGAGACCATGGCAATTTGATCGACATGTTAAACATGATGGTGTGGCCAACACATATTCGGTCAAGGTGGGAAACAAGAGGTTCAAACTTATGCCTTTAACTATTACTCCATGCCGCGTTAAAGTTAAAGAGATGGAGGAAGATTGTCAAAAGGATAAGGAAGAAGAACATGTAGGTGCTAAAGAGCTCGAAGAAAAGGTGAGTGAAACAATTGATGTTCCAATTGTGTGTGACGTTGTTCAAGATCAGATTATTCATAATGATCTACCAATGGTGGTGTCGGAAAAGGTTTTTGATACTATTGAGGAGCCATTCGTGAATCAAGATAATAATTTAATGGTTTCTTTAGAAGTGGTGGATTCATTAGGCATGCATAAAGAGAAGAAATTGTTAGTCATACATGAGAAAAATATCATGAAGCCTAAAGTGTTCTTATGGTCAACGTCGAAGACCAAGGACCAATTTGAGAATTGGTTGTTTCTAAAATATTGCCTTGCTCGTGGTGATGTTGTTACATTGCTTAAAATTGCTAGCGTTGAGGTAATAGTTCTTTTGGCTTGTATTCGTCGAATTTGGATGGTTTCATGGAATTGTTCTCCTTACATGGATGATGCGAATTTGAGGACAAATTCTTTTGAAGAGGGGGAGAATGATGTGGATCAAGAGGGAGATTCTTTTGAAGAGCCAATCATATTGGTTTTAAGGCCAATAGGGTTCGAGCTTGGAGCAAAGAATCAAGAATGGTTAACATGCGCAGCCATTGAAGAAGAAGTCAAGGACCAGTTGGGTTCCGACGACAACAGCGGTGGCGACGCGCCGATCTGGGTGCCACGCGCCGGCTTCCTAGCTCCGGCCTGAGTCCAGCTACACGGTGGTGGGGCGCGTGTCGAGGATGGAGGCGCGTGAGGTGGTAGTTCGGCGGCAGTACAAAAAGAAAGATTTTCTTTACTTAGTTTTTTTCTAGAGTTTTGCTTGCAAGTTTTTACCTTTCACTTGAAAGGGTTTTTCTTGGTTTAAGCAATTAGGATAAGTTTATTTTTCTGTCATTTAGTTGCTATAAACTTCATAAGGTGATTAGGAAAGTTTTTAGTTAGTTAGAGTTTGATTAGGAATAAACTACCTAGCAATCTTATCTTTGATAGGATTGAAATTCTATCTTATGTAGGATTATTAGAATCCTATCTAGGTTAGATCTTCTACTTCTAGGAGGACTAGGAGACCTCTTTTGAGGCTTTTAAAAGCTTATTTTCGTGGCTTTGAAGAACATATCAAAACCAGAAAATTTAATACAAGTTTATTGTTTGTTTTGCTTAATTGCTTACAAATTCTTTTGCTAGTTTTCAATTCAAGGAGTTGGTTGAAGATTAGAACATTAAACACTTAGTGTCTAGGAGTAGGCTAAGAGTTTAATCTCAAAATAATTAGCGTCCAGGAGTGGGTTAATTAATTTGGGGATTCGAATCATAAGTTTCAGGAGTGATCTTGTGAGGAGAAATATCGGTTCGTTTTTATTCAATCTTAAAGAAATCCTTCAAGATTGGATCGTTACTTCAAGATTGTGGATTTTCTAAAATCTTGACTAAACAAGGGGTTAGAATCCACATCAGAGCAACTTCAAATGGCTCCCCTGCTCTACCCATAGGCGCATATGAACCTATATTCTCAACCTGTTCAACAGGCAATGAAGAAGCAACCTGAATGGGAGTCCAAATGGGGCCTGGTGCTACCCCATTTACTCGTATTCCTCGTTTGATGAGTTGGAGACCGAGGCTTCTTGTAAAACTTACAAGAGCTCCTTTGGTGCTGCTGTAGTCAACAAATGTTTCGCCACCGCCGTATGCTGTGACAGAGGCTGTATTAATGATGCTGCTTCCTTCTTTCATATGCTTTACGGAGTGCCTTCAGGGATTAAGTTTCATTAGCATCATTGATAGGAATTATGATAGGTGTTTTCAGATCACCTCACTACTATCATAGGAATTGATTTATGAACTGAAAATCAATCCCTCGCTACTATATAGGAATTATGAACTGAAAAATCAATTCCTATGATAGTTTTCAATTCATAAATCTTCATTATTCTCTTAAATCTTCATTCGTTTATCTACTAGTTAAAAATAAATTAAGACCATCAATCTAAACACTATATCGTTTCAAAAAAGCGAATTTTAAGAGAGCAGAAGTGTATTTTTAAAAATAAAAATAGGAACGAACTAAGAGAAGTCTGGATGATTTGGTTTATTTGGATCCAAATTCGTTCAATATAATCCGTCTAGAGATTTTGATTTTTCAAAAAATAGTCTATTTAATTTGATCCTCCAATTCAATTAGAAAAAGTTCAATCCAGCCGAATTTAGTAATTTAATTTGATTTAGATTGGTACACCCCATGTGGTACCAAGAACTAGTTGGCAGTGGACCTTAGTGGTCCTATGCTCTTGACAAATTAAAGCACGTTTCTATTCTTAAATTATACGAGTAGATAGATAAGATCAGTTAAGTGGTCATAATACAATTGCTCTTATACTCGATCAGTGAATTGTTGTTTCAAATCACTATCGCTTTACCTAGATTAGGCTTGTAAATAATTAATGGAATAATACTTACTTCGCTAAAAAGAAACTGGCGAAATAGTTGATTTCAAATGACATCCTTAGTTGTTCCTCTGTGATATCTTCGATACTCTCAGTATAGTATGCTACTCCTGCGTTATTCACCAAGACATCGATGCGTTCAAAGTGGCTAACCACCTTATCAACCACCCTCTTGCATTCATCTTCACCTAGGCGAAGATCGGCTGGAATGGCAATAGGTTCACCTGCATCATTTTCTTTGGCCGCCTCTCTTATCAAAGCCAAGGCATCGTCGGCATCTCTATCCTCTGGCCCTTTAACGTAGGTGAATGCCACGGTTGCGCCCTCGAGTGCAAAGTAGTAACAAACTGATCTTCCTATTCCTGAATCACCTCCTGTTACTAATGCCACCTTTCCCTGTTTTTACATATTGGTCCATGATTGTTGATTATAGTTGGACATAAACAATGATAAATTATATGTAATTAAAACACGAAAAATAAATAAAATCATCAATATATCATCATTTTATTTATTTATTTTAATGTTGTAAGGCTGTAGGCCATACTAGCATTGATGCAGACGAAATATGATCTTATCTAACATGTTCCGTATTTCAATATTTAATTAACACCATAATGATAAAATAAAAATTAATACGATGATAAAAGAAATTGATACATTATATAAAACATTTTACGTCTTACATGAAGCTTTTTGGATGGTTTATATTGAGGATTGACAGATTTTGGAAGTGGATTCATCAAATATTGCTTTCCTGGTTGAGAATCCTGCGATTGTGGAGGGAATTTTTCGCCTTTGCTCGTCATTTTTGCTTGTTTTCTTACTTGGTATTCTAATGACTTAGCTCAATTGCTCTTACAACATAATAAGAGATAACAAAAAAATGCCTTGTTAGAAGATAGGACGGCCAAGGACCAAATATTATATACTACGTAGAAAGAAAATCACAATTTTTTTTTCTCTTTTTTTAATTTTTTTTAAATGTGTGTATTCCAAAGAAATTTTTTCTCTCTTGTTAATGTCGTATTTGATAAACAGCAGCAGCAACAAAAAAAAAAAAAAAAAAAGAAGCCGTATTTGATTATTTAAGGAAAAACTGCAATAAATAATACAACCTTTCGCCTGTTTTTTTTAATAATACAACATTTGGATTATATCTGAATATTACAATCTTTAGGGGGTTTCTGTTTTAAACAAGACATAATCGAAAACAAGTTACCATGACACATGTCATTTTTGTTTATTGACTTTGTCAATTTAATTTGATTTTTGAATTTTATTTAACGTTTTTATTTATTAAAAGACTTTAAATTATAAAAATTGCTTTTTTTATTATTATAATAAATAAATAAATAAAACCCAAAACGCTGTCAACCCCTCCCCCACCACTCCATCTCCTCCCCTGCACCGCTGCCCCTTCCCCATCCCAGAATGGGCGATCGACGCCCTGCTCACCCACCGCCGGACTATCCACCCCTTACCCCGTCGCACTACCCATCCAAACGAAAACCCATAACCCTTTTCTCTACCACAAACAATCCCCTCCTCCCTTTCTCCACCAAAAACCCGACCTATCGCGTTAAAACCCCCAAACCGCTCCTCCCCACCCCCAAAAAACTAGCAGCTATGGGTTTCGAGGGTGGTGGAGGGTAGATTTGGGGGTTTCAAGGTGTTTGGGTCAAATTTTTAGTGTTTCAACGGGTGTGAGTCGGATTTGGGGTTTCGTGTATGGTGCTTAAAGGGGAAGGGAGACGACAAAATTGGGAAGGGAAGGCGCGGCGCCCGCTTGAGGGTGGAGATGGTGGCGGTGCCGATGTTGGAGCAGCGGATGGGGGACTGGGTTTGTGCAAGAGAAAGGAGTTTGTGGGCCAGTGGAGGTTTGGGGGGGGGGGGTCGCCGGCTTAGGGTTTGCGCGTGGGGTTTCGCCGAAGAGGGTTTTGGCAGGTAAATGGTGGCTGGGGGTGGGGGAGAGAGAGTGGTGGCTGGGTGGTGTGGGGAGTAGGGTGGGTGGGTTTTTTTAATTAAGTAAAAATGTTTATCATAAGTTAAATGTTTTAACATTTTTTTTTTGAAACTAAATGTTAAATCAGTTTTAAATTCTGATTTTTTTTTATTTTAAAATTATTTTTAATATTTGAACCAATGGCATGACGACACATGTCATGTTAACCTGTTTAGCAGGTTACAAGTCTTTTTGCTTGTTAAAAAAATGGAGGTACAAGGTTGTAATATTAATGTATAATCGAAAAGTTGTATTATTTGAAAAGAACCGGTTAAAGGTTGTATTATTAGATGCAATTTTTCCATTATTTAATGATTTTAAGATTTTTTTAGCCACGACGATACTAATACATTAAAAAATATTTAATACACTAATGAAAGTAACATGGTCAAAATTAATATTATTAGTAGAAAAAAAAAATCAGTTTTATGTATTAATCCCAATTTTTGTCATTATCTTTAAATAGTCTCAACTTCCAATTATTTAGGATTAATCCCAACTTTGATATGTGTTTATTATTATTCTTTTATAACAATCCAAATGACCGATGAAGTGCTAAAAGGTTTTATTTTGGGGTTTTTTTGGTCCCTCGAGAGAGTTACGTCACCAAGACTGGTCCGGCATGGTCTGTACCCGCAATACACAAAGACTCCGGTTGGTAGAAGGTCCGCCTCCAACAATCAACTTAGTATTGGTTGCAAAAGATGAAAAGGTGCGGAAAAGGTAAATGTGAGATCTTTACGGATTCCGAGATCAGGTGTTTCCTCTGATATGAGAAAATGTAGGGTGGTTGTAATAATTGAAGGTGTCCCCAAAATGGGGAAAATCTCCCTATTTATAGGGTCATTGGAAAATGTGCCCTTCATTAGGTCTGGGCTGCGTTCTTGGGAATTGGGCCCTAAAGGCTGCCATTTCATTTGTCATATGAGGCTGACACATGTCAGCCGAGGAGTGGTCCACGTTGGACCCATGACATGTGTCTCTTTCTAATTTGGCCACGTGTCTGGTATTTTTACCCTAAATATTTTCCCTTCACAAGGGTGACATGGCAGCCCACGTGGCACCTGTGATAGATGTCACCTCCTGATTAGCTAACGGTTATTACCGTTTTACTTTTAGGGTAATTACGGGGGTACCCCCGTTTTAACCTTCTATAAATAGCAACTTACCCCCCTTCTTCTCTCTCATCTTTGACTTTCTAAAAAATCTAGAGAGAGAAAAGGAGAGAATTTTATAGAGAGAGACACTCTGTTACTGCCTGTAGCGGATTTCCAGAAATTTTCCGTCTGCAATTCGCGTGGACACAATCGGTCATCACTTAAAACAACTTTTCAGAGTTCTACAAAGGTAACCGTCTTTCCCCTTCTTATCTCTTTCAAGCTTTTGCCGTTTGTATTTAGTTTTTCAAATAAAATGGATTCACCATCAACACACACGGCACATTCTAGGACAATAGTCAGTCGGTCTCTTGGTACGGCTAAGTCTAGGGCTGGGGGTGTCGTCTCTGTGTGCATGGACTTGCTTTGCTCGTCCCCAAATCCCACCGTCTCTGTGTCTGTGTTTGACACAATGGCAAGAGTTAAACAGACGGCTACAAAGCCAAGAAGGAGAAGGTGCACTTTGGAAGTGCCTGCTGATGAAGTTATCCTAGATGAGGAATATGTGGATTTAAATGAGCATACAAGTTCTTCGCTTGGGGGTACCCTATCCACTCCCAGTGATGCGATATTGAGGGAGTCAGACAGTGAAGGATCCGTCTCCGCCTCTATTCATAGTGACCCTGATCAAGGGGAAGATGACGAGGCCTCCCAAAGATCGTGGCGTAAGCTTCTGGTCTGGTCAAGCGGAGGTTGGCTACGAAGTTGAGCGGTCGGCTAAGTCACCATCCATGACCAACCCCACCGAAACACATATAACCACCAGGGATGTAGATGCCCTAAAAACAAGTTTTAAGGGATTTCAGGATAAACATCCCATTGTATCGAATTGGGAAATAAGAGTCCCGCCTGTGGAGGCAATTGTGGTTTGGGAGGATGACATTGAGCATGCCCACTATTATTTTGTCTGCTATGAGTCGAAAATCAAAGTCGGACTCCGCTTCCCCCTTCACAGGGGAATAAGAAGGATATTGAAGGGGTATGATCTAGGCATCTGACAGCTCACCCCTAACTCATGGATAAATATTTTGAGTTACATCGCAGCCTTTGAGTTCCAGAACATTGAGCCAAGCTTCGAGGCCTTTACTCATATGCATTACACTAGTCGGGCTCCAGGCGACTGGGAAGCGTGGTATACTTTAACAACCCATCCAGAATACGTGATGACTCTAGATAAGCCATATAAGTAAACCAATTAGAAAGATAAGTTTTATCTCATCTCTTCCCCTACTTTGGCAATGAACCGGATCTTATGCCGGTACAATAAGGATCCGGCATTGCTTGGAAAGAAGTGCGCTCTCCCTCATATTCCACCCAAGGCTTGGGAACAAATAATGGAGCCGGAGTTCTGTAAAACCACCATTGAACCCTTAGATGATGGAAACCAAATAATAGTACCCAAGAACTGGGTACCCCATCCGGACTTCCTGAAAGATGAGGCATTTCTTTCCGCCTGCGGCTTGAGTACTATGTTTTCAAAACGTACGCAGTCGTGTCTTGTAGACGTCTCAATACTTTTTTTTTATCATCCGGTTTTCTCTCGTAGAGGACGCTTTGAAAATGGTGAATCCGGACAAAACACCGGCTAAGTCAGTTGCTCTTCTCATAAAGGAGCAGCTAGAGAAGAAGAAGAAAGCCTTGAATGCCAAGGATGATGGGGTAAGCCTGCCTGCCATTTGAGGCTAGCTTGTCTTTCTTTTTTATGTTGTGCAAGTTGTAACCCTTTTACCTCATCTGCAGAGTGGGAGCAAGACTAGCCCTCGCTGTCTTTCCAAAATGTTCAAACAGCCCCACCAGGGGTGAGCTGGGAAAATCCCCAGCCAAGGTAGGGAGGAAAACTCCCTCCCAGTCTATCTCAGCTGCTACACTTGATCAACCAAGGCCTATAATCGGAGGGAAAAGCCCGACTATACTAAAGGCTTTAAGCAAAAGCTCAGAGAGGGCAAGCAAAATGTCGGACGTCTCTACAACGAGGAAGGGTGGCATGCCACCCAATACATCAGACGACATTGCAGCGGTTGGAGAGGGAGTAACCTAGCAGCCCAGAGACCAAGGTAAGAAAGATTGCTTTGAACTCCCCTATCCACTTGACTTTATGCGAGTCAAAACAAAACCAAGCTCATCAAGAGAACTGTTCAGCAGCCGGCATTATATTGGTGCTGCCTATGCTGATTTCTTACTATATCCTTTTTATGGTGCAGATGCCTTCTCCAGTTAGCCTGATGTTCAGCAATTCTCCAAGCGGATGCTGGATGCTGAGGACAATTACTAGGTCCAAAAAGGACTGGGTGCTAGGAGTGCAGTCGGTTAAATTTGACCAAATCCTAGCCCTGCTGGCTGAGGTAACTGATCTTAACTTAAGCATATTTTTAAATTATTCTTTAGACTTATCTTCTAACCCCCCTTTTATCGTCTGTATTCTACAAGAGATGCTGAGGGTAGACGGGCTGAAGACTCCGTTGAGGAGAAAATAGGAGGATGTAAATGATGCTAAACAAAGGGCCACAAATGCTCTCAACTCTGATCAATACCAAAATACCATGAGTGAAATTGAGATTAAAGCTGTAGAGTTGAAATAGGAGGAGCTGATCAAAACTTTGATGACTGCTGTGGAGGAGGCTAACACCAAAGCCACCAACTTGGAGTTCGCGCTTAAAAATGCACAATCCGATCTAAAGGCTTTGGAAGAGGCAGACCAAGAGAACACCCAGCTAAGGGACGAGAACATCCATCTCAAGCTTGATATCGTTCAAATGAGGAGCGCACACCAAGAAGAAATCTCTAAAGAGTAGAACTGGCTGGTGGCGGAGAACGAGAGGGATAATGAGGCACGTATGAAGCTGGCTTGGGACCTAGTCCACTCTAAAGCCAACTAGGAGTACTTCAACCTACGGTATCAGTATGCCACCGAGGTGTATGATGCTGAGCAGCTAAAGGAGACGACACCGCCTCCGTTCAAGGAATGGGCCCTTGCCTAAGACATTGAGATTTCCTTGGACGAGGAGGATGAGCCAAATCATGAAGCTCCAGTTGACCACAACCAGGATCAACCTGAGAAAACTGTGGAAGACCTCCCCCCAGCCAGACCCAAGCGGTGCCTTCTCCTCAGTAGCCCTTGATTTTCAACTGCATTTGCCAAGTGTTTTCTCCGGCATATGCATCGTGTATCTTTGTATTTTACCGATTGAGGAGTCAGGTAATTTAACAATCTCTTTTTTCTGTCTATCCCAAATGCGTATCCGGTTAACATTATCACCGGCCATTTAGTCAGGCTTGTTTTATTTTTTCTAAATTTTTTAATTTTTGCATTTGAATCTTTGCATACATATATACTAAATTTTTTCCCAACTCTTTAACAGAATGCGGCAACTGACGAATCGGCTGTACTTGCCCCTGGATGGCTGTGTGGTTGGTTTCAAAGCTTGATTGATTGATTAAATTGGGAACTTTTGATACTTTAAGTTGTACAAAATGTTCCCAAGTCAATCAATCACAGTAGTGATAGCCCCAAACCAAGTACACAGCCGTCCAACACAACAAGCAGATCAGCCATTTGCCCAGGCGTTTTGAGTAGTCTTATTGAACTATTTTTCCACCGTGTAGGGTATTTGCAATCCAATTACAATCTATGTCTGTTTGCCCCATTGGGAAAATTAGTATAATTTCAAAAAATAATCTAAGTTAGAAATTCGGCCGGTCACCGGCTGATGTCTTCAAACATCCGACATTTATGGACTTAGTTATTATTTTTAGATTACCTTAGTCAGACGACAATGAGTTGGCCCATTAGATCGTTCAATTTCGATCGTCTACATACATTTATAGAGCAATGTGCCACCCAAATAGAAGATTCTCTCTGTGACGATTCCACCCTGATGGGCGTCGCCGGATGCCTTACTCATATTGTAGCAGACAAATTTATAAATTCAAATGTTATCTTGCCATTGGCCTCACGTCTTCGCCAGACGTTCATTTAGCCACTAAGTTTTTTATAAGATTATTATTTTAGTAATCAAAAGCTCGCCGTCTGTACATTGTACAAGTGACATTTCAAATATTTTAGATGTATATATAAAGCAACAAATAAAGGAATTAGAAATAAAAAGAAACTTTTCATTGATAGGCTTTTGATTTACAAAAATTTACAACTCTTAGAACTACTACTTTTATAAGTTATCTACATTCCAAGTTCTAGGAAGCCGCCTACCGTCTGGATTTTCCAAGCGGTCGGTGCCATTCCATACTTCTTCATAAATTCGGCAGGGACCTTCCCAATTAGGAGTTAACTTTCCCTATTCATTGACCCTACGGGTTGCCTCCACTTTCTGTAACACAAAGTTAGCCTCTTTCAGGGGCCGTTTGTGCACTTTCTTGTCGTAGGCACGGGTCATTCTCAGACGGTAAATCTCATGACGCAAGGTGACATTGCCCCTACGTTCTGGAAGTGAGTCCAATGCTAGTCGCATGGCCTCTCAGTTTGCCTCTTCATTGTATAGCATGACTCGAAGAGTCGGCTCATAATGCTCGATAGGCAAGACGGTTTTAGCACGGTAAACCATGAGAAATGGGGTTTCACTGGTTTCCCCTTTTTGAGTTATTTTAATTTCCCATATTGGACATGCATGAATTAATTCTTCATCCCATAAACCACCGCCCTTTCTATTTTCTTTTTAATACCGTCTGAGATGAGTTTGTTTGTCGGCCGACTAATGCAAAAAAATGTGAGATCCCTTGATCTCCCAGTCAATTTTTGAGTTAAGGCGTCATAAATTGAGGGCCATTTTCAAAAAACATAGACATAGGTACCTCGAACCAGGTGATGTTGTTCTTCCAAATGAAAGAGATGATATCCTTAGTCTTGATATTTTTTATCGCTTCTGACTCAACCCACTTGGTAAAAATAATCCACAACCACCAAAATGTACCATTTTCTTCCTGGTGCAGGCGTATACGGACCCATGATGTCCATGCCCCATGGGCTATGAATTGATGTTAGATCAGTGGCCGGTTGCAAAACCTTTGGCACTTGTCACATTTTTTTAATTATCTCCATGGCGTCTGACACAAGAGTGGGTCAGAAATAAGCATGCTGCCTAGTCTTAACAGCCAAGGATATGCCGCCTATGTGAGAGGCACAATATTCCGCATGAGATTATTCTTCGAGAACTTCTAGCCCCCTTTCTAGGGTAACACACTTCAGTATAGGCTTTAAGAAACCTGCTTTGAAGAGTTCTTCGTTTCTCATCTCAAAGTTTGCAGCCCGCTTTCTCATGACAACCACTTCTTGTATTTAATCAGGTAGCGTAGCGTCCTGCAGGTATGTCTGGATGCTATCCATCCAGGTAGAGGTTCGGTCAAGTATTCCAATGGGCTCATCTTCAATAATACTTTGTTTTTCAATAACTTCCCAGAAGACTTAACGAGGCATATCACAGGCGGCGGAGGATGCCAATTTTGACAGTGTATCCGCTTGATTATTTTCAGACCTGGGCACTTGACTCAGATGGAATTCTTTAAGTACCCAGCTTCGGCTTTGACTGCCTGAAGGTACTTGATCATAGCCGGATGGGTGGCTTCATAGTCACCATGGTATTGGCTAACAACTAATTGTGAGTCAGAGTAGGTGTCATTTTTCGTTGCCCCTGCCGCCTTACACATGCGGATGTCGGCTAGCAGGGCTTCATACTCTGCCTCATTATTTGTGGTCTAGAACTTGACCTGTAGTGCATACCCATATTTGTCCCCTTCAGGAGATTGACAGATTACGCCTGCACCACAACCGCTCATAGTAAAGCTCTCATCTACATACATTTTCGAAAACTAATCAGTGTTATTCAGTGCAACCGGCCTTGTCATTTCGACATAGGACCGTTTGGATGAGCGAGGAGTTATCCTCTATGTACTTCGGCTCATCTTTTTCTCGCCCAAACAGTAATCCCATGACATTAAAGTCAAAGCATGGGGGTGCTTTCTCCTTGTGGATAGGAGTTGAGATTTCATCTAGAAAATAGCAATCTAAGAAAATTTCGAATTCCGGTTGCCTTATGCCATTTACAACAAAAGGTTCGGGAAATTCATAGCACGCATAGTCATCTCCTTCTTTTATGAATTGTCCATTAAGAGTAAGAGGATACCGATCCATTGGGATTGCCTTCTTTTGGATGCGAGCGTTCCTACGCGCCTTAGATCTTTCCTGGACTCGCTTGAGATCTTCCCGAGTCGGTTCGAAACCAAGTCCGAAAGTATCTAACTTAGGGAGGACAGGTAATTCCAGCGGTTTTGCTATTCCTTTCTTCTTTCCTAGAGTCGTTCCAGGAAAATGCCCTTGTTTTTTAAGAATAGCGTTTACTGTCATATTGGAGTGGGGGTCGTGGCAGAGAGGGGTCCTTTAATCCTCCTCGATTAAGGAGACCTCTTCATTAAAGCCCCACAAATCTTCATCGTCTTCATCGTGCTCCACATTAATGATTAAATTTTCTATAGCTTTAATCCTCATGGGTGAAGCATCGATCGTGATAGGAATTCCTCCAACTATGGCTTTTACCTGTTGGTGGAGAGATGAAGGGACGACCTTTAGGTCATGAAGCCAAGGGCGTCCCAACAATAAGTTGAATGAAGCTTTGAGATCTACCACTTGAAATGTAGTAGCATGTTCTATTGCTCCCGCTATTATATTCATGGTAATCTTACCAAGGGCTTGGCGACGAGTATTGTCATAAGCTCTTATTCCTTGTGTTGACGAGGTTAAGTCTTCATCCCTTATGCCTAACATCCTCGCAGTTCTGAGTGGACAGACATTAATTGCCGATACATTGTCTACAAGAGTCATTGGGACGTTCATTCTCTTGCAAACTACTGTGAGGTTTAGTGCCTTATAATGTTTGTCACCTTCTGGAGGTAAATCTTTGTTAGAAAAGGTGATCAAGTTGATATGACTAGGGAGATCACTCGTAAGGAAGTTAGCCAACCCCTCAGGAGTGGTGTCAGAATCTATCCCTATCTTATCCAAGGCATTCATCACTGCCAGCCTATGTTCTCGAGTTGTTGCTAGAAGCTTCCATACATTCATCTCAACCTTGGTCTTCTTGAACTGTTTGACAATATCATTGTCTTCTATGATAGGTATGGGAACTTTCTGCGTAGTCGGCGTAGGTTGTGCTGAAATGGGAGGTTGCATTCTCCCTGATCTTGTGAGGACGTCTATAGATGAATCCTCTTCAACCAAGAAATCGTCTATTGAATATGACACTGAAGGTGGAGGTCCTTCCATATCTTTTAGGCAAACATCTTCTTCATCACTGTCCCAAACTCCATTGATGCTTATGTCTTCTTCTTGTGGAATTTGGACTAGCTGTTTATCATCAATCATTTTCTGAATTAAATCTTTAAATTTAAAACAGTTTACAATAGTGTGTCCCCCTGATTGATGGTATTGACAGTAGAATCTATCTGTCCTCTTTAGCGATTCAAATGGTCTCGGTTCGAGAGGTTTGACCTTACCACTCTTGGAGAGCAATTTGAACATTTTAGCGTATGAAGTCCCAATTGGAGTATAGAGTTTATTACTCTTCTTGGGTCCGTCAGTTACTTGTAGAGAGAAGGGTTTCTTCTTCGTGGGTGGAATCTTATCACACTTTTTCTGAAGCTCCTCCACTTGTTTCTTTGCGACTTCGAGAGCTTCACGTAGCAAACTTGATCCCTCCCACATGGACCGTATAAGCATCCGGTACTTCTTCTTTGCTTGCTGGTTCAGGAAAGTCATCCATGGCATCGAAAAAGATCTCCTCCTCTTCTTTGATAGCATGAATTTCTTTAATAGGTTTGATGAGAGATGAGGGATCAACCTCATTTTCTTGATCAGAGATGGCCAAGGAATGAGCGAGAGGTGCATTGTCAATGCTTGGATTTTTACTGGCAGGAGGCAACGGCAGTTTATTGTTATCAATTAAATCTTGGATAGCTTCCTTAAGCTTCCAACAATTTTCAGTAAGATGGCCCCTACCTTGGTGATACTTGCAATGTGTATTGGGGTTCCAATTAGTTGTACTCTTCTCAACTGGTGGGTCCCCAAATGGTCCAATAGGAATTATAAGACCTTTTGTATTTAGTCGGTCAAATGCGGTGTCATAACTCATACCTATAGGAGAAAAGTTCCTCCTAAATGGTTTCTTTTGTCCTTGGTTGTTCATAGCAAGGACTTCACTCAAATTAAAGGTGCTAACATTGTTTGAATGGGTGGTTTTTGAAAAAGAAGGATTGTCGTTCTTCTTGCCTTTCCAGCCACTGTTGGAGTTACTGTTAGCAGCTTTCAGCTTAGCCAGGTCCTCTTCAATATTAATTCCAATGTCATAGATGGCCTTGAAGGTATGGAGATTATTTTGGTATTTGAGATGCTTGGAGTACTTCTCTTCAAGGTTCTTGATGAACAACCTCACAGATTCTTTCTCGCTTGCTACTGTAATCATCTTAGCAGAGGTTTCTCTCCATTTTTTAAAGAAAGAAGTGAAACCTTCATTCTCCTTCTGCTTGAGTATTTCAAGTTCCTTATAATCAGTTTCAACTTGAATGTTGCACTTGTACCTATCAATGAAAGCGTTCACTATTGACTCCCAAGTAGAGGTTCTTTCTTTCTCAAGGGAGAAGAACCATTGTTGTCAAATGGCTTTAAGAGATAGAGAAAACAAAGAGGGAAACATTTTCTTATCAATACCCTTAATGCTCATTATTGTTTCAAAAGCTCTTAGATGAAAGTAAGGGTTATCAGTCGCTTTGAATTTCGGGATGTCATTGGCATTGAACTTCTGCGGAAGAAGATCTTTGTCCACCGAGACCCCTTGTGAGCTAATGCCTTGAAACTTGTAGTCACTAGACAACTTGCTCAAACTTTCTTGCATGAGGTCCATTTGTTGTTGCTTCACAGGGTCATCGATTTTGAGGGTTAAAATCTTCAACGCCTCAGTCACAATAATCAATTGGTTCCTGAGTTCATTAACTTCCTCTTGAGTTGCCATTATCTTCTTAGCTTTCCTTTTTCGAGCGATTGGATTGTCAAAAAGTTGAACTTGAATGAAAAGATTGTCTTTGATCAAACGCCCTTCCTTTCTTGACCACGCGCTGTAAATTCAAACCATTTTTTATTTCATGACTTGACTCAAATTGACTTTGATTTTACGGGTTTAGAAGAAAGCAAAAATAGGGTGTATATTTTTGGGAATCAAGTATAGGGTTCAAACAAGTGGTTTAATTGGAAGATTAATATCCGACTTACCCCCCTAAAAAAACATGACGGAAAAACACGCGCAAACAAGACTCTCTTAGATATGGTCAAAGTGTGCATACATATTAGTGTATGCTTTATGTGGTGAGTGCAAGTGACATGCTTTGACTCTTGTGTAAGACCATGGGACTTAGTGCCTAGACTCAATTAATGACTTAACAAGGTACTATTATTAATAAAATTAATCGAATTGATTAGAAAACTATTCAATTAGACACAAAGTGATAACTCGAGCAATATACCGAACTATTGTCAAAAAGACAGGACTAGCGCCACAATGTGCAGTGTAGCGCCAAACGACAGAACTATTGCTAGGCGCTGCGCTCCACAATTTGGTGCTGCAGTCCAAATCTCGGCACCATTGCTGGAACGTTGACCTGGAACTGCTTTCGGTATTATTACTCTACAGGGTATGCCTAAAGTCGTATTAAGTCAACTCTAATTAAATTATTAGACTTTGATTACTGAAATTAATTAATTAGGCAAAGTTCTTTTAGTCATTAATCAGTTTATTTAGTCTTAACACAAGTCAAACAAACAGTTGGGAAAAAACACATAGAGTATGCACAACAAATAATGCACAATTAGTCAAGCAGGCACAATATGATGTAATGAGTTTGCAACCTAACCATTGCTCTAGTTCTCTAAAGTTCGAGATATGGGTTAGTCAAAGAGGGTCTATGGTTAATTATCCGAATGCACCGCGCGGAAGCCTAACCGTGAAGGGTTGGCGCGAGTGGATGGGACACCGCGAGTTAAAAAAAACTCGCTTCCATGGTTTGGTGAATTCATCATTCTCTGATGTACCCTTTGTTGCAAAGAGCGTTCAATCAGGTAGATGGAGCATGAATTCCCAAAGGGTTATGTCCATATGTAGAACACATATGGGTTTCAGAAAAGTGAGAAAAACTCAATTAGAAAGTAGGATCGAGCAAAAAGTGCTAAAAACAGGTCAAAATTAGAACGCATATTTCTGGCTCGGTATTGGAAGAACTTAGCGCCAGCGAAAAGAGGCCGGCGCCGCGATTTGGCTTGGCGCCTGGTGACAGAAGTTGTCGCTTGGCGCCAGAGTCTAATCATCGGCGCTAGACTCTGTTTTCTGACGCTAGTTCCTACATGCCTCAGCAGCTTTCTGTGCTCGATAAAATTTTCCAGTTTCTCGCAGCATTATATCGATCCTAGTTGTGAAAGATATTCCTCAAATTTCCTACGTGTAAAAATCCTATATGTTTTAACTCATTACGGATGGTCTTTCCAATGAGATCTTTTTTATGCATATGAAAATAATGTTAATCAAAATTACACACATGAAATACTTAGAAGTTTTCGAGTCTCATCCACCCATTCTAAATCATTGCCGAAATAAATTTCAAGAATTAAAAAGAAATCCTCCCCAGTGGAGTCGCCAAAAACTATAGGGAATATTTCAAGCATTATCCCTAGCTTGAACCCCACTGTGATCATACACTAAAGTACGGTGGCGTCCAAATGGAAAGAAGATAGAGCAAAAGAGTCGCCAACAAGTTTTAGGAACTTGTAAACCGTTCACAGGGTGAAGGTTACACCCCTTAATGATCCAAGAGATCGTCAACTCCAATAGGTCTGGAACCATGACTGGTAGTTCAAGGATGAAGGTACAAATCAACCTAAAAGAGTTTGAACCTGCCCTAATAATAGACCTCTACTTTATTCTGATCGTACTCATGTGCGCTTTATGACTAACATGCAATCAATAGGTTTACCCTAAACCTGTTTAATCTACGTTGGTTGAATATTAATGCACTAATAAAACTATTATTGGCGGTCACTTGAATTATAATCATATTAACCCTAAAAATATTATTAATTATCTTATTAAGCGTGATTACAAGTACCAATTCCCTTTAAACATGCATAAAAGGCGTGATCAAGCAATAAATAATAATAAGCATCAAGCAACATGATAATAACCATAATAAATCATAATAATTAAAATAATCATAATAATAATAATAATAATCATGTTAAAGCATAATAGCGAGATCCTAGGCATGATACTAACAAGATTAATAACAAACCCTAGCATGTCACTAAACAATAAAAAGCAAAGCTTTAACCCTAACATGATACTAACATGAATATTAGGAAGAAAATAGGAAGCATTCATAGAAATCACAATTGTCATATTTGATATTAGAAATGATAGTTGTTACCCTAAACATGATACTAGGAATCATTTTTATCATTCAAAACATCAAGCATCCTAACATGATACTAGGAATCATAATAACAACCTAGACATGATTTCTGTATCATAATATCAATAAATCAATTAAAGCACTTACTTGGATGCCTCGTACCTCTTTCTCATAACAAAATACACGCGTTAGTAACTTCAAGGAAAATATAAACAAACAATTAAATCAAATAATTGAAATAGGGATTTGGAACCAAACCCTCAGAAATTAAAACCTTTCATGTCTAGGGCGAAGGCAACTTCGAATTCTGCTAGGTGTTTCTAGATCTTGTGAATGTGCAATTTTGTATATATGCAAAAACTAGTTTAAGAAAGAGAGAGATATAGTAATCAAGAGATTCTTGATGAGAGTTGGTGATGGAAAACGGAGGTTTTAGGAGGCTATTTATAGAGAAAATCAGCCGGACGGATAGAAAAACGAATCAGAGTTTCGAAGAGAATAAAACGACTTAGCGCCAGACGCTGGACATTAGCGCTAGGCGCTAGGCTTGCGCCAGACACCGTGCTTTAGAGCCAGGCGCTAATCCTGTCGTCAGGCGCTAATAATCAGTTTCACGCTTTTTTTAATTTTGATAAAATCTAGCCGTACAGAAGGGCAAAATCGTATTTTTCTTAAAAACACTTCTTTTATTCTGATTAAAACTCTAAAAAGTCAACAAAAGTCAATTTATCAATGCTAATTAAATTAGGAATGAAAAGAACCTTCTAGAAGAATCTAGAAGACTATAATCAATTCTAATTGCATTAGGAATGATAAATCAATATTAGGCCCTCTTCTAGATCATTGGGCCGCACATAAATATCAAACCGGGCCCAGTTTAGTAATTTGGCCATAACTTCCTCATTATTCATCAGAGTTGGACTTATAATATATCGTTGGAAAGCTCTTTTCGAACTCGACCCAAATACACTATTATTGGACCCTTGACATGGACCAATTCAAACTGGATTGGCTGTTTTCTTAAAATAGGTTTTCAAAAACACAGAGAAAGAAAAGAAAGAAAAGAAATAAAAACTAACTGCAACACTAGACTTTCCACACTTTCACTTCATTCGATTATGATTCGACGTGAAAGTTACTCATCACTGGATTTGGTTTTGGGGAGACACAAATGGGTGTCTACACCTATATATATAGAGAAAAGTGCTTTCACTTTTTGATGTTTGATAGGAAACTAATAAAATAATATTTAAGGAGTATAAAAAAGTGGACAAAGATTCTTTCCTTTTTTTGGTTGTGTGATTAGCCGACTAATGTGGGGTTTTTATTTTTCTTATTGTTTTTTTTCCTTTTTATATTTTTTTCTTAAAAGTTGGGCTTATCATTATTTTTTTTTTGGGCCAAGGGGGTGGCCATGGCCCACCCAGGCCCCCCTAATTCCGCCCCTGAATACATTATGGTATTCTAATACGCTAACATACATTTTTCTAAATTATTTACTTACGAAAATGACTAGTGAAATACAGTCACAGAACATAATGAGGTGAGTTAGAGCATTCGAATGGAATACAAAAAGGACCTGCTTGCAAAGTTAATTAAATTATAAGCATGTAGCTAATGTTGATGTAGCTAGATCAAGGCATTAAGCAACCCTGCTGTGCGCCAAACAAGCTATGTTACTTGATTTTTAAAGAAACATCTACTCATATTATGACAAGTGTAGGATAAAAATTACTTTTGTATTTATTTGTTTTTCCAAGCTAATGTAGTTTAAAATACACTAATTTAACTTAAAATTTTAACTATTTAACAATATGTTATTTAAAAGTAATTTATGCTATTTTTGGAACATGCTGTTTTTGTTAAGTTTCATGTTATTTTTCTAGCCTAGGGATAGCACAATGCTCCAAGGTTATGCTGTTTTTGTTAAGTTTCATGTTATTTTTCTAGCCTAGGGATAGCACAATGCTCCAAGGTTTATAATATAAATTGCGATATTGGTTTTGTACCGTACCGCAAATTTTAAGGTCCATCATGTTGCGTCATACTTATACTTTTGAGCATTTAGTTAAAAAAATCTGAATTTTTTTTACATTTAGTAAAAAAATCTGAATATCGTAAATTTTGACCTTTTTTGATCATTTAGTAAAAAATCCGAAGATCCTAAATTTTGATCATTTATTAAAAAAATCTAAACAATCACAATGCAACACGCTTATACTTTTAAATATCTAGTAAATAAAATCTGAACAATCGCAAATTTTAAGCTTTTAGTGAAAAAATGTGAACAATTGCAAATTTTGAATATGTAATATATATATATATATATATGAAATACAACATTATATAATAAAAAATCAATTTATATATATATATATATATATTTATATATATATATATATGAAATACAACATTATATAATAAAAATCAATTTTTAGAAAGAAGTTTGCTTGACTCGTAATAATTCGATAGTTTTGTAATATAAAGCGAACATTTACTGCAATAAAATGAACATTTCTTTATAAAATCTGAAAATATAAAATTGGATATTTATGTTCATTTTTTGTGATGTATTCATATTTTGTAAAGTGTTCAATTTTTTACTAAATGTTCAAAATATAGACGTAGTTCGTTTATTTCTAGGTGCACCATGGTGCATATAATAACCATTGATACTGTACCTTGTCTTGGGCCGTACGTTTTATGGGAACCAGCCTTTTACATCCATTATACCTTAGCTTTTCTCTATTATTCCTCTTAAATTTAAAATATGTCTCGGGTTAATCTGGTTTTCTATAGGGTTGTTTATTTCTACCCTGACCTAGGAGAGTTTTACCTAGTCTTCATTGCTAGGTTTCTTCTAATTTTTTTAAACGTATTTCATCACTCTTCTCCTTTTTCTCTTTTTACTTTCATTTGCTCTTTTCTTCATGGTCTCTGATGTGAATCTTTCTGGGCCTTCTACTAGCTTTCTTACCAATGGTAAGCCCAAAAAACTTTTTTTTTTATTTATTTCTTTTAAAGAAGAAATCCAACCCATTAGATGGTGGTTCTTCTAATTTGTTTAATTTCTTTGTCTTTTTTTTTGTCTGGTGTGGATTTAAGAGATAGGTTGGGTTACATAAACTCCGTAAGTATCTAGAGGACCACATAAGTATTTTCACCCAAACAACTATGCATTATATGTGGATGGATTTCAAGCCTAATTAATACTAACTCACAAATTGTATTGTTTCACATGAAAGTTTTTTTAAGGTAATCGGTGATCGTATATGCAACATACTCCCTCCGTTTTTAAATACTTGCTCCATTTCAATTTTTTGCACTATTCATTTGTCCTACTTTGACTAATGTTTGTGATTTATACCTAAGAAAAAATATAGACTTATGGGTACTTGTTGGAATCATCTCAATGGATAGATTATTAATTTTCAATTGGTAGAATTTATACTAATTAGTAATTAAAGATATTAGTAATAAAAAATTAGCATCGGGCATACGTGTCCAAGAAAAATGGAGCAAGTATTTAAAAACGAAGGGAGTAATTCATACTCTTAATACTTGCAGCACTTCTCTAAAATGGAAATGTCACAATACTTGCAACACACTATAACTAGAAAGTTTTTTGAGGATAAATTGTAGTATTTCCCTGATTTAAAGTACATGCATGTCCCACTAAATTGTACTTATAACAACATTTCACCCCATTTTAAAGTATATTAAACCATGTGAACTCTATTTTTCTTAAATAATGTGAAAAATTGTGTGTTGCAACTATAAAGAAATGATAAACCACTAACATTGTGCTTCTTTTCTTTTTTTTACACTTCTCTCTCTAAACGAGAGCCTCTCTCACTAGAATTGTGAGATCCTTTTCAGTTTCCCCTTTTGTTTACTTTTTCTCCACTCAAAAGGCTTATCCCTTTTGTAGGGAATAAATTTCAAGCGTTAACCCCTAGCTTGAACCCCACTGTGATCATACACTAAAGTACGGTGGCGTCCAAAAGGGAAGAAGATAGAGAAAAAGAGTCGCCAACAAGTTTAAGGAACTTGTAAACCGTTCACAGGGTGAAGGTTACACCCCTTAACGATCCAAGAGATTGTCAACTCCATAAGGTCTTGAACCAAATAAGGGTTCGGGGATGAAGGTACAAATACAACCTAAAAGAGATTGAATCTGCCCTAATAATAGGCCTCTACTTTATTCTGATCGTATTCATGTGCGCTTTCTGACTAACATGCAATCAATAGGATTAACCCTAAACCTGTTTATCTATGTTGGTTGAATATAATGCACAAATAAATCTATTATTGGCGATCACTTGAAATTATAATTGTTTCGGGGTTTTCTGATGTCCTGCGGGAGAGTTACAATTCCGAGACTGGAACCGGACGCCTGTACCTGCAAAATAACGGAGACTCCTGAGAGCTCCGCCTCCAACGGTCAAGTTAGTACCTGATTAAGGAGTAATCAATACAGAAATTAAAGTAATCAGATCTCTCTAGGTGAGAGTGCTTAGTGTTGGTAATCTGCGTTGTTAGCGAGATTAGCCGGTTGTTACAAGTCTGTTCTTCTCTGCTTGATCTCTTAATTATTCGGTTCTTTTCTGTTGTGTGATTAATGAGGATTAATCGAGTATTTATAGCCTTGGGAAGCGTGCAACTCTCTAGGTTTAAGGTAAACCTAGGGCTGATCGGGCCTCTAGACTGAAATGGGCCTTGATGGCCGGTTGTCCCATTTGGCATGGGTGGACACGTGGCGTGTCTTAAGTGGTCCGTGGAGGACGTATCTGTGACTGACACGTGGCAAGCTCCTGTTGGCCTTCGTGAAGGACACGTGGCGGAACCTGGTTGGTCCACTTGTCAGACGGTGATTGGTGGATAAAAATCCCCTAATCATTTGCCCCTCACAGGTGGCACGCGACTGGTCACGTGTCGCCTGTGACAGGTGTCGCACGGTGACAGGCGACGGCCCGTTACAGGTGTCACCTTGTAGACGGCCGAGAGATTTTCCCGCCCAAATTTGAATTCGGAAGCGACCCTTCGCCTTCTCATTTTGCCTATAAAAGGAAGTGCTGACTTCGGTCATTTTCACATTTGAGAACTTTTGCGAGAACATTCGGACCCCTGAACTTGCTCTGACATTTTCGGACTTTTTCTGCCTACCGCCTGTTCTGACAAGCCGACTGACCCGAACTTCCAGGACTTCATCAACCGTCACCCGTTCAGGTAACTCAGTTCTCTTACTCTTAATTTTCTTTTTATTTTTTGAAATGGCACCATGGAAGCACACGACACGCCCTAAGTTAGTGATCAGCCGGTCACCGGGGACGGCTGAATCTAGGACTAGGAGTGCCGCCTGCCCTTTTCTGGACCCATCTTTGCCCTTTATACAAAGTCCGACTGAATCTGTGTCTATGCAGAACGTGATGGCCAGAACAAAAAAGACTGCTATGATATCAAACTCAGACGGCTCCTCCCAAAGGGTGCTCCTTAGCGAAACATCTGACCAGGCGCCAGATGTAGAACGAGGCGACTGTCAAGCTGACAGTTCTGAGAGAGGGACCAAGGTGTTCCCTTCTCATCTAACCGTGGACATGTCTAATTTTCCTTCTGCTCCTTCTAAGGGAGAGGAGGCGGGCCCCTCTAGGAGAGGGGAGGAGTCGTCCTCTTCGGACTCGTCAGGGGACGAGTCCGATTCCAGCTCTTCTGACCATAGTTCTTCTGGCTCAGAAGAAAAACATAGCCGCCTACAAGAGGCGAGAAGTTCTCATGCAGTGGAGAAGGGGGATAATTGGGCAGAGCCGTCCGCCTCTTACAGAGAGGAAAACGCCCCCTACTACTGCAGGGTGCCCCGGGGCCGGATCGCAACCATGCGAGACAACGTGGCGAGCTTTATTGCTAACCACAAAATGGGCCCGGAGTATTTACTGTTTGTGCCGGATCCAGAAGATACTGTCGTCTGGCCGGCTGGTACCAGCTATGGTGACGGCTGCTTTGGCTGCTATGTGGCGGCCATCAAAGCTGGACTGCGCTTCCCATTACATCCGGCTGTTCAGCGGATTTTAGATGGGTATGATCTGGGGTTATGGCAGTTAGCCCCCAACTCTTGGGTTAACGTACTCGGCTATGTGGCCGGGTGCGAACTGAACGGGGTGGAGCCAAGTTTTGAGGCTTTCGCCCACATGAACTATCTCAGCCGGACCCCCAAGTCGGGAGGTACCGGCTGGTATCAATTGACAAGCCATAGGGGTTACCTCATGACGAGAGGTAAGGCAAACAAATGGAAGGATTGGCGGAACACCTTCCTTATTATCGAGAGTTCAGACACGGAGCTGAACAAACGTTTTAATAAGTGGAACAGGGATCCACCTCTTCTCGCAGGCGGCCGCAGCATGCCGCCTGTTCCCCCAAAGGCTAAAAAAGAGATCCTAGACAAAGGACTCTTCAAAGTAGAGACTAGGGTGAACTCTACTTCAGGGGTACGAGAGCAAGTACCCCTAAACTGCGTCCCGAACTTCAAGTGGCTCTATGACGAGTACTTCTTGGCCGCCTGTGGCCTCGGCAGTCGGTGCTCTAGAGGTAGCCGGCCTGACGAATACTCTGTTTTTTCACGCCTTGTTTACTTGGAATTTTTACTAACTTTGCTGTTTATTTCTTTCAGCCGACGCCATGAGTAAAATAACAGCATCTAAGACTGCGGCGGCCATGCTGCGGGTCTCGCTTATGAAGCAGTCGTATGCCGACTCCCCCAGCAAGGAGGCACCCTTGGTAGGCTTTGAAAACTCTTCTCCTTTTAGTTGTATTATGCATATACTAACTCTTTTTGTTTTCAGTCTGGCACTCCAAGGGCTTCTTCCAAGCAACAGCCGGACCCCAAGGCCCGGAGGACGACTGTTGCAAGCTCTCCTGGGTCTTCCAGGAAAACAGTGGCGGCTGAGAAGCAGCCGGCCACTTCTTCAAAAACCCAGGCGGGGCCGCCTAGATGTATGGACACTTCGCTTGTAAAAACTCACCCTTGCTTCCTTCTTGACTAGATCTAACTTGTGTTTTTTTTTTTTTTTTTTTTTTTCTTTCGCTTAATGCAGCCGGCCCCCAGGGACTAGACTTGGTTGAGGTAGCCAAGTCTATGGTTAAAGTAGTTCCTCCATCTGACAGGGAGGCGGTCAAGGGTGCCGGCACCCTTGACCTCGATGGAATTTCGGGGATCCTAGCTGAGGTATACTTAGCACCCTTTTGAGCTTTTGAGTTCCAGGACGCCTGTTAACTCTTTTGATTGGAAACTGACGCCTGTTTTTCTTTGTACTTAGGCCCTGCTCCGAGTCAACAGCCTTCGCAAGCCGATTGATCGGAAAAACAAAGAGGTAAAGGCCGCAAAGGCTATGGCCGCCTCCAGCTGTGATAAGGCAATGTTTCAAATTGCCCAAAATGAAGTACTGACCCTTGATCTTCTTTATTATCAGGCGCAGGCGACCGCCGCTGTTCAGGCTCAGCTAGAGACGGCCCAAAAGAAGGTTGACGAGCTGGAGGGGACCGTCACCAAACTTAAAGCCGAGCCGAAACCCCTTCGCCAAAAAATGCACTCTTACGAAGCCATGGAGAAATCTTTGGCTAACGTAAAAGAACGCCTGGTGAACCAGGAGAAGAGTCTTACCCAAGAACTCTCGGACAAGGCCGAGCAAGAGAAACAAGAGCTCGTCCGGGAGATGGTGGAAGACTCCACCCAAATCCAACGCATGACCTGGGAACGACTGTTCCCCAGTGCCGACTTTGCCTCATGGGAAAGAACGTACCGCCAGTGTTCGGAAATATATAATCAACAGATCCTGGCGGCTGCTGAAGAAGAGGCGATGGACGTTGCGTTGGAGGAGGAAGAGCCGGTTGTGGCGCTTGTGCCACTTGGGGGTAAGGCATCAAAAGATGATGCAGCCAAGGCCGAGTCCAGCAAGAAGAGTGCTGACCAGGCGGCTGCTGCTGATACTGAACTGCCCCCTTCTTAAGCTTTAAGTATATTTTTCTTTTCACGGCCTGCGTGCCGTTTGCTTTGTAATTACCCGGCCAGGGGGCCGGGGTTTTGAATATTCTGCTGGCCTTTTATGGCCGGCTCATTTTAATCAAATATTTTGTTTTTGTTCAAATTTGTCTAAGTATTTGAAATTTGCTCACTTGACCGGCTGTTGTGTATGGCCGAACGTTAAGACAGGTACAAATAGTAAGTATGCCGCCTATGCCCCTGGACGACTGGTTGTCTGTTTCCAGGATAGATGATCAGTCGGCCATTTAATCAATCGGTATTCGAACTCTTTATTCAATTTGACCAAGTAAATTGAATTACCTAGTAGCCAAGGAATTTAAGTAGGAAACCAAGCGGCTGGTACCGGTTGTTTCCCTTTATTGCCAATGTTGGCCTTTAATCTCGTTATTTTTTAGCCTAGCAAGAGTATTGGTTGAGAGCCTTTGTTTATTAAAAACAAGTGGACGACTCATACCTTTTAGGCTTCACACTAAGTTTGAGTGACTATTAAGTTAACATAGGAGTTACTTAGTCTTTGTCACAATCTTGATTGAGTAGTAAAGGTATCAGGCGGCGTAGGCCGGCTAGACCCCTTGATTCACCAATGTTTGTTGGCTATTTACTCAATAGGTTATCCAGTAGGAATAGGGGTTCGAGTGCCCTTGTTTGTTTAAAACAGGCGGACGACTCAAACCTTTTAGGTTCCATACCAAATTTGAAGGAGTGACTATGAGTTAACTTTGGAGTTACTCAGTCGCCGTCACTTTTGTTTGAGAAGTAGAGGTACCAGGCGGCGTAGGCCGGCTAGACCCCTTGATTCGCCAATGTTTGTTGGCTATTAACTCAATAGGTACCCCCTGCATTTATCCCAAGTAATACAGGCGGTCATCTGACTCAGATGTCAACTGCTACCACTGGTTTGGTTAGTGATAGAGTTATCCTTGTCTCAAAAACGGCTACGTGGTTGCCCTTTGGGACAGTCGTATAGGTGCCGTGTAATTAGTTTATAGAACAATGTTCCACCCAAAAAGGAGCTGCTCTCTGCGACGAATTTCATCCTAATGGATGCCGCCGGACGCCTGCTATAATGTTGGGACAGGTCGGATTAGTTTTTAAAAGTTTGGATCAGTTGACTAGGCGCCTGGTCTGATCATTCGGCCAGTGGCCTTGGTAAGTTCTTGGTGAACGTAGGTGCTAAGTAAAAGAAGGGTAGCCGCCTGTTAGGTACAGGATCGGCCAGGCCCTAATCTTTTTAGCTAAGTATGGTGAGTAAAACACTCGATGGAGAGTAGCCGACTGTAAAGGAACAGACGGCATGCCCCTCTAAAGATAGAGTGAAAAACTCAATGGAGAGTAGCCGACTGCATGTGCCAGAAAGTAGGGCTTCAATTTTTTAACAGCCATGAAGAGTGCAAGACCAAATTTCTCCACTAGGGGATACCTCAACTCAGCATTTTTCAGTACGTGACTGACAAAGTAGACCGGAAGTTGACAGCCGTCCCTTTCAGCAAGGAGCACCGCGCTTAACGCATGATCAGAGACGGCCAGGTACATGTAGAGATTTTCTTTGGGCAAAGGGCTGACCAGCCTCGGCAAGGAATGCAAATGAACCTTTAATTTCTGGAAGGCGGCCTCAGCATCCGGCCCCCATTCAAACCTTGCCTTTTTCTTAATTGCCTGGAAAAAGTATAGGCATTTGTCGCCTGATCGGCTTAGAAATCTTCCCAAGGCCGCCAGACAACCTGTTAACTTCTGAACCTCTCGGACGGTACGAGGCGACTGCATGTCAATGACCGCCTGTACCTTCTCAGGGTTCGCCTCTATTCCTCTCTGGTTGATAAGGAATCCGAGAAATTTCCCAGACTCAACTCCAAATACACATTTCTTGGGATTGAGCATGACATGGTGCCGCCTGAGTGTGGCGAAAGTTTCTCGGAGGTCCGTCAGATGATCTTTCTGAAGTTTAGTCTTGACAATCATATCATCAATGTATGCCTCGACGTTTCTCCCAATCTGATCAAAGAACACTGTGTTTATCATTCGTTGGAAGGTAGCCGGGGCATTCTTAAGACCAAACGGCATGACCGTGTAACAGTATAATCCCTGATCAGTGACGAAGGCCGTCTTCTCCTGATCTTTCTTCCATAAAGGAATTTGATGAAAACCAGAATAGGCGTCCATAAAACTCATCAAGGCATGGCCGGCTGTTGAGTCGACCAGGTTATCAATTTTAGGCAGAGGGTAACTGTCTTTGGGGCACGCCTTGTTCAAGTCTGTGTAGTCTACACACATTCGCCAGGTGCCATTCGGCTTTTTAACAAGTACCACATTTGCAACCCAATCTGGGAAGTAACATTGCCGAATGAACCCTGCATCAAGTAATTTTTTGACTTCGGCGGCTGCCGCCTGACCTCTTTCTTCACCATGGTTCCGTTTCTTTTGTCGTACCGGCTTCTTTTTCGGATCCACAGCGAGTTTGTGTACTGCCAGATCAGGACTAATGCCTGGCATTTCATGGACTTCAAAAGCAAAGATGTCCTTGTATTCTTTCAACAAGTTGTGAAAGTCGTCCCCAAGGTTTCTCAGAGCAGTCGTCCCTACTTTGACTGTTCGGTCAGGTTGGGAGTCGTCTAATATCAGGTCCGCATGCTCTCCAGCTGGCTGAGGGCGGAACTCATCCGGCCGGTCCCCTGCCAATGATTGCTATTTTCTTGCTTTTCTTGCGGACTCAGTCTGGGGCGCCTTTCTTTTTCTGTCGCCTGTTTCTTGAACAGGCGCACTTTCCTTGACATTGTCAAGGTCTGTTTTTTCTCCACTTGACCCAGTGGCCATAGCAGTGGGCTTGACATCCGAGAGATAGCACTCTCGGGCCATCCTCTGATCTCCCCTTAGGGAGCCGACTGTTCCGTTGTCCCTTTCAAACTTAAGCAGCATAAGTGACGGGATTATAACAGCCTTGGAATTATTCAGGGTTGGTCGACCCAAAATCATGTTGTAGGCCGAGAGTTCCTCTACCACTAGGAACCGGACTACCATGTGTCGTCCTTCCCCTTTTTCGCCCAGGCGGACGGGTAGATCTACTCGTCCCAGTGGGTGGACGACTCCTCCTCCAAAACCTATTAAAGGGTGGGAGGCTGGATGTATGCAGTCCGTCTGATATTTCAGTTTTGACAGACATTTGCTGCTGATGAGATCTGAAGAGCTCCCGGTATCTATGAGGATTCGACCAACTCTCTGGTTGGCCACTTTACATTCAATTACGAGAGGGTCGTCATGCGGCCCCCTTATTCCTCCTAGATCCTCTTCAGTGATGACAATCTCAGGAAATGTATATTTAGACGGCCGTTCTTGGTGAACGGAATTTACATCTAAACGTCTTATATTATCTTTGTTGCCCCTAATAGTGGGGCCGCCTCCTGAGAAGCCGCCTGCAATGGTGTAGACGACTGCATCATCTGTATCGGAACTGTCGGCCTGTTGATTCTTTTTGGCCGACTGCTTTTTTGAGGAAGTATTCCCCGTAGATTTCTTGACATAAGTGTCAAGATCACCTTGCTCAGCCAGGCGGTCTAGGTACCGCATGAGACTGATGCAGTCATTGGTGTGATGACCAATGTCATCGTGATAAGCACAGATTTTGTCTTGGTTCCGGTTGCTCACAGAACCCTTCATGGGGAGCGGCTTCTCAATTGAGAGCCGTCCCTTTATTTCTTTTAGGATAAATTGGTTATCCTTGTTAAACACATACTTTGGGGAGTATGGTTTGAATTCTTTTTTCTTTTTCTGGGCCGGCTGTTTAGAGGAATCAGCCGCCCAGACCCCTTTTCTTTTTTCATCTTTGTTGGACGACTGTTTCTGTCGTCCCTCTCTATTGTCGAACCTCTTCCCGTCCGACTGTTTCATCGTACACAGATCAGTTACCTGTATATAGGCTTCTGCTTCAATCAAGGCCTCTTGAAGAGTCGCCACCCTTTTTCGAACTAAATCAAATTTGAAGGTAGACCCGTCTTTGAGACCTCTAAAAAAGTCAGTATAAGCTACCTCATCCGGTAACCCTTGAATCTGTATTCTCATCAGGTTGAACCGCCTGATGTAGGAACGAAGCCCCTCCTTTTCACCCTGCTGAATTGTTCCCAAATCAAGGGTCGTTTTCTTCGCAGGGATGTTCATTGCGAAGTTGGAGGCAAATAAGTAAGCAAGCGTCCTGAAGCTGTTTACACAACCAGTCGGCAGGTTGCCGAACCATTGCTGTGCAATTCCCTTGAGAGTCGCTGGGAAACACTTGCACCAAGTGGGATCATCCAACCCTTGAAGGTACATCAGGTTGGTGAATGCCATCAGATGGTCTTCTGGGTTAGTAGTGCCGTCATAGGCGCCTACTAGAATATTTTTTACTTTGGCCGGCTGAGCGGCTTCAATAATTTCCTTGGAGAAAGCCGTCGGCTGTTCACCAAGTCTAAGCAGCCGTAGCTGCCAGTCCATAGGTTGGACGTTTTTTGCTGCAGGTCCACCAAATGGAGGTGGCTGCATAAAATACTGTTGTTGCGGCACAAATGGTAAGTTTGGTACCGCCTGGGCACTATGAAAGCCGGACTGACGGGAGGTGCCGCCTGACTGACTCTCATGGTACGACTGAGTTGGCCTCATCGAGGCATTTCGCAAACTGTCCTGAAAATTTGAAGTAGATGCCGACTCTGATAATCGGTCACTCTTCTTCTGCTCTAGTAAGTGCCGAGCATCTGTGAACGTTTGCTTTGACCCGTCCGCCTGAATATGACGAACTGGTTTTCTATTTCCAGTAGGATAACAGAGTTTTGTGAAATCAAGAGCAGACGGCTCCCGCTTCTTGTATTTGGGATGGGGAGTCGCCTCTCGCCCTTGAACTGGCTTCCTCTTCAGTGAAGTGGAAGGTTTCTTGGCCGACTGCTCTTTGACTGAAGCAGGCGGTTTTTTGTTGATTAACTCTTGGATCTCTCCCTTGAAGTCCCTCATGAAGGTCATGAGTTCGTTCCTTGTGATGGGAGCAGACCCATCAGTCGGCTGTTGCCGAGCAAGCGGTGCGCCTGCTGGCTCGCTTCCTGTTCGAAGATACTCCCGTTCCCTCATTTCGGTATGACGGGTACGTCGGGCCCTTAGGGTCCCGTCTGGAGCTGTATGAGTTTCAACTTCAAATTCACTTTCGGTATCATGGTCCGACTGAACTTGAGGGTCGTCTAGGGGACGCCTCTCTTCTTGAGTCGGTACAGACTTGGATGCCATCTCTGAAGTACTCTCCCCACAGACGGCGCCAAATGTTTCGGGGTTTTCTGATGTCCTGCGGGAGAGTTACAATTCCGAGACTGGAACCGGACGCCTGTACCTGCAAAATAACGGAGACTCCTGAGAGCTCCGCCTCCAACGGTCAAGTTAGTACCTGATTAAGGAGTAATCAATACAGAAATTAAAGTAATCAGATCTCTCTAGGTGAGAGTGCTTAGTGTTGGTAATCTGCGTTGTTAGCGAGATTAGCCGGTTGTTAACAAGTCTGTTCTTCTCTGCTTGATCTCTTAATTATTCGGTTCTTTTCTGTTGTGTGATTAATGAGGATTAATCGAGTATTTATAGCCTTGGGAAGCGTGCAACTCTCTAGGTTTAAGGTAAACCTAGGGCTGATCGGGCCTCTAGACTGAAATGGGCCTTGATGGCCGGTTGTCCCATTTGGCATGGGTGGACACGTGGCGTGTCTTAAGTGGTCCGTGGAGGACGTATCTGTGACTGACACGTGGCAAGCTCCTGTTGGCCTTCGTGAAGGACACGTGGCGGAACCTGGTTGGTCCACTTGTCAGACGGTGATTGGTGGATAAAAATCCCCTAATCAATAATCACAATTAACCTTAAACAAGATTATTAATTATCTTATTAAGCGTGATTACAAGTACCAATTCCCTTTAAACATGCGTAAAAGGCGTGATCAATCAATAACAATAAATATCAAGCAACATAATAATAATCATCATAAATAATAATAATCATCATAAATAATAATAATCACAATAATAATAATAATAATAATAATAATAATAATAATCATCATCATCATAATCATAATCAAAACAATAATAATCATAAATAAAATAATCATCATCAAAATAATAATAATAATAATATTCATAATCATCGTAAAATATAACAATTATAATCATAATCATGTTCATGTTAATATTAAAGCATAATAATAGCAAGATCCTAGGTGTAGACACCCATTTGTGTCTCCCCAAAACCAAACCCGGTGATGAGTACCTATCACGTCGAATCATAATCGAATGAAACGAAAGTGTGGAAAGGTCTGGTGTTGCGGAAAGTTTTATTTCTTTTCTCTTCTCTCTGTTTTTGAAAACTTTATTTTAAGAAAACAGCCAATCCAGTTTGGTTGGTCCATGATATGGGTCCAATAGTGGTGTAGTTGGATGGGGCTTGCAAAGACCTTTCCAACGATATATTATAAGCCCAATTCTGATGAATATTGAGGAATTTATGGCCAATTTACTAAACTGGGCCCGGTTTGAGCTTTAAGTACGACCCAATGATCTAGGGGAGGGCCTAATATAATTTATCATTCCTAATGTAAATAGGAATGACTTTGGTCTTCTAGATTCTTTTAGAAGGTTCTTTTCATTGGGCCGTATATCTATATTAGGCCCTCCTCTAGATCATTGGGCCGTATATAAGGCTCAAACCGGGCCCAGTTCAGTAAATTGGCCATAACTTCCTCAATATTCATCGGAATTGGGCTTATAATATATCGTTGGAAATCTCTTGTCAAGCCCCATCCAACTACACTATTATTGGACTCATATCATGGACCAACCAAAATGGATTGACTGTTTTCTTAAAAATAAGTTTTCAAAAACAGAGAGAAGAGAAAAGAAATTAAAACTATCCGCAACATTAAACTTTCCACACTTTCGCTTCATTCGATTATGATTCGACGTGAAAGGTACTCATCACCGGGTTTGGTTTTGGGGAGACACAAATGGGTGTCTACAGAAGCCCTTACTTTGACTGAGTTTGGAGAAACGCAAGTTTCGAAAACAAATAAAAGTCAAAGTATCGATAGGGACGGAGAATGATTCAGAACGTTCTGCGATCCTAAACTATTCTTGTAACGCCGATACCTGCATAGCTAGCGTTAGTTAAACAGATAAGAGAGTTAAGAAACGCGTATCTTGCATTGTCGAGCACACGTCTCTGAAAGTAACCGATTGTTTTGATGACCTCCTGCAAGCTAGAGAATGCCATCCCGCTTGAAGAACGCTACGCCCGTAACTGCTTCCAATATAGAAGATTGCTTCGCCTGAAACGATCCTCCTTCGCTTTGATAATATTCCACATCCAAGGAAATACTATCGAAGATTGCTTCTCTTGAAACAATCCTCAGTTGTTTGTGACAACTCTCCACAATCTAGGGAACGCCACCTTGCTGTTTCGATGTTCACTCGTCTCTGAACAAAGAGCTTCTTTTTGATATGTTCACGCGCCTCTGAACAAAGAGCTTCTCTTTTTTTTTTTGAATATGTCCACGTGTCTCTGAACAATAGAGCTTATTTTTGTTGAATATGAACTTCTAAATGATGTGTCCACGCGTCTCTAAACGAAGAGCTTGATAATAGGATGCCCACGCGTCTCTGAGGAAAAGAGCTTGTAGAAAAATAGGAGATCTTTGATGATATGTCCACGCGTCTCTGAACAAAGAGCTTTCGAATGATATGCCCACGCGTCTCTGGAGAAAAAGAGCTTGATGGAAATGTTCACGCGTCTCTGAACAATAGAGCTTGATTGATATGCCCACGCGTCTCTGAACAAAAGAGCTTTGATGATATGCCCACACGTCTCTGGAAAATAGAGCTTCGGTACTTGAACGTTTGTTGCGATAATATTCTGAAGAAAAATTTCTGAAGACCAACGTTTGTCGATCTGTAAAGCTCGCCTGAACTTTGCTTCCGCTAAAACCAGTATGTCGGTGTTTCCGTGATGAGCCAATTCTTAGGCGCTTTAAGCTAAGTGAGACGATCTTTCATCAGGCCGACCACTTATTGCAATTGTAATCAAACTGACTACTTAATCATGTCAAATTGCTTATAGGGGCTAACTGGCGTACCAAGGAACCCGAAATTGCTGTATGAGGTCCAAATCACCTTTCTGAGAGGCTTCGAGCTCTGTCGCTGCTGAGATATCTCTGGCGCTAGGAATTGGAGTAGGGTCCTCCCTATTCTGCTGCACCTGTATTTATTTTGACTATAGAATTTTGCCAATTTCTTTAACCATCTTAGGGTTGACCTAAGGCTTAATTATCTTAGGGTTGACCTAAGGTTTAATGTTGCTTAACTCAATAACTTGACACGACTCAAGGTATAAACTTGACTCGATGTGATCGACTGAATCGAGGTTGACTCGACTCAAAGTGAAATGACACGTGTGACTCATGACCCGTGCGTGCATTGTAATTTGATCGTGTGACTCGAAAAATGCAAAAAAGCAAAAATGCAAAAAAATTTCCGTCATTTTTGTGGAGGGTACCGACTTTCTCCCGAAAAAGAAAGACGCGAAAAAGAATCAAAGTTTTGAAGATGCATGTTGAATGAGCTTAGTCAAATGTTGTTTGATACTATCTCCCAAGGTGCAAGGATTAACCCATCCTAGGCTATCTCAACTGTTGACTCAATGATAAAAGTATTTCGGTAACTTAGGCACGGACGCTAAGCACTTCATACTTTGTGATGCAATGATGATTGATGAGTGATGTTGATATGACAAGGCATGCTTCAGCGTTGTGTTAAGATTCCATGACAAAGAGTTCCTAAGGGAAGTATATTTGGTCATGTATGTGTGCGGTGTGTGAAAGTGACACTAAAGCTAGGCCGCAAGAGCTAAGTGTGTGGAAAGATATTATTTGTTAAAAGAGTCAAATGGTGGTGACTCTTAGGCTAGGTAAGCTAATGATGTAAGGATCAAGCCCCCAAGTCTAGCTCTTCATTGATAGGGATGAGCATAGGAGATCCCTTGATATGATCATGGTGTAAGTGTGTGAATGTGAATATGAATGCATGTTTATTACGGCCGCACCTTGAAGTGAGGTTGCCTACGTATCCGTTAGGAATCAGGCCGAACGTAGCTCTAGCCGAACCTCGCACAAGTATGTGTATACCTTAAAAAGGTCATTTTAAGGGCTGTAACGTGGTTAGGCTAAAGGTTTGAAGAAGAAGGGGATAAAGGCTCAAGACCCTCGATAAGCCCCCCAAGGTGTGCAACCTCGCTTTTGAATCTTATATTTTTATGCTTGAGTTTCTACTCTTTTTTAGCTCACTTTTATCTTTTGCTTTAGCATTTAATTTATTTTTATAAGTGTGGGCAATCCCGATCATGCGGTCTATCACTCACTTGTCATTCATGTTTCTCAGGCACGGTACCGAGCACTCAATAAGAGACACAATCTGAGACGTGTTCATATCAAAGACATTGGAACACTTGCCCTTTTGTACACTTTTATTTATTTTTTTGCTTATATTTTTTCTATTTTAATCTTTTGAAGTCACTCAAGCCTTTTGAGATTGCATAAGTTGCACACCATCCCATCCCAAGGTTAGGTAGATGTAGGTTGAAAAAAGAAGGGTCTATCGTTAGACGAGGCTCAAAGTGGTTTATGAAGAAAGGATTGCATATTTTAAAGGTGAAAGGAAATATGATGTGGCTACAAGGGGTGCCTCAAATCATTGGTATACATTGTGCTTAATTCGACATGGATTTTTTTTTAATGCAATGCAATGAGATGATCATATGTAACGAAATAAATGCTCATTCTTATTAAAAAAAGAAAAATATAATGATCCTACAAAATAAATCTGAGGAGAATAAAAAGGTGCCTATGCTAGACTTATTGGGGAAAGGGTAAATAAAAAAGAAATAGAAAAAAGAGGTCACGAAATCTTGTCGTTGAAGCTCGCCTCTTGTCTTGCGTTGTTTCCTTTATCATCACTCGCTCCTCTTGTTAATGGGAAGCTTGTTGTTATCAATCAAATGTTGGATAGCCTCCTTTAGCTTCCAACAGCTCTCAGTAGCATGACCCCTACCTTGATGGTACTTGCAGTATTCGTCTGGATTCCAACTAAGCGATCTCTTCTCAAGTGGGGGATCTTGAATAGGTCCAATGGGAGTAATGAGTCCTTTGGCATGGAGTCGATCGAAAGCATTATCGTAGCTAATTCCAATAGGGGTGAAGTCTCTTCTCAGTTGCTTTCGACTACCCATGGCTAGGATCTCACTAAGGTCGAAAGTACCAACACTGTTGCTAGAGTAGGTGTTTTCAGAAGAAGAAGGATAGTCATTCTTCTTCCCTTTACAACCACTATTACTATTGTTACTAATCTTGGCCTTCTTGTCGCGCGGAGGAACATGAAGGAGATTTAAATCAATGGAGTCTTGAACACGATCCTTGACGGCGAGGCACTTTTCAGTAGTGTGACCGCGACCTTTATGGTATCGACAATAGGAATTTGGATCCCAATTGGGAAAACGTTTTTCAGGTGGAGGGTCTTGACCTTGATCGTGAAGACAATCAAAAGCTTCATTGTAAGTCATTCCTATTGGTGTGTATTCTTCAATGGTCTGTTTTGCCTGTGGCTTAGGAGCATTGAGTTCTTCATTAAACCCTTGGCGAGAATTTTGTTCGATGACCATCACCCGATTTGCTAGTCCTTCTACCACATTCAAGAGCATGGCAATGACATCTTGCAGTTTTTGAACGTCCTCTTTTAGACTTGACGAGTCTTCCCTGGTATCATCTAAGAAAAGACTTTCATCCTCCTCAATTATGGCCACTTCATCGAGAGAGGTTATATAAGATGTCTCGATCATGGGTTCTCCTACAGGTGTGATAAGAAGTGATGGATCGAAGGATGTTTGACTTTCTTCGATGGCTAGAATCTCAGAAGTTTCATTGTTATCGATCAGATCTTGAATAGCTTCTTTGAGTTTCCAACACTCCTCAGTGTCATGACCCTTTCCTTGGTGATATTTGCAGTGCTTATTAGGGTCCCACTTAGGTGGCCTGGCTTTTGGAACTGGATCTTTGATGGGCCCTATGGGCATGACTAGTCCTTTGTGATTTAGCTTCTCGAAAGTCGTTTCATAACTCATACCAAGTGGAGTGAACACCCTTTTTTATCTTTGGATTCGTGGTTTAGAGGCGTTTGTTGCATGTACCTCATTAATGGGAAAAGAAGAAGAAGGATGGTCGTTCTTCTTCCCTCTCGCACTATTATCTTTCAGAAGGTCATCTTCAATGTCAATGCCTATATTATAGACAGCCTTGAAAGTATTCAAATTGTGTTGGTACTTTAAGTGCTTTGAATACTTCCCTTGGAGATTCTTGATAAACATTCTCTTTGATTCTTTTTCAGTAGGAGCCTTGGCCATATTAGGAGAAGTTTCCCTCCATTTGTTGAAGAAAGAAGTGAACCCTTCGTTTTCTTTTTGTTTTAACATCTTGAGTTGTCTATGGTCTGTCTCGTCTTGAATATTGCACTTGTACCTATCAATGAACGCGTTTACTATTGATTCCCAGGTGGAGGTTTTCTCCTTGTCAAGGGAGAATAACCATTGTTGGCAAATGGTCTCAAGAGATAGTGGGAACAGAGAGGGGAAAACCTTCTTATCGATACCCTTAATGTTCATTATAGTTTTGAAAGCTCTTAGATGGAAGTAAGGGTTATCTGTTGCGTTGAATTTAGGGATGTCAGTGGCGTTGAACTTATGCGGAAGAAGTTCCTTGTCCAGCGAGACCCCTTGTGAGCTCATGCCTTGCAATTTGTAGTCACTAGATAACTTTCTCAAACTTTCTTGCATGAGGTTCATTTGTTGTTGCTTCACAGGGTCGTCAATCTTGAGTGTGAGTAGCTTCAGTGTCTCATTCACGATAACCAATTGGTTCCTAAGCTCATTGACTTCCTCTTGAGTTGCCATTATCTTCTTAGCCTTCCTCTTTTGACGAATCGGTTTATCAAAAAGCGAGACCTGAATAAAGAGGTTGTCCTTAATTAATCGCCCTTCTCTCCTCGACCAAGTACTGTGGAAAAGGAAATTGGGGATATTTATTGTTAATTATTTGACTCAAACTTTATTCAACATGCGATGGATGGAGGAGGTGAAGAAAGATTGGAATAGAATGTGAAGAAAAATGATGTAGATGGAGGGGTATGGAAAATTAGGAATAGAATGTATCCCCCGACTCAAATGACGGAAAAGACCGACTCATGCATGAACCTAAGACATGGTCATGGTGATATATACTCAAAGTGCGTGCCAAGACTAGTGAGTTTAGGTGATATGTTATGACTCGTGTCATGACCATGTGGCTAGACTATGTGACTAGACTCAATTAATGACTCGACAAGGCATGGTTGACAGCGAAAATTAACCGAATTAATTAGAAAACGGGTTAATTAGAACCTAGGTGATGACTCGACCAATAATCCAAACTGTCGTCCAAACGACAGAACTAGCGTCACACTGTGTAGCTTGGCGCCAGACGACAGAGCTGTCGCCAGGCGCCACACTCCACATTGTAGCGCTACAGCTCAGACTTTGGCGCCAATATTGGAGCTTCGGTCTGGGACTGTTTTCGGTGTTATTAATCAACTGGGATATGCCTAAAGTCGTACTAGGTCAATTCCGATTAAAATATTAGACTTTATATACTTAAATTAATTAATTAATTAATTAATTAGGAAAAGTTCTTTAAGTCATTAATTTATTTAATCTCAACACAAGTCAAACAAACGGTTAAGAAATCATAGATCATATGCACAACAAATAATGCACAATCAGTCAAGTAGGCACAATATGATGCAATGAGTTTGCAACCTATCCATGGCTCTAGTTCTCTAAAGTTCGGAATATGGTTTAGTCAATAGAGGGTCCATGGTTAATTGTCCGGATGCACTGCGCGGAAGCCTAACCGTAAAGGGTTGGCGCGAGTGGATGGGACACCGCGAGCTTTAGAAAAACTCGCTTCCATGGTTTGGTGAATTCAACATTCTCGGATGTACCCTTTGTTGCACAGAGCGTTCAATCAGGTAGATGGAGCATGAATTTCCAGAGGGTTATGTCCATATGTAGAACACATATGGGTTTCAGAAAAGTGAGAAAAAATTCAATCAGGAAGTAGGATCGAGCAAACAATACGAAAAACTGGTCGAAATTAGAACGCATATTTCTGGCTCGGTATTGGGGGATGTTGGCGACAGCAAACAGGGACTGGCACTACATTTTATCTGTAGCGCCTGGCGCCAATGCTGGCGTCTGGCGCTACGGTTAAAATTGTGGCACCAATGCTATGGCCCCTGGCGCTACTTCCCACATGCCTCAGCAACTTTTTGTGCTCGATAAAATTTTCCAGTTTCGCGCGGTTTTATTTCGGTCTTAGTTGTGAAAGATATTTCTCAAATTTCCTACGTGTAAAATCTTATGTTTTTAACTCATTACGGATGGTCTCTCCAATGAGATCTTTTTTATGCATATGACAATAATGTTAATCAAAATTACGCACATGAAATACTTAGAACGTTTCGAGTCTCATCCACTCATTCTAAATCATTGCCGAAACAAATTCAGGAATTAAAATAGAAATCCTCCCCAGCGGAGTAGCCAAAAACTGTAGGGAATAAATTTCAAGCGTTAACCCCTAGCTTGAACCCCACTGTGATCATACACTAAAGTAAGGTGGCGTCCAAAAGGGAAGAAGATAGAGCAAAAGAGTCGCCAACAAGTTTTAGGAACTTGCAAACCGTTCACAAAGTGAAGGTTACACCCCTTAACGATCCAAGAGATCGTCAACTCCATAAGGTCTTGAACCAAAAAAGGGTTCGGGGATGAAGGTACAAATTCAACCTAAAAGAGATTGAATCTGCCCTAATAATAGGCCTCTACTTTATTTTGATCGTATTCATGTGCGCTTTCTGACTAACATGCAATCAATAGGATTAACCCTAAACCTGTTTATCTATGTTGGTTCAATATAATACACAAATAAATCTATTATTGGCGATCACTTGAAATTATAATCACAATTAACCCTAAACAAGATTATTAATTATCTTATTAAGCGTGATTACAAGTACCAATTCCCTTTAAACATGCATAAAAGGCGTGATCAAGCAATAACAATAAATAAGCATCAATCAACATAATAATAATAATAAATATCATGACAATAAAATTATATTCATAATCAAGATAATAATAAAAATAATAATCATAATAATAATCGTCATAAATAAAATAACAATAACAATATTCATAATCATCATAAATTATAACAGTTATAATCATAATCATGTTCATGTTAATATTAAAGCATAATAATAGAAAGATCCTAGGCATGACACTAACAAGATTAATAACAAACCCTAGCATGTCACTAAGCAATAAAGATCAAAGCTTTAATCCTAACATGATAATAACATGAATAAATATTATAAAGAACATAAAAGGCATCGTAACAATCATATTTAATATTAAAATTACCCTAGACATGATACTAGGAATCACAATAACAATCTAAGCAGGATTTCTATATCATAACATTAATAAAAACTATTAAAGTACGTACTTTGATGCCTCGTACCTCTTTTTAAAAACAAAATATACACGTTAGTAACTTCAAGGAAAATAATAATCAAACAATTAAATTAAATAATTGAAAGAGAGATTTGGGACCAAACCCTCAGAAATTAAACCTTTCACGTCTAGGGCGAACGCAACTTCGAATATGGCTAGGTGTTTCCAGATCTTGTGAATGCGGAATTTTTTTATTTAAAAGCAAGTTTAAAGAGAAAGAAAGAAAGAGAGAGAGAGATGAATTAATGAATTAGAAGAGAATGAGAATTGAAAATTGATTGTAGATGACTGAAAACGGAGTTTTTATGTCGTTATTTATAGAGAAATCAGCCAAAAAGATAAAAATATCAAAACAGAGCACTTGGCGCACGTGAAACAGAGATGGCGCCAACCCTGGCTAATTGGCGCCAGGCGCCAACACTAGCGCCAGGCGTAGCTCCAGGCGCCAATGGCTGGCGCTAGGCGTAGCTCCAGGCGCCATTGCCTAGCGTCAGGCGCTAGTCCTGTTTTTGACGCGTTTTCGAAAATTAGATAAGTTTGTCGTACTGGAGGATAAAATCGTATCTTTTCCTCGAAAATGCTTTTTGATTTTAATTAAAACTCTGAAGAGTCAACAAAAGTCAATTTATCAATGCTAATTGAATTAGGAATGAAAAGAACCTTCTAGAAGAATCTAGAAGACTAAAACCATTCTTTATTGCATTAGGAATGATAAATCTAGATTAGGCCATCCTCTAGATCATTGGGCCGTATATAAGGCTCAAACCGGGCCCAGTTCAGTAAATTGGCCATAACTTCCTCAATATTCATCGGAATTGGGCTTATAATATATCGTTGGAAATCTCTTGTCAAGCCCCATCCAACTACACTACTATTGGACTTATATCATGGACCAACCAAACTTTATTGGCTGTTTTCTTAAAAATAAGTTTTCAAAAACAGAGAGAAGAGAAAAGAAATTAAAACTATCCGCAACACTAAACTTTCCACACTTTCGCTTCATTCGATTATGATTCGACGTGAAAGGTACTCATCACCGGATTTGGTTTTGGGGAGACACAAATGGGTGTCTACACCTTTTTTTGCTCTTGTTTACTGTAGCATGCAAACACACGCTCAAGGATTTCTTGAGCAAATCTAAGAAAAACCTTTCGGATTTCCATATTTTATGTCACCCAATCCCCTTTGAGGTGTTATTGTACTCAATATCTCCCTTTTCTTATTCGCCCAACTGTGGCAGAGGAGTTTTTACTCTCCTTTTATTCCATATCTCCACTTTTTGCATGAGCCAATTGAAGTGAAGGAGTAAATGAAATCTTTCTCCTTGAGCCCATCACCCCTGTATCATTTGGAGAATACCAGAAGTAATTGTTCTTAAATTCTTGTTTGCCACTTGTTCGACATGCAATTACTCCAAATTACCTTGTCTCTTCAGATTCCTTCCCAAGAAGGAGTTATTTACTCCCCAACTTGCATACATCCTTTTCTCAATTTCTATTCTCTTCTTATACCTTTTTCTTGTCTGTACTACTTAATTGAAGTGGTATGGCAAACCAGAATCCAAATGACCCTAATAATAGCAATGAAAATGACCCACCTTCAAACAATAATCGACTTAGGTCCCATAGAATGGGAGTCCTAGTTACCCCACCTCCTCATTATAATGACTTCCTAAATATAAACTTCAATAACTCTGCAATTGGAGTCTTTGTCGGTCCGAATCCACCATCAGCTACTTATGTGCAGCATGTAATCAACTAGAGGTGGGTCACAAGGGGGCATGTTCGTGTCCACTGTACTGGAGATTACTTTCTTTTTGAGTGCTTGGTTCAGAGTGATCTGGAGGGCTTACTACGGCAATATTCTACGGTTTTTGATGGGCGTATAATCAATCTTAGAAGGTATCATGCAGCTCTTATCCCACAACAAATTAATTTCTCGACAGCTAGGCTATGGGTTCGAGTCTACAGATTGCCTCTCCAGTTTCTCACGGAGGCATGGGAGAGGAGAATTTTTGTTCATATTGGTTATTTAGATACTCTAGAACCAATTAAAAATGGCCGATTACCAAAGAGAGCAGAGCTAAGGGCATGCATGGTGGTTGATCTAACTTAGCCGCTAATTCCGGGATGTTTTATTCCGATTCAGGGAGAATGAGTAATCTGGGTTTACTTCAGGTATGAAGGTGTTTTCCGATTATGTAAAACTTGTGGTTGTGTTGATCATAGCACTAGCAATTGTAATATGAGAAGTGATGTGGCAGCCCGCCGTCTTTTAAGGCGTCTTGGGGCGGTTGAAAGGGATGGTCTGAGGGTTTTACATGGCCCTTTGGACTATCCCTACTACACTAATTATGTTCAAGGTTTACCTGATGTGTACATGTATCGCAATTGGGGTGTTAATCTTACCAGGTTGTAGGAGCTAGAGGATATCCCTCTGGGATACAGGGCTCTCTTTAATGTGAACTCCAGAATCAATCTAGGGCCTTCAAATCAGGTTGATAGGTCTGCGGAGGGGCCAATTGGTAGGATTATTCCAATACCACATATAGCATGTCGAATTAATTCAGCAACAACAAATTCGACCTTGATGATGTTGTGGGCTCCAACTTTAGCGAGGGATGCAAACTCCAGCTTTGAGATTGGTGAGTCTTCAAGTACGGTTGGGATCAAATTCGACCTCGATGATGTTGTGGGCTCCAACTTTGGTGAGGTGCTGAAAATGCTCGAACCCTATTTCAGACTTTGGGAATAAGTGAGTGGGCTTTCCCACCACCTAAGCCGGTTCAATTTCATGAATAATCGAGTGCTATTGAGGCCTATCAGCCTGACTTGCATCAGCACCTTATGGCCCAAATCAGCCCGAGTACAGAGCAGCCAATTGACGCAGCAAATGAGCAGCAGCAGCAAATTGCGCAATCCCAATTGAATAACGACGGAAATGATGAAGGGGTAAACTCTAATTCTTATGCTGTTTTTTTAGAAAATAATCAATTAAATTTTGTGGAAACAGAGAGGGCTTTTTTGCGAGCCATGACGGTTTACAAAGCAATAACAAGAAGGATTTATCCATCCGCTGTAAGGTCCCCGTACCTCCCTGAGTCTCCCACCACTTTCCCCATGAATTTGGATCACTTGCCACTGACAGAATACAACCCTCCAAACTCTCCTGTGTCACCTATTAGATCAATTGATGTGTTGAATGCGTTTAAGGAAGATGAAGAAAGGTGTTCTCATAAAAGGGAACGCACCATTGATCGTGTACCATCGAAGTCATGTGATGATGATTCGGTGAGGGAAGCTTCTTATGGTTTGGGATGGGTGGAGCGAAAGCGCTTAAAATCTCTTAATCGATGGGCGGATAAAGGAGGCTTTAATGTTTGGCAACGAGATAAAAATGGCAAATTTCATTTCATTTCGAAGGCAATTAGTGATATTGACATGGCAAGACAATGGGGGGGTACGAATTAAAGCATCGCTTTCTGGTATTTTAGGGAAGAAAAGGCAGCAGTCTTCTTCTTCAGGTCACTCTAGTCCGACCAAGAAGCAGCGTAGTGAGGAGGTTACCTCTAATTTTCACGCGTATGATAGTGATATGGAGGTGGAAGTGAACAGTGAAGTTGCTGAAAATTTTGATGAAGTTATGGGTGAGGTGGCTGCACCGAAACAGCCCCCTATGGATCAATGAAAATTATCACTTGGAATTGTAGGGGTTTAAACAACACACTATCTCCTACACATCCTTATTTAGTGTGGTTGTTAGCTATTAAATTGCCTACTTTTATTTTTATTTCCGAAACTAAAATGTTGTTTAGTGATGTTAATTAGTAAATCAATGGATAAGTTTACTCCAAGTTTTTCTTGTGGAGTAGACTCGGATGGGACTAAGGGGGGTTTAGCCTTGTTTAGTTGGTATTTGGGGAATGTCTTTTGTATTGCTTCTTCCTCAAATTTTATCTTTTGTAATGTTGTTGACATTAATGGAAGTAGTAGGCATCTTTTGTTTTTGTACGGAGCGTCGAAAGTAGAAGATAGACCTAAAGTGTGGGAGGAGATTTCAATACTTATTTCTAGCACTCCAAATGTGTTGATTATGGGTGATATAAATCAATTGGAATATTATAGTAACAAATTAGGGGGGTCATCTTTGATAAAGGGCTTGGATGTGTTTTTGGATTGGAGATTCCAAACTAACCTTTTAGAAGTTCCTTTTACGGGACCAAGATACACTTGGTCAAACAAAAGATTGGGAACAGAATTGATCATGGAACAGTTGGATAGGGCATACTCTTCTTCGCAATGGTTTAATAATTTTCCGGATGGAAGAGTCACTCATGAACCTATTACGGTGTCGGATCATGCAACAATAATTTATGATTTAGACACTAGGTTATCAAAATCAAATAGGCCGTACCAAATTGAGACTTGGTGCTTGGTCTTCCCGGAGATTAAGACTATTATTGGTGAAGCTTGGGGTGTTCAATGCTCGGGGTCAGTCATGTACAAATTTCAACTGCGGTCGAAGTGGCTACGGGATAAAATGAAAAGATGGTGTTTGGATAATAAGAAAGTTTGGGGAATAAATTGGAGAAAGTACTCTACCGAACTTCATGACCAAGGGGGTGGAATTACTACTTTGGAGCAAGGTAATAGCTATGTCAGTGCGATTAATGAGACTATCACTCAGAGTGGTTTGGAGTTTAAATATTGGCAACAAAGAATCAAGGACTGGTGGATCAAGGAAGGTTATATGTCTTCTAAAATGATGTATGGTAGAGTGAAGCAACGAAAACAACGGAGGGAGATTGTTAATTTAAGGAAGGATGATGAAATTTGGGTTCAAGGTCAGGAGAATTTACAACAACTCATTAGGGATACTTTGAGGGAGGTGTATAATCCACCGATGGATTCTGTAGACATTATGAATGAAAAGGTTGACTTGGTGCTACGGGATTTAGACCTACCTTCTATTGCACCGGAGGATGCATCTTTCTTAATACGACCGTTCTCGCACCAAGAGATACGGAAGACGATGTTCTATATTCATAATTTAAAAGCGCCAGGACAGGATGGCTATATAGCAGAAATTTTTCACCAACACTGGGAGGAGGTGGGCAGCTCGGTTGTGGAGTCGGTACAATCTTTTTTCTCTACAGGACATCTTTTAAAGGAGTTTAATGCCTCCCTTCTTGTTATGATTCTGAAGGTTGATTGTTTGGAACTGCCAACACAGTTTCGACCGATTAGTTTATGCAACACTATCTACAAATGCATAGCTAAATGTATGGTTAACAGAATAAAAACGCTTCTGCCTGGACTAATTTCAAAATATCAGCATGCTTTTGTGCCAGATAGATATATAGAGGATAATGTGATGCTGAGTCATGAATTATTGCATCTGGTTTATACTAGTAATGGAGAATCCACCAAAGCCGTGATTAAGTTGGATATGTCTAAAGCTTATGATAGTGTGAACTGGACTTTCCTCTTGAGGGTTCTTACGACGTATGATTTCCGGGAGTTTGGATACAATGGATCTCAAAATGTATCTCAACTGTCTCATACATGACTCTTATTAATGGTTAGGTCTCGGAGATGTTTAAATCAGAATGTGGCTTGCGGAAAGGGGATCCCCTCTCACCGTATCTTTTCTTATTCTGCATGGATATTTTATCTCGAATGTTTTCAATGGCGGAAGATATTAACCTGATTAAAGGGCTTTGGGTTACCCGTCGATCGCCATCAATTTCACATTTGTTTTTTGTAGATGATGCAATTGTTTTCTTTCATGCAACCCTGGATTCTTGCAAAAATGTGGTGGATATCCTCGATAGATTTGCGGACATCTCGGGGCAACAACTAAAATTAAGTAAATCTAGCTTTTGTCAAATTTAGCAAGCTGGCACAAATAGAAGAAGTGGAGGGTCTTAAGGCAGTTTTGAATATAGGCCAAGTACAAGTACTAGATAGACATTTGGGAGCGCCAATTGACTTCACGACAAGGAAAATGGACGCTTTCAAGTACTTGGTGGACAAGTTTGCTGCTAGAATACTCTCTTGGGTAGCTCTCAACTTGTCACAATCGGTAAAATTAATCTTGATTAACACTGTTCTGATTAGTATTTCTTCTCATGTGATGAAATGCTTCAAGTTTCCAACCTCGATTACCAATAGGATTAACTCCTTGATTGCTAGGTTTTGGTGGGGTTCAAGGGGAGAAAAAGGCATGCATTGGGTCAAGAGGGAGATTATTCAACGACCAAAGGGCATGGGAGGTCTAGGTATAAGGTCTATGGTCTGTTTGAATGATGCTATTTTTTTTAAACAGGTGACCCGGATGTATTGTAATCCCCAGCTGTTGGTGGCTCGCTCTCTTGATCCTATTCATGAGTGTCCTCTATGTGTAGGAGGTGCTAGATCGTGTCTTCGTGGTAATGCTTCTTGGGGTAGACAGGGTTTATTCAATGTGGCGAATAAAAGGGTTAAGGGGTATCATTGGAAGATAGGCAATGGTGAAAGGGTGAAAGTTGCAAATATGAGATGGGTGCAAGGCTTAACTCATGTTTTTAAATCAAGTCATCTTCTACGGGGGGTTGGTTCGGGGAGAGTGAAATATTTGATATCCCCAGAAATAAGATCTTGGAATGTTGCTATCATCAGGGAAAGGTTTGAATGGAGTACTGCACAGGAAATTTTAGAAATGGAGTTGCCTTTGAATGAGGAGAAGGATGTGCTTTATTGGGGGGGGGCATCGATCTGGAATCTACACTGTTAAGACGGGCTATGCCTTTCTAATGAGCAATTTTACTTTGCAACATGACGTTTTCTCTGACACTCTTTTTTTCAGGCTAATATGGAAGCTCAATATTCCACCAAAGTGGAGCTTGTTTCTCTAGAAGCTAGTCATGAATGGGTTGGCTGTCAAGTCTAACCTAGTCAGAAGAGGGATAGATATAGATGATTATTGTGATTCTTGTGGTATGATAGAGGAAGACCAACAACATCTTTTTAGGATGTGTTCTTTTGCGAGGTATGCTTGGAAGAACTGTTCCTTGAATATCTCGTCTGAAATTGATGAATCTACTCCTTTGGGACACTAGATTCAGAATTATATCCTGCTTTTTCATAGAGAGGATGGAAAAAAGAGCGAACGAGTAATGACTTTCGTAGGGATCCTTTAGAGTCTCTAGCTGACTAGAAATGGGAGGGTCTTTAGTAATCAGGGAGGATATCTTGCGGACTTGTTTAGAAACTACAATACGGCGATGCATAACTTATCAGTTTGGCAAAGAGTGGATGGGGGGGGGGGTTGGTTTCAACGCCAAGGAAAGTGGTGATAATGGCGCACCGCCGGGTTTTGAAAGAGTAAACATTGGTTACGAAAGGGAAGATATTAATCACCCAACAGATGCTAGATTGGAGGTGACTATAATGGCTGATGGCTCTTGGCAAAAGCGGACTAAAATGACAGTTATGGGATGGGCATACTCAAAAGACCATATAACTTATATGGAAGGGGGTGGAAGCTATGGCAAAGCCCACTCATCTCTACACGCGGAAGTTATGGCATGTGTAGCTGCGCTAAAGTGGGCAGAAGTGAGAGGTTACCGAAGAATACTTTTGTTCACTGACTCATTGGCCCTAATCCAATTTATTTAACTACCTAAACGGCGGGAAATGCGACTGATGAGGACGACACAAGATCTACTACATGTGGGACGATGGTTTATAACTTGCATCATATGGAAAATTGGAAGAGAACAGGTTGCTAAGGTTCATGACATTGCGAATAGTTGTAGAGTCAATTTACATAGCTTTAATGTTTAGTTTTGTTTAAAATTTGTTGTTGTAAAAAAAAAAAAAACTATAAAGAAACGGAGGAAGAAGTATAAGTTCTAAGGGGTTGTATTGTGTTCGAATTTCAGTTTTCTTTGAAATTGCTTGTAAGTGTCATGTAGCTATCTATTATTAATAAAATTATTTTTCTTCTAAATAAAAAAAAAACCCTCATTGTGTCATCCTATCCCTCTATATTTTTTCACTAATATATGGTGATGTGGTATATTGAGGAGGTAGTCTTGATACATCACTGTTAGACACAAACAAATACATTAAAATGACAATTTTGTAATTAATGACATTTATAGTAGTATAAAAGACACTTTTAGTAGTACATAGAAAACATCTCATGAATACACTAAAACTTCTAACTGTATATATATAAAAGAATGTTATGCCATTTTGCTTGTGTCTAACGGTAATGTATTAGGATTTCCTCATAAATTGAAGTGCACAAAACAAAACCAAAAAAGTACTTCGTCTGTGATTGAAAAAATAGTTGATAATTATCCATGTTTTAGATGAAGCACGTCCATCAATTATATTAACGAATGCCCTTACAACAATGCAAATTATTTAAGTAATAAGTTATTCAGATTTGTGCAATAAGGAGTCAATGAGTGTAATAATATTATTGGAAAATTCTTCACGGAATGTGCTTCTAGAACTTTATTAATTAATATAAGTCCCATGTCAAATTTATGCATCATGGATGGCATCAAACAACTACTGGGCCAATTTTAAACGATCACGTTTAGCTATAACTATTAAGAAGCAAAACTTGTAGCAAATTATGTTATTGCAGCATTTAAGGGTTATGTCATCAAAGACGGGACCACCGTGAGTTTTATTTAAATTGACCTGACCGCAACACCTTAAAATATGACTTAGATGCACTGAGCACCTTGAAGTATGCGTAGTGGTCAAACACCACCAAGGCACCAACTATAGTTTTAGGTGCAATGCGGGCCTTAAATGAAAATTTCGGCCTCTTCATTTCATCGGAAGAGATGAATCTATGCGTGCTAAGTGGATGGAAGACTACATAACAGTTCTAGAGAGGCAAGATTCACCTCCTTCCACTAAATAAGTTGTCGGAAATTTTCATTTATATGGCGTGCATTGTACCTAACGTCATAGTTGGTGGTGCTTTGGCTACTAAGCAAAGTTGAAGGTGCTTCTTCAAGTTGCTACTGTCAATTTTGCCTTTTCTTAAGTAAAGTATTGGGTGAGTCAGACTCACGATAAGTCGACCCACCTAAATACTTCACCATCCCGCCTTTTCTTCTCTTACAAACCTTTCTATCCCTCCATTGATAAATAATTCTCACTCTCCATATGAACAAGCAACAACAATAATTATTGCCGAACTAATCTCCCTAATCCCCTCGCACCAAAACTCATTATACTGATGGATAGTGTTCTTCATTTCAACAACTCGTGGTGGTTAATATTTGTCTTTGTGGCACCATTGATTTGAGAGATTTGAGGGAATTATAGAAATTTCAGTTGCTTATGTTGACTTTTAGGTAATTTAGACCTGTACGATGACTTATCTTTTACTACAAGTATCTATAAAATTGCCTTCTAACACCATCCTTAATTGACAAAAATACATGTGTAATGTGTTCCATATTATGTATATATAACAATTGCCAGAAACTGCTGCTACACACCATTTGCAACAAACTACAAATTTTTAGTTTTAGTTACAATTTAAAAGTAAAATAAGATGATTAACTAGATCAATTCACCCCCCTAACTAACTTAATTGAATTTACCTAACATCACACATTCATTTACTCTTCATCTTCCCACATTCAATCTCACATCAAAACCCTAAGCTAGCTAGCTACTCTGAGTCAATTTTTATTCTTCCCTCCTCATTTGCAGAATCCAATGATCTTTCTCTCCCTTCTCAAGATCACACTCTCTTTCTCTTCAACTTCCCATAAAGAACTTCACTATCTCTCTTAATCTATCCTCAGATCTTAACTTTCTCTTGATCTTTCTTCTCAGATCGTCTACATTCACTCGGTTGAATAAGACACTCATCCTTAGCACGACGTTTCGATACTTCTAGAGAAGCTGGTAAAGTTTTGTCCAATTCTTCACATATATATACTCCTGGAAGTAATGGGATCTTTTACCAAAATTGCTGATTTTAAAATTTAATTCCCAAACTAGCTAAGTTATTGACATGGAAAGAGATTATCAATTTCTTATTTTTCTTTGAACAGGTTTGGTTCACTTTATTGAATTTTTTTTTTTGGAAAATTAAAGCAATATACAAAAGTACGAAGTATGCCAACAATGGCAGAAACCTAATTTCGATAAAAAATAGGCACTATTTTTTCGTCAAGATTATATCAATCACAAAAATTTGGAATTTCAAGTAGTATTGGTTTATCAAGACTGTTAGTTGAGACGAACACTACAAGAGGGGGGGGTGAATTGTAGGTGAGTTCCTATTACAACTTTTGCGGAAATTAATTAAACTGTAAAGGAACATGCAAATGCACACAAATTTTACGAGGAAACCTTCCAGGGCCCAACTGGAAGTAAGACCTCAACCCTTCCTAAGGGATTTCCAAAACCAAGTTACTCCACTATAATATGGAAATACCAAATTACAATCTATTACAAACAAACCTTTACTCACAAGTTCCACAATGAACTTGCTGCACAATAGGACTCTATCCTACCCAATCTAAGTCCCAAAGTACACTTATAGCCTCACACTAGAAGCTAGCTCTCTTTATGAAAAATATAAATTACACACTCACCCAAGAACCCAACCAATACAAAATATAAAACACCTAGAATATATTAGGCAAGCAATGCACGGAACCCGAAACTAATATGACAAGATTATAAACTCGGCAAACTTACACAAATTAAGCTCTGAGATTTCTTAACGCATAAACTCACAAAAACTCATGAAATGAGATCTCTACTATTTATACAAGATTTACTTGTATAGCAAGTAGGGTTTTTCAAAAGATAAATAAGTTAATTTAATTAAATCCCAAAACACGGTTTTATGTAAATCATTTAGAATAAAATCTTTTCAAAAAAATAAGATAAAGAAAGTTTTAACAAAAAGAATAATATCTTTTTGTTAAACCGATTTTAAGAAATAAAATCAATTTAGAAAATCTTTAGTTAAAATCTATCTTTTATCTTTTCCGTTTTAATTAGATTTACCAAGCAACTTATCATGCTACTAATAGGTTTCGTGCAAACCCTACTTAACATATTTAACAACCAATCTAGAAGATAAAATCTTAACTAAATAAGTTGTTGTGCCGATTTATTCTGCGCTTGAGGATTGCTTGGGCTTCACGCAGACCAGGGCCAAGTTCCTGCTGTCTTCAAGTTCCTGTTAGGGAACGTTCCTGTTAAGGAACTTAAATAGTTCTTGTTAGAGAACTGAGTTCTTGTTAGGGAACTCTTATTTTATCTTGATTAACCTTCTTAAATACTTCTTCTTTACGTTCTTTGAAGTCAAATTTACTCTTCCACCACCAAGGTCTACTTCACCTGTTCTTAGTTAAACACTAAAAGAAATCTTTAGTTAAGTTTGCTTGAGTTTAAGTCTATCATCATCAAAACTTTAAGCTTCAACAATTTACCCCTTTTTTATGATGACAAACTTAAGCAAACTCTTTAAGAAATCAATTAAAATAAAAGGTTCGTATTTTTTTTATTTTTGATTTTATCAACAAAAACATACAACAAAAACAAAATCAAAAGTAATAAAGACTTAGAAAAAATTAAAACAGAACACAAAAGGCAGAACACAAAACTAAACTAAGTAATATAAGAAACTACTAAAGGCATCAAATCAGAAATCAGAGAGAAATTTATGACATATTGAGAAATCTTTGACCCTTTCTCAAATGGAACCTAGAACAACTTAGCCTCATAGTTTGCCTCTTCTTTTCTCCCTTTTGTCATCATCAAAAAGTCCTGTTTTTCAAGTTAAATAACATCTAGCCACAACCCCACAAGCAATTCATCGAGTGTGGGAAACTGAAGGCAGCGCTACTAACTTCCCTTAAGTTAGTTCCACTCTCCTGCAAAAGTTTTCATAACATACAAATACACACATGTATAGGCCAAGTTCCAAAACATTCATTAAAACCAAAAGATAAACATCCTGTAGAACAATTTAAAAATATTACAAGGCAAAATGAATTGCTCAAAAACTAAAACAGAAATTAAACTTGTTCATGACTTAAACATAAAAAAGAGAAATGGCTAGGCAAAAGTGGTCTAGGAGGGCTAGGAAGAAAATAAGCTGGTTTAGGTCTCTAGGAGCTCAAGAATCTTGTTGTCCTCTAGATTTTGCTTGATGTACTCCTTCATTTTTTCTTCAGGATCCTTGATACTCTTCTGGAACTCAAGCTTCTGCAGTTTGAGAGTCCCCTTAAGGCCATGCACTTTCCTCTCAAGCTTTTGTACTTGCCCTGTGACAGCCTTGAGCTGTTGTTCAGAGGTTTCAACTCTCTTGTTAAGCTCAGCCACTTGCCCTGTTAGCACATTATCTTCTTCAGCATCTAGTTCCAATGGTTACTCTATGCTTGTCTTGGATATAGCACTGGATGGCAACCTCCTGCTCTTTATTATAGGTTTCTCTTTCTCTTTCCTCCATCTGTCTTTTTCTCTTCCACTCTTCTTATTTTTCCACTCACTACTTCCAAACTGATTCTCAGTAGTGTCTCTCCATTTATAACATTCTCAGGCTTCTCCTCTAATCCACCATAGATCCCTTTGAGATTCACCCCAAGAGATTCAAATACTGTAGACAACACAGCTCCATAACCCACCATGTTCTTTCTAGGAACACAGTGTGCTAAATGTTGGTACATTAAAGAGGGAAAGTTTACCCTGATTTTCTTTCTCTGAGAGAGGCAGAAGATGACAACCATGTCCATCAAAGAGGCCTCACTCTTTTTCTGAGTTCTTGGCTGGATTGATTTTCTCACCAAATTGAATAACAGTTTGTTTAGGGGAGTTAGATCATTATGACTAATAGTGTTCTTCCCCCTTTTCCACCAAAAAATTCAACAATATCACCCCTTAGATATTCACCTACCTTCACTGTCGATTTTCCTTTTACATACATTTCAAACCCTTTATTAGGAACCTTCAAAATTGTCCCCAATTTCTCAACATCAAATTCAATTTTTTTTTTATTGATTACACTAGAGATTTTTCCTTGTATTACTGAAAATTTATCACAGAGTTCATTCATGGCAGCAGGATATAGAACATTCTTTGAAGCACTAGACAACAAATACTCCCACCCTTGAAATTTAATTAAATCAAGAAATTCCAAGAACCTAGATTGTTTGCACTAGAACAAATCGAGTCTATAGCCTACAACATACCTATCAGCACTTGCAGTAAATTCTGATTGTTCATTGTCCTCCTCCTCATCTTCACCTTCGCTTTCTTTCTCTTCCTCCTCTTCCTTGTTAACACTATTTTAATCATCTTCATTCTAATTTTCGTGCTCCAAATCCTCTACTTCCTGCATTTGTTCCTCGAGAGATTTTTCTTTCTCTTTCTTCTCTTTCCATTCTCAAACCCTTTGAAGAACATATGTGTAACACCCCCGATTTACTAGCTAATAATAAACATTAAATAAAGGAAAAATAAACAACCTTTAAATAAAATTGCGGAACCATACTCCTAAATCAAAGGTATTACTGCTACACTTGACAACCTGTCAAGTGTTAAGGCTTACAAAATCCCAATAATTACAACCCAATAATCTAGGTGAGCTATTTGTACAATTGTACAAACTCGTTATAAAAAACTAATTGAAAAACTTGAGCTCCTTTAGCTACGATCATCACTTGATAAACCTGTTAAAACAATCTTGACTGCTCATCATTAAGGACAAATTCCAAAATAGATCGTCGCAGGGCCACCATAATAAAAAGACATTGCCGCAAACACAAGTAGCACAACCAAATAACACACACGTCAGCAAAAGCTGAGTAATCACCACATATCAGAATATAGAGTATAATATAATAATTAACATTACTAGATCAATTAAACAATGTAGTTCGAAACTACATTACACATTGTACTCTGAAAAATAACCTTTTATCAACTAAACCTCGAATAATAATTCGAACCTTTACTCAATATATCCCATAAGTGTGCCATGCTTGTTGTTCTATACCTAGCCTTGGACATGGGTAATTCGAATAAAACCAACAAGTATAAAAACTTGAATACTCCTAATAACCAGAAAACACCTTGAACCAGACCACATACGGGCCAATTCCCACTGTAGGGGACCATAGAAAAATAAATAATAAAGATTGTACCTCATTCTTAACTCATGATCATTATCTCATTACCCACATGCCAAGGACTAAGGTCTATAACGCCAAGCCTCAAACCAAGAATAAAATAATAATTCTCAACCTTTTGATCTCATACATCGATCAAATAATCATTCACAAATTAATTTATAATATCTCAACAATGGCACCATTCCCAAATAACATAATAATTCGATTCAAAAACATCTCAGCTCTTATAAAACTTATACTAGTACCCAAAATTAATCAAATCTCCACCCAAAAATAATACTCTGCATTAACAACCCTAAAACCTGGCACATGTTCCAAAATAATATAACAAGATCAACTTAATACCCTTTTGTAATACCCCTGCGTGAATTTCATATGATGTGCACTATTTTATATTGCAAGTATTATTTGTGCTCCAATTATGCAAGGTGCGCTTAGAGGCAAAGGTATGCAATTGGTGAAAAGATTAATTTATTACTCATTCATGATTATGCAACCAGGATGAGTAAAGGAAGAATTCAAGTCTTATAAGATGAGGTTAAGGTTTTGGGGTGCCTTATGCACTCAAGGTGTTTATACACTGAGGTATTTAAAGGAATAAATAATAAGTGTTTCTTGTCACTAATAAATCAAGAGTTGAAATTGGAAAGTTGTTTTACTTGATTGAATTGATATTGGATTGATTGTATTGTTTACATATGAGTCATCACCAAGTCTAAACCTGTAAATCACGTAAAGTGCAAGATGGATGAGCAATAATACTCTGGATTGGTGCACTTCTGGAGTAATGACAATCAGGGGTTGGGGTACACGGGGTATTAGCCGTGTACTTTTATCGAGGCCATCTAATCTACGAGTCTCCTATTTCAAATATTTTTTTAAAACTAGGAGTTAGGTGTGATCTCATACTAACTATGGTCACGGAGTCGCGCCCGTGGTCGTTGGATGTTTATTGATGCTTCCGAAAGGAAGCATGGGGTTTTTCTTTTATTGATATTCCAAATGGGACATGGGTTGGACAACCTTGTCTATTGCTAAATCCAATGAAATAAATACATGAGTTAATATTAACTAGTGAAGTCTTAATAAATTTGATAGTTGAGTCATGTGTTGAGTCTATAAATTAATGATGCGTGATGATTGACTACTAGTAGCATGTTAGGGATTTCTTTTATGTTTTGCAGCTTGTATGTACTTAGCTTTGCTGATTGCGTGCTTTGTGTGTCTTTCTTTGGTCATGGCCTTCGCCTTTCAATGACCCTGTGACGATCCAATTTTTCCTCTTGTAATATTGGGGAGCAGATTAACCACAGGTTCTTACATACGCAGCATTCACATCAGGGTTGTGGGATTTTGAGTAGAGATTTGGTTATTATTCGTAGTTTATTTCTTTTCATAAGTTTGAATTTATTTAAACTATTGTTTTATTTATTTACTACTTTTGTGGGTTTTTGAATAAGGGCCTTAATGGTTCCAAGTTGTAAGATTTAATTTGATTTTGGTTTTGAAACTTATTTATAACTGAGTTAGTTTTTTCGTTGTTATATTCTGATAAAGCCTTAACGTTTGAACACGTGGCGGTAGCACGCCAGTAATTCTCTTGAATTTTGTTCAGGGTGCTCACAGGTTTAAAGAGAGAATTATTGGGGTGTTACAATCTAAACCAGTTGTTCCTTCCCTTTCTTTCTTATTCTCTGTTTCCTTAGAAGGTGAGGGTTTCGAACTTCCTGAGGTTTTGGGCATGATGGAAGTGGAATTGAAGTGAACTAAGGGTAAAGGTGAGGTTTCTTCTTGTATAGAGTTTTCGGAGTGGTGGGAATTTTCAGAGGAAACAATCTCAGCGGCGATAACCATGGTGATGGATGATTTTGATTTTAAGCTTTGAAGATTTTATTGAAAGGGGTAAGTTTGATTTGATAGTGGAGTGAAAAGGTGGGTAAAAGATTCCTTTTATAATTAATGAAACAGTGTGATATAATTTAAAGGGTTTATTATTCAGTCATTTAGTTGAACAAGTTCAATTAATTTTTGTGAATCAGGTTTGTCAAGATGAATTTTTCAAAAATCTTTTCTTTCCAAATTAATTTAATTTCCAAAACGAATTTAATTTCTAAAAATACATGTTTTGGAACACGCTTTCTACACACATGCAATGTATATTACGAATTACTCAAGCAATTAAGCGTTTAATGAACTAACCTTCAGCATTCACCAACGGTGATACTTCAGCTATGTTTAGCACACCAAGATTTTTGAACAACATGCTGCAGCTGTAGATAATGCAACTGTGTTTTGCTTCTTGGAACCCCAAGAAACTAAGCAGGGTCCTAAAAAATGTACCATACCTGAAGTACTTTTTCTGTTAACCAAATCACCTGCATAGTCAGCATCAGTAAAGCCATTTAAATCAAATGAATCACTTCTAGGATAGAAGAGACTCAAGTCATCAGTTCCTTTCAAGTATAGAAGAATTCTCTTTACTGCTATCAAGTGGGATTCCTTTGGATTAGCTTGGAACCTGGCACATAGACCTACACTAAAAGATATGTCAGGTCTACTAGCTGTCAAATAAAGTAGAGAGCCAATCATACCTCGATACATAGTTTGATCTATGCAAGTTCCAGTTGGATCCTCATCCAACCTGGTTCCAATGCTCATAGAAGTCTTATTGGTTTTTACATTGTCCATCTTGTATTTCTTGATCAGTTCCTTGATATATTTTTGTTGATGGATCATGATTCCTTCTTCAGTTTGTTTGATTTGCAAACCGAGGAAGAAGTTCGTTTAATTCCCCCATCATACTCATTTCAAATTCTAGGTCAGCAAAATACTTGCACAAAGATTCATTAGTTGCACCAAATAAAATATCATCAACATAAATCTGTACAACCAAGATATCAGTTCCATTTGATTTTAAAAACAAAGTTTTATCAATTTTACCATGTTTAAAACCATTTTTCAAAAGGAACTTTGATAATCTCTCATACCATGCTCTAGGAGCTTGCTTCAACCCATAAAGAGCTTTGTCAAGCTTATAGACATGGTTTGGGAACTCTAGATTCTCAAATCCAGGAGGCTTTAGACTTAGACTTCCTCATCAAGAAATCCATTTAAAAATGCACATTTAACGTCCATCTGGTACAGCCTAAATCCCATGTAAGCAGCAAAAAAATAATTAAGCGTATAGCTTCTAACTTGGCTACAGGAGCAAATTTTTCTTCATAGTCGATTCTTTCTTGTTGATTGAAACCTTGTACAACAAGTCTAGCCTTGTTCTTGACAATAATACCATGATCATCTAGCTTGCTCCTAAACACCCATTTTAATCCAATTGTCTTCTTTTGTTTAGGTCTAGGTTCCAAATGCCAAACTTTTTTTCTTTTAAACTCATTAAGTTCAGCTTGCATAGCATTAATCCACTCAGCGTTAGTCAAAGCTTCAACATAGTTCTTAGGTTCCATAGATGATAGGAATGCATAGAATGCATAGAAGTTCCTAAGCTGAGATCTGGTCTGAATTCCTTTTGTGATATCGCTCATGATTGCATCCACTGGATGTGAAATCTAATGTTTCCACGGTTTTGGTGTAAATTCTTTGATTGGATACAGTCTTTCTTCATTGTTGTTGACTGGTTCTTTAGTAGGAACTTCAACTTGATTCTCAGTTTGAACTTTTTTAGGAACTTCCTCATTAACTTCATTCTGTTATAGGTCTTATGGAGTTCCTGTTTCATTCTCCAATTTAGGTGCTTCATTTGCTTTTGCATTTGCTTCATTTTCCACCTGCTGCTTTTGCAATGATGTTGATTCCTCATCTGGATCCTTCTTGCGTACAAGTCCAATTTCAAAATCATCATCACAATCCTGTACATTAATTAATTGTTCAGTTTCATCAAATATAACATGTACAGATTCCTCAACACACATTGTTCTTTTATTATAAAATCTATAGGCTTTACTATTAGAGGCATATCCTAAGAAGACTACTGTAGACACCCAAATGTGTCTCCCCAAAACCAAACCCAGTGATGAGTACCTTTCGCGTTGAATCATAATCGAATGAAGCGAAAGTGTGGAAAGTTTAGTGTTGCGGATAGTTTTAATTTCTTTTCTCTTCTCTCTGTTTTTAAAAACTTATTTTTAAGAAAACAACCAATCCAGTTTGTTTGGTCCATGATATGGGTCCAATAGTAGTGTAGTTGGATGGGGCTAGACAAGAGCTTTCCAACGATATATTATAAGCCCAATTCCGATGAATATTGAGGAAGTTATGACCAATTTACTAAACTAGGCCCGGTTTGAGCATTATATACGGCCAAATGATCTAGGGGAGGGCCTAATATGATTTAACATTCCTAATGTAATTAGGAATGGTTTTAGTTTTCTAGATTCTTCTAGAAGGTTCTTTTCATTCCTAATTCAATTAGCATTGATAAATTGACTTTTGTTGACTTTTCAGAGTTTTAATTAAAATCAAAGAGCATTTTTGAGGAAAAGATACAATTTTATCCTCCAGTACGACAAAATTAACTGATTTTCGAAAACGCGTCAAAAACAGGACTAGCGCCTAACGCTAGGCATTGGCGCCTGGAGCTAGGCCTGGCGCCTGGAGCAAGCCATTGGCGCCTGACGCTAGTGTTGGCGCCTAGCGCCAATTAGCCAGGGTTGGCGCTAGCTCTATTTCACGTGCGCCAAATGATCTGTTTTGATATTTTATCTTTTTGGACGATTTCTCTATAAATAACGACGTAAAAACTCCGTTTTAAGTCAGCTACAATCAGTTTTCAATTCTCATTCTCTTCTAATTCATTAATTCATCTCTCTCTCTTTCTTTCTTTCTCTTTAAACTTGCTTTTACATACAAAATTCCGCATTCACAAGATCTAGAAACACCTATCCATATTCGAAGTTGCCTTCGCCCTAGACGTGAAAGGTTTAATTTATGAGGGTTTGGTCCCAAATCTCTATTTCAATTATTTAATTTAATTGTTTGATTATTATTTTCCTTGAAGTTACTAACGTGTGTATTTTGTTATTAGATAGAGGTACGAGGCATCAAATTAAGTACTTGAACGATTTTTATTGATGTTATGATGTAGAAATCATGCTTAGATTGTTATTGTGATTACTAGTATCATGTCTAGGGTAATTTTAATATTTGATTGTTACGATGCCTTTTATGTTCTTCCTAATATTTATGATTGTTCGTATCATGTTAGGGCTAAAGATTTGATTTTTATTGCTTAGTGACATGCTAGGGTTTGTTATTAATCTTGTTAGTATCATGCCTAGGATCTTGCTATTATTATGCTTTAATATTAACATGAACATGATTATGATTATAATTGTTATAATTTATGATGATTATGAATATTATTATTATTATTTTGATGATGATTATTTTATTTATGATTATATTGTTTTGATTATGATTATGATTTTATAATGATGATTATTATTATTATTATGATTATTATTGTGATTATTATTATTTATGATGATTATTATTTATGATGATTGTTATTATGTTTCTTGATATTTATTGTTATTGCTTGTTCACGCCTTTTATGCATGTTTAAAGGGAATTGGTACTTGTAATCACGCTTAATAAGATATTAATAATCTTGTTAGGGTTAATTTGATTATAATTCAAGTGACCGCCAATAATAGATTTGTTTGTGCATTAATATTCAACCAACATAGATAAACAGTTTTAGGGTTAATCCTATTGATTGTATGTTAATTAAAAAGCGCACATGAATACGATCAGAATAAAGTAGAGGCCTATTATTAGGGCAGATTCAATCTCTTTTAGGTTGGATTTGTACCTTCATCCCTGAACCCTTATTTGGTTCCGACCTTATGGAGTTGACGATCTCTTGGATCGTTAAGGGGTGTAACCTTCACCCAGTGAACGATTTACAAGTTCCTAAAACTTGTTGGCGACTCTTTTGCTCTATCTTCTTCCCTTTTGGACGCCACCGTACTTCAGTGTATGATCACAGTGGGGTTCAAGCTAGGGGTTAACGCTTGAAATTTATTCCCTAAATTTTTTGGCGACTCCACTAGGGAGGATTTCTATTTTAATTCCTCAATTTGTTTCGGCAATGATTTAGAATGAGTGGATGAGAATCGAAACGTTCTAAGTATTTCATGTGCGTAATTTTGATTAACATAATTGTCATATGCATAAAAAAGATCTCATTGGAAAGACCATCCGTAATGAGTTAAAAACATAGGATTTTACACGTAGGAAATTTGAGAAATATCTTTCACAACTAGGACCGAAATAACATCGCGCGAAACTGGAAAATTTAATCGAGCACAGAAAGCTGCTGAGGCATGTGGGAAGTAGCACAAGGGGCCAGAGCATTGGCGCCACAATTTTAACCTTAGCGCCAGACGCCAGCATTGGCGCCAGGCATTACAGATAAAATGTGGCGTTAGTCCCTGTTTGCTGGCGCCAACCTCCCCCAATACCGAGCCAGAAATATGCGTTCTAATTTCGACCAGTTTTTCGTATTGTTTGCTCGATCCTACTTCATGATTGAATTTTTTCTCACTTTTCTGAAACCCATATGTGTTCTACATATGGACATAACCCTCTGAGAATTCATGCTCCATCTACCTGATTGAACGCTCTTTGCAACAAAGGGTACATCCGAGAATGTTGAATTCACCAAACCATGGAAGCGAGTTTTTCTAAAGCTCGCGGTGTCCCATCCACTCGCGCCAACCCTTCACGGTTAGGCTTCCGCGCGGTGCATCCGGATAATTAACCATGGACCCTCTATTGACTAAACCATATTCCGAACTTTAGAGAACTAGAGCTATGGATAGGTTGTAAACTGATTGCATCATATTGTGCCTACTTGACTGATTGTGCATTATTTGTTGTGCATATGATCTATGATTTCTTAGCCGTTTGTTTGACTTGTGTTGAGATTAAATAAATTAATGACTTGAAGAAATTTTCCTAATTAATTAATTAATTTAAGTAAATAAAGTCTAATATTTTAATCGGAATTGACCTAGTACGTCTTTAGGCATATCCCAGTTGATTAATAACACCGAAAACAGTCCCAGATTGAAGCTCCAATATTGGCGCCAAAGTCTGAGCTGTAGCGCCACACTGTCGAGTGTGGCGCCTGGCGACAGCTCTGTCGTCTGGCGCCAAGCGACACAGTGTGACGCCTGTTCTGTCGTTTGGCCGACAGTTCGGATTATTGGTCCAGTCATCACCTAGGTTCTAATTAACCAGTTTTCTCATTAATTCGGTTAATTTTCGCTGTCAACCATGCCTTGTCGAGTCATTAATTGAGTCTAGTCACATAGTCTAGCCACATGGTCATGACACGAGTCATAACATATGACCTAAACTCACTAGTCTTGGCACGCACTTTGAGTATATATCACCATGACCATGTCTTAGGTTCATGCATGAGTCGGTCTTTTCCGTCATTTGAGTCGGGGGATACATTCTATTCCTAATTTTCCATACCCCTCCATCTACATCATTTTCCTTCACATTTTATTCCAATCTTTCTTCACCTCCTCCATCCATCGCATGTTGAATAAAGTTTGAGTCAAATAATTAACAATAAATATCCCCAATTTTCTTTTCCACAGTACTTGGTCGAGGAGAGAAGGGCGATTAACTAAGGACAACCTCTTTATTCAGGTCTCTCTTTTTGATAAACCGATTCGTCAAAAGAGGAAGGCTAAGAAGATAATGGCAACTCAAGAGGAAGTCAATGAGCTTAGGAACCAATTGGTTACCGCGACTGAGACACTGAAGCTACTCACACTCAAGATTGACGACCCTGTGAAGCAACAACAAATGAACCTCATGCAAGAAAGTTTGAGAAAGTTATCTAGTGACTACAAATTTCAAGGCATGAGTTCACAAGGGGTCTCGCTGGACAAGGAAATTCTTCCGCATAAGTTCAACGCCACTGACATCCCTAAATTCAAGGCAACAGATAACCCTTACTTCCATCTAAGAGCTTTCGAAACTATAATGAACATTAAGGGTATCGATAAGAAGATTTTCCCCTCTCTGTTCCCACTATCTCTTGAGACAATTTGCTAACAATGGTTCTTCTCCCTTGACAAGGAGAAAACCTCCACCTTGGAATCAATAGTAAACGCGTTCATTGATAGGTACAAGTGCAATATTCAAGACGAGACAGACCATAGACAACTCAAGATGTTAAAACAAAAAGAAAACGAAGGGTTCACTTCTTTCTTCAACAAATGGAGGGAAACTTCTCCTAATATGGCCAAGGCTCCTACTGAAAAAGAATCAGTGAGAATGTTTATCAAGAATCTCCAAGGGAAGTATTCAAAGCACTTAAAGTACCAACACAATTTGAATACTTTCAAGGCTGTCTATAATATAGGCATTGACATTGAAGATGACCTTCTGAAAGATAATAGTGCGAGAGGGAAGAAGAACGACCATCCTTCTTCTTCTTCTCCCATTAATGAGGTACATGCAACAAACGCCTCTAAACCACGAATCCAAAGATAAAAAAGGTGTTCTATCTCCACTTGGTATGAGTTATGAAACGACTTTCGAGAAGCTACATCACAAAGGACTAGTCATGCCCATAGGGCCCATCAAAGATCCAGTTCCAAAAGCCAGGCCACCTAAGTGGGACCCTAATAAGCACTGCAAATATCACGACACTGAGGAGTGTTGGAAACTCAAAGAAGCTATTCAAGATCTGATCGATAACAATGAAACTTCTGAGATTCTAGTCATCGAAGAAAGTCAAACATCCTTCGATCCATCACTTCTTATCACACCTGTAGGAGAGCCCATGATCGAGACAGCTTATATAACCTCTCTCGATGAAGTGGCCACAATTGAGGAGGATGAAAGTCTTTTCTTAGATGATACCAGGGAAGACTCGTCAAGTCTAAAAGAGGATGTTCGAAAACTGCAAGATGTCATTGCCATGCTCTTGAATGTGGTAGAAGGATTAGCAAATCGGGTAATGATCATCGAAAAAAATTCTCGCCAAGAGTTTAATGAAGAACTCAATGCTCCTTAGCCACGGGCAAAACGGACCATTGAAGAATACACACCAATAGGAATGACTTACAATGAATCTTTTGACTATCTTCACGATCAAGGTCAAGACCTTTCACCTGGAAAACATTTTCCCTATTGGGATCCAAATTCCTATTGTCGATACCATAAAGGTCGCGGTCACACTACTGAAAAGTGCCTCGCCCTCAAGGATCGTGTTCAAGACTCCATTGATTCAAGTCTCCTTCATGTTCCTCCGCGCGACAAAACGGCCAAGATTAGTAACAATAGTAATAGTGGCTGTAAAGGGAAGAATAACGACTATCCTTCTTCTTCCGAAAACACTTACTCTAGCAACAGTTTTGGTACTTTCGACCTTAGTGAGATCCTAGCCATGGGTAGTCGAAAGCAACTAAGAAGAGACTTCACCCCTATTGGAATTAGCTACGATAATGCTTTCGATCGACTCCATGCCAAAGGACTCATTACTCCCATTGGACCTATTCAAGATCCCCCACTTGAGAAGAGATCGCTTAGTTGGAATCCAGACGAACACTGCAAGTACCATCAAGGTAGGGGTCATGCTACTGAGAGCTGTTGGAAGCTAAAGGAGGCTATCCAACATTTGATTGATAACAACAAGCTTCCCATTAACAAGAGGAGCGAGTGATGATAAAGGAAACAACGCAAGACAAGAGGTGAGCTTCAACGACAAGATTTCGTGACCTCTTTTTTCTATTTCTACTTTATTTACCCTTTCCCCAATAAGTCTAGCATAGACACCTTTTTATTCTCCTCAGATTTATTTTGTAGGATCATTATATTTTTCATTTTTAATAAAAATGAGCATTTATTTCCTTACATATGATCATCGCATTGCATTGCATTAAAAAAAAAAATCCATGTCGAATTAAGCACAAGGTATACCAAGGATTTGAGGCACCCCTTGTAGCCACATCATATTTCCTTTCACCTTTCAAATATGCAATCCTTTCTTCATAAACCACTTTGAGCCTCGTCTAACGATAGACCCTTCTTTTTTCAACCTACATCTACCTAACCTTGGGATGGGATGGTGTGCAACTTATGCAATCTCAAAAGGCTTGAGTGACTTCAAAAGATTAAAATAGCAAAAATATAAGCAAAAAAAATAAATAAAAGTGTACAAAAGGGAAAGTGTTCCAATGTCTTTGATATGAAAAAATCTTTGATATGAACACGTCTCAGATTGCGTCTCTTATCGAGTGCTCGGTACCGTGCCTGAGAAACATGAATGACAAGTGAGTGATAGACCGCATGATCGGGATTGCCCACACTTATAAAAATAAATTAAATGCTAAAGCAAAAGATAAAAGTGAGCTAAAAAAGAGTAGAAACTCAAGCATAAAAATATAAGATTCAAAAGCGAGGTTGCACACCTTGGGGGGCTTATCGAGGGTCTTGAGCCTTTATCCCCTTCTTCTTCAAACCTTTAGCCTAACCACGTTACAACCCTTAAAATGACCTTTTTAAGGTATACACATACTTGTGCGAGGTTCGGCTAGAGCTACGTTAGGCCTGATTCCTAATGGATACGTAGGCAACCTCACTTCAAGGTGCGGCCGTAATAAACATGCATTCATATTCACATTCACACACTTACACCATGATCATATCAAGGGATCTCCAATGCTCATCCCTATCAATGAAGAGCTAGACTTGGGGGCTTGATCCTTACATCATTAGCTTACCTAGCCTAAGAGTCACCACCATTTGACTCTTTTAACAAATAATATCTTTCCACACACTTAGCTCTTGCGGCCTAGCTTTAGTGTCACTTTCACACACCGCCACATACATGACCAAATATACTTCCCTTAGGAACCCTTTGTCATGGAATCTTAACACAACGCTGAAGCATGCCTTGTCATATCAACATCACTCATCAATCATCATTGCATCACAAAGTATGAAGTGCTTAGCCTCCGTGCCTAAGTTACCGAAATACTTTTATCATTGAGTCAACAGTTGAGATAGCCTAGGATGGGTTAATCCTTGCACCTTGGGAGATAGTATCAAACAACATTTGACTAAGCTCATTCAACATGCATCTTCAAAACTTTGATTCTTTTTTCGCGTCTTTCTTTTTCGAGAGAAAGTCGGTACCCTCCACAAAAATGACGGAATTTTTTTTGCATTTTTGCTTTTTTGCATTTTTTGAGTCACACGATCAAATTACAATGCACGCACGGGTCATGAGTCACACGTGTCATTTCACTTCGAGTCGAGTCAACCTCGAATCAGTCGATCACATTGAGTCAAGTTTATACCTTGAGTCGTGTCAAGTTATTGAGTCAAGCAACATTAAACCTTAGGTCAACCCTAATATAATTAAGCCATAGGTCAACCCCAAGATGATTAAAGAAATTGGCAAAGTTCTATAGTCAAAATAAATACAGGTGCAGCAGAATAGGGAGGACCCTACTCCAATTCCTGGCGCCAGAGATATCTCAGCAGCGACAGAGCTCGAAGCCTCTCAGAAAGGTGATTTTGACCTCATACAGCAATTTCGGGTTCCTTAGTACGCCAGTTAGCCCCTATAAGCAATTTGACATGATTAAGTAGTCAGTTTGATTACAATTGCAATAAGTGGTCGACCTGATGAAAGATCGTCTCACTTAGCTTAAAGCGCCTAAGAATTGGCTCATCACGGAAACACCGACATACTGGTTTTAGAGGAAGCAAAGTTCAGGCGAACTTTATAGATCGACAAACGTTGGTCTTTAGAAATTTTTCTTCAGAATATTATCGCAACAAACGTTCAAGTACCGAAGCTCTATTTTCCAGAGACGCGTGGGCATATCATCAAAGCTCTTTTGTGCAGAGACGCGTGAACATTTCCATCAAGCTCTTTTTCTCCAGAGACGCGTGGGCATATCATTCGAAAGCTCTTTGTTCAGAGACGCGTGGAAATATCATCAAAGATCTCCTATTTTTCTACAAGCTCTTTTGCTCAGAGACGCGTGGGTATCCTATTATCAAGCTCTTCATTCAGAGACGCGTGGACGTATCATTTAGAAGTTCATATTCAACAAAAAGAAGCTCTATTGTTCAGAGACGCGTGGACATATTAAAAAAAAAAAGAGAAGCTCTTTGTTTAGAGGCGCGTGAACATATCAAAAAGAAGCTCTTTGTTCAGAGAATAGTGAACGTCGAAACAGCAAGGTGGCGTTCCCTAGATTGTGGAGAGTTGTCACAAACAACTGAGGACTGTTTCAAGAGAAGCAATCTTCGATAGTATTCCCTTGGATGTGGAATATTATCAAAGCGGAGGAGGATCGTTTTAGGCGAAGCAATCTTCTATATTGGAAGCAGTTACGGGCGTAGCGGTTTTCAAGCGAGATGGCAATCTTTAGCTTGCCGGAGGTCATCAAAACAATCAGTTACTTTCAGAGACGTGTGCTCGACGGTGTAAGATACGCGTTTCTTAACTCTCTTATCTGTTTCACTAACGCTAGCTTTGCAGGTATCGGCGTTACAAGAATAGTTTAGGATCGCAGAACGTTATGAATCATTCTCCGCCCCTATCGATACTTTGACTTTTATTTGTTTTCAAAACTTGCGTTTCTCCAAACTCAGTCAAAGTAAGGGCTTCTGTAGACACCCATTTGTGTCTCCCCAAAACCAAACCCAGTGATGAGTACCTTTCACGTCGAATCATAATCGAATGAAGCGAAAGTGTGGAAAGTTTAGTTTTGCGGATAGTTTTAATTTCTTTTCTCTTCTCTCGGTTTTTTAAAAACTTATTTTTAATAAAACAGCCAATCCAGTTTGGTTGGTCCATGATATGGGTCCAATAGTAGTGTAGTTGGATGGGGCTTGACAAGAGCTTTCCAACGATATATTATAAGCCCAATTCCGATGAATATTGAGGAAGTTATGGCCAATTTACTGAACTGGGCCCGATTTGAGCCTTATATACGGCCCAATGATCTAGAGGAGGGCCTAATATAGATTTATCATTCCTAATGCACTTAAGAATGGTTTTAGTCTTCTAGATTCTTCTAGAAGGTTCTTTTCATTCTTAATTCAATTAGCATTGATAAATGACTTTTCTTGACTTTTCAGAGTTTTAATTAAAATCAAAAAGCATTTTCGAGGAAAAGATACGATTTTATCCTCCAGTACGGCAAATTTATCTGATTTTCAAAAACGCGTCAAAAACAGGACTAGCGCCTGACGCCAGGCATTGGCGCCTCGAGCTAGGCCTGGCGCCTGGAGCCAGCCATTGGCGCCTGGCGTTAGTGTTGGCGCCTGGCGCCAACTCTGTTTCACGTGCGCCAAGTGCTCTGTTTTGATATTTTATCTTTTTGGCTAATTTCTCTATAAATAACGACGTAAAAACTTCGTTTTCAGTCATCTACAATCAGTTTTCAATTCTCATTCTCTTCTAATTCATTAATTCATATCTTTCTCTCTTTCTTTCTTTCTCTTTAAACTTGCTTTTACATGCAAAATTCCGCATTCACAAGATCTAGAAACACCTAGCCATATTCGAAGTTGCCTTCGCCCTAGACGTGAAAGGTTTAATTTCTGAGGGTTTGGTCCCAAATCTCTATTTCAATTATTTAATTTAATTGTTTAATTATTATTTTCCTTGAAGTTACTAACTTGTGTATTTTGTTATTAGAAAGAGGTACGAGGCATCAAAGTAAGTACTTTAATGATTTTTATTGATGTTATGATGTAGAAATCATGCTTAGATTGTTATTGTGATTACTAGTATCATGTCTAGGGTAATTTTAATATTAAATATGATTGTTACGATGCCTTTTATGTTCTTTCTAATATTTATGATTGTTAGTATCATGTTAGGGCTAAAGATTTGATTTTTATTGCTTAGTGACATGCCAGGGTTTGTTATTAATCTTGTTAGTATCATGCCTAGGATCTTGCTATTATTATGCTTTAATATTAACATGAACATGATTATGATTATAATTGTTATAATTTATGATGATTATGAATATTATTATTATTATTATTATTATTTTGATGATGATTATTTTATTTATGATTATTATTGTTTTGATTATGATTATGATTTTATAATGATTATTATTATTATTATTATGATTATTATTGTGATTATTATTATTTATGATGATTATTATTATTTATGATGATTATTATTATGTTGCTTGATATTTATTGTTATTGCTTGATCACGCCTCTTATGCATGTTTAAAGGGAATTGGTAATTGTAATCACGCTTAATAAGATATTATTAATCTTGTTAGGGTTAATTTGATTATAATTCAAGTGATCGCCAATAATAGATTTGTTTGTGCATTAATATTCAATCAACATAGATATACAGGTTTAGGGTTAATCCTATTGATTGTATGTTAATTAAAAAGCGCACATGAATACGATCAGAATAAAGTACAGGCCTATTATTAGGGCAGATTCAATCTCTTTTAGGTTGGATTTGTACCTTCATCCCCGAACCCTTATTTGGTTCAAGACCTTATGGAGTTGAAGATCTCTTGGATCGTTAAGGGGTGTGACCTTCACCCTGTTAACGGTTTATAAGTTCCTAAAACTTGTTGGCGACTCTTTTGCTCTATCTTCTTCCCTTTTGGACGCCACCGTACTTTAGTGTATAATCACAGTGGGGTTCAAGCTAGGGGTTAATGCTTGAAATTTATTCCCTACAACTACCTCATCACTTTGTTCATCAAACTTTCCCAAGTTCCTTTTTCCATTATATGAACAAAGCAATTACAACCAAAAGATCTAAAGTAAGAAATGTTATGTTTTCTCCCTTTAATAGGTTCATAAGGATTTTTGTTGGAGATGACTGTAACAGATACTCTGTTGAGGATATAACATGTTGTGTTCACTGCTTCTACATGCCCAAAAGTTCCTACGCAGTCTGCTTGAAATCAGCATTGTTCTAGCCATGTCTTCAAGGCTTCTATTCTTGCGTTCCACAACACCATTTTGATGTGGAGTTCTTGGTGCAGAGAAGTTATGATCCATTCCATGTTTTGTGCAAAAATCATCAAACTTGAAATTTTCAAATTTTGTACCATGATCTGATATGAGATGTACCAATGGATTACATGTTCTTCTCTGTTCTTTCTTTATAAAAGCAATAAACTCATCAAACGTTTCATCTTTACTAACAAGAAAGAATATCCAAATAAACCTTAAATAATCATCAACAATAACCATAACATATCTCTTACCAATTCTGCTTTGGATTCTCATTGGACCACAAAGATCCATATGAATAAGTTTCAAAGGTCTCTTGGTACTTACCATCTTTTTGGATTTAAAGGAAATACGGGTCTGTTTTCCTCTAACACAAGCATCACATACTTTTTCATATAGGAACTTGATGCAAGGAAGTCCTTCCACCAATTTTTTTGATCTTAGTTTATCAAGCAGAGTAAAGCTAGCATGACCAAACCTTTTATGCCATAATAGAGGATCATCCTTAATAACACTAAGACATGTCAAGCTTCTGTTAGGAACCTCATTGAGATCCACAACATATGTGTTCCCTTTACGAGTTCCTTCTAGAATTATGTTCCCAGTGTCAATGTGGATGATTTTACACTTATTAGAAGTAAAGCTTATAGAGTTACCTTTATCACAGAATTAAGAAATACTTAACAAGTTGTGTTTCAAACCCTTGACCAAAAATACATTATCAATCGTATGGGAACTTGACCTTCCTACTTTTCTAAGAGCAACAATATTTCCTTTCATATTATCTCCAAAGGTCACAGTCCCACCATAATAGGCATCCAGTGAGAGAAATCTAGATTTGTCTCCAGTCATGTACTTAGAACAAGCACTGTCAAGGTAGCAAGTGTTGTTCCCCCTCACTGGAACCTGCATGAAGAATTAAACGTTAGTGTCAGGAACCCAGGTCTTCTTGGGTTCTTGTGTAACAAGAATGGGGTTATCTTTCACAACCGAAATTTGTTCTACATGTTTCTCATTCTTCTCAGTGCTTTTCTCTTTCTTAGGACACTTATCTTGCTTGTGTCTTGTGTTTCCACAGAAAAAGCAAACAATATTACTTAGCAGATCCACACATTTCCTTTCCTTTAGGAACTTTTTTGTAAAACCTAGTCTTACTGTTCTTTTAGTTTGAGCTTTAGCAATCTAATCTGGAACTTTGTATTCTATGGATTGCTCACCTTTCCTAGATCTCTCAAATTCCCCCTCAAGTCTTGCCTTATCCGTTTTTAGATCATCCAAATCAGATTTTAGTTTTCAAAACTTGGATAATGCATGAATGGAGGAACTTCAGAGTTAGGAGTGTTAACACTAAGTTTTAACAAAGATGATTCCACATTCAAAAGTATGTTATCATGTTTCAGTTTTTCCAAAGTTTCTTTTAGGACAAAATTGTCATCAAAGAGACTAAATAACCTATATTGAATATCAAATTTCATATTGTCTACCCATTCACTGTTTTCCTTGTAAGTATCAAAGCATTGTCACTTTGCTGTTTTTCTCTATGTAGTTCTTTCAATTCTTCTTGAATGTCCAATATAGCACATATTAGTTTCTCTTTAAAAATATGTCTTAATTCATTTTGAGAAAACCATACCTCAGCCTCGAGTTCCTTTAATTTGGCCTTTTCATCAGTCTTGGCCATTAGGCATAGATGTGCGGTTTCTTCATGAGGTTGGTCTTCTTCTTCTTCCGAGTCCAAGTCTCCCCAAGCAGCTTGCATAGCCTTCTTTACATTATCCTTAGTAAAGTATGGCTTACAGACTCTGGAATCCTTGGATTGCTCCTTTCTTTTAGTCTTTCCTTTTTCACCTTCCTTGAATAGATAGTCCTTAATAAAATGATCTTTCGAGCCACATCTAAAACAAGTAGTGTCTCTGGAACTTGCAATCTTCTTGTTCCTGTCAAACTTCCTGTTATTCATCATTTTCTTGAACCTTCTAACTAGCATTGCCATCTCATCCTCATCAACTTCTGAGTCATCCGAATCTTGTGCCTTGAGAGCTAGGCTTTTATTTTGGAACTTTTTGTATTGGAATCAGGTGAAGTTCATGAGTCATCAGGGAACCGGCTAGCTGTTCCATATTGAACTTAGTGAAGTCCTTAGCTTCTTTCATAGCAGAAACCTTGGATCTCCAGCGTTCATCTTGTGGTAAGCTTCTCAAGATCTTTCTTGTCTGTTCATCTATAGGAATGTGCCTGCCAAGGGAACCCTACTAATTAATTATATCATTAAATCTTGTAAACATTTCTTCTATGGTTTCCTTAGACTACATTTCAAACCTCTTATACCTAGACATCAATAAATCAATTTTAGAACGTTTTACCTCATTAGTTCCTTCACGAGTTACCTCTAGTAAATCCCAGATCTATTTGACTGTCTTACACCCCATAATACGATTGTGCTCATGGGGTCCAAGACCATAGTGCAAATATTTAGTAGCTAGAGCATTTAACTCAAGTTTCTGATAGTCTTCTTTATCATAATAACAAATAAGTTTAGGAACTACCTTGTTTTTGTCATTGGTTGCAGTTACCTCGAAATCACTAGATTCTATAACACGCCATACCTGGTAATTTTCGGCCTTGATGAAGATCTCCATCCTATTTTTCCAGTACGTATAAAACTTACCATTAAACATAGGTGGACGTTGGATGGAATACACTTCTTCAAATTTCACCTTGTAATTCATCTCTCATCAGGAACTTACTCAGCAAATTATCTGCTTGCACGTGAGAACCATGCTCTGATACCAATTGTTAGTTGAGACGAACACTACAAGAGGAGGGATGAATTGTAGGTGAGTTCCTATTACTAATTTTTGCGGAAATAAATTAAACTGTAAAGGAACTTGCAAATGCACACAGATTTTACGAGGAAACCTTCCAGGGCCCAACTGGAAGTAAAACCTTGACCCTTCCTAATGGATTTCCAAAACCAAGTTACTCCACTATAATAGGGCAATACCAACTTACAATCTATTACAAACAAACCTTTACTCACAAGTTCCACAATGAACTTGCTACACAGTAGGACCCTATCTTACCCAATCTAAGTCCCAAACTTAGATTCACTCGTACTCCCAAAGTACACTTACAGCCTCACACTAGAACCTAGCTCTCTGTATGCAAAATATAAATTACACACTCACCCAAGAACCCAACCAATACAAAATATAGAACACCTAGAATATGTTAGGCAAGCAATGCACGAAACCCGAAACTAATATGACAAGATTATAAGTTTGGTAAACTTACACAAATTAAACTCTGAGATTTCTTCACGAATAAACTCACAAAAACTCATGAAATGAGATCTCTACTATTTATAAAAGATTTACTTGTATAGCAAGTAGGGTTTTTCAAAAGATAAATAAGTTAATTTAACTAAATCCCAAAACACGGTTTTATGTAAATCATTTAGAATAAAATCTTTTCGGAAAAATAAGATGAAGAAAGTTTAAACAAAAAGAATAATATCTTTTTGTTAAACCGATTTTAAGAAATAAAATCAATTTAGAAAATCTGTACTTAAAATCTATCTTTTATCTTATTCATTTTAATTAGATTTACCAAGCAACTTGTCACGCTTCTAATAGGTTTCGTGCAAACCCTACTTAACATATTTAACAACCAATCTAGAAGATAAAATCTTAACTAAATAAGTTGCTATGCCGATTTATTCTGCACTCGAGGATTGCTTGGGCTTCACGCAGACCAGGACCAAGTTTAGGGAACGGTCCTGTTAAGGAACTTAAATAGTTCTTGTTAGAGAACTAAGTTCCTGTTAGGGAACTCTTCTTTTATCTTGATTAACCTTCTTAAAGACTTCTTCTTCACATTCTTTAAAGTCAAAGTTACTCTTCCACCACCAAGGTTTACTTCACATGTTCTTAGTCAAACACTAAAAGACATCTTTAGTTAAGTTTGCTTGAGTTTAAGTCTATCATCATCAAAACTTTAAGCTTCAACAAAGACTATTGCATATTATACCAAGATAAGGGAAATAAAGTATTGTTCGTCTTTTCCGAAGCAAATAAAATGATATTATGGTTAATTAACTGTTGTATAACTCTAGTTATTTATATATAATCAAGACTTGATTGTTCCTACTTATTGCTTTCTAAATTTTAGGCTTTTACCTTATTCTAATACACCTTTTCTCTCTGTAAGTGCATTAGAAACTTTGGGTCTTTAGACCTTAATACAAAGTATAACTTTTGCATGCCCCCGATTTACAGTAATTTTATTTTACATCGAACATTTTGCACAAAAGTGACCCTTTTTCTTCTACAAAAGTGTTTTATATTTTCACAAAAGTGACCTTTTTTTCACAAAGTGACCGTTTTTTCCACAAAAGTGACCCTTTTTTACACAAAAATAACCCTTTTTCACAAAAGTGACTTTTTTCACAAAAATGACCCTTTTTCACAAAAGTAACCTTTTTTTCACAAAAGTGACCCCTTTTTCACAAAAGTAATTAAGCTACTTATGCAAAACAGAGTATCAAAATCAATAAAAACAAATACAAAATTAACAATAGTTATGATTAAACAATACAATCACTCAAACAAATCAAAAGTCACCACCGGAACCACCGTTAGCGACGTCGATCGCGCTGAAACCATTGTTGATTCCACCATTTTTGACCATCTCACCGAGCAAAGCGACGAAAAAATTAATAAAAAAGTGTGCAAACACTAAGCTAGAGCAGAAACATCAACATCATCAATTATCAACAGAAACCAAACTATTCTTCTTCACCATTGCAGAAACTACAAAAATCCTAAAAATCAAAACACTAAAATTTAACAAAATTGAAAAATAAAATTGAATAACGCAGAGAAATTCAACTAGTACACTGAGAAAATAAAAATCGCTAAAAGAGGAGAGAGAAAATAAGAATTTTTTTTCCTTGCCAAAATTGGGCCACCAAACTAACGTCTTTTTCCGATTTTCACTTAAATAGTGAACATCCGATTTAATGGAAAGTTTGTGTTTCTATATTTATGAGTAAAATAGAGTTTTTTTTTTTTTTTTGGTTGATTGGAAGTCAATATCAATTTTTTTTTTATTGTTTTTTTGTGTAACTTATTAAGAATTGAGAATTGTTGCAAATATATTACTCATTATTAAAATTAATGGGATATTTCAAAATATGGCATTAGAATTTCCCAAAGAAAAACAAAATTCCGAAAAAAAATGTGAACCAAATTGGTTTACAGGAATATAAGAAATAGATAAATTCCTTCCAAGTTAATAAATTAGCTAATTTGGGAATTAAAATTTATAATTAGCCGTTTCGGTAAATAATTTTATAAAATTAGCCATTTTGATAAAAGATCCGAAGTAATGGGTAATGGGTAAAGTCCATATATAAATCAGTTGAGGATGAGAAGGAATCTAAGAGAAGGAGAAGGTATGTGGAGCTGTTCATAGTGCTTCTACATCTTCTGTTTCATGTTGGAAGCCATCCCCAAGTGGCATTGTGAAGGTGAATGCTGATGCACATTTATCCTCGAATTATGTTGTCCAGTTTGGGGTTGTTATTCGCTGCTCTCAGGGGTCCTTACTGGGCCTACTGGCTGCAGCCGTGAAGAAGTTTGAGGTGAATTGGACCCCTGAATTGGCTGAAGCTAGGGCAACAAGATACGGGATGGCTTTGGCAGGAAGTTTGGGTTTCCAAAATGTGATCTTAGAAGGTGATCTCTCATTTTTTTTTTTTTTTTGAGAAAAGATCTCTCAATGTTATGCGTGCTATACAGCAAAAGAAAGTGGGTGAGGCTCCAATTTCCACTCTGCTTAGGGATGTTTTAAGGATATCTAGCTCCTTTATTTACTTTGATTGTAAGCATATTAAGCGTGCAGGTAATACGATTGCTCATTTTGTTACTCGGTGAGATACCAATTCTCATGCGGAGCGTATTTGTATAAACTCTTTCCCCCAAAGTTTACAAACTTTGGCGGATCTCGATTTATCTTAATATAATCCCGCAACTTTTATTCAAAAAAAAATTAATAAATTGAAATTAAATCTGCTGAACTGAATTTATATTTACTGAACTGAAATCATTTTTACTGAAGTGATTATTATTTTAAGGTTAAGTGAACAGAGGCTTAACAAGAAACAAAACAATGACATTATTGAATAAATACATTTATTTATTAATTTAAATAGTCTTTATTTCATTAATTACCTGTTATATACTTTCTTCATTATTTTTAATTGTACTATTTTTGATTTTACGTTCGGCAATGCACTACTTTGGCAATTAATATTTTTTATTATACTTTATTAAAAATTATTAAAAAAAATAATATAGAGTTGATATTGAGAGGAATCTAACTCGATCCCACATAACTATGTTTATACTAACAAATAAATCACAAAATATGGTAAAACACTATTGTGTGAATATCGTAAAAGTCCAAACAATGCAATTAATTAAAAAAACAAAGTAAGTACATTGGTTGTCAAGATAATCTCAAAGTCTTGTCTTCTCATTCATCATCAATTCAATATTTATATACATCTCTTAGAAACCTAATCAACGTAGGAATCTAATTCATATCTATCTTAGGATATATTTAGTAAATATTATCCTACCTAAAGATAACACAATATAACTACAAATATATCAAATATATTCCCTAAGATATTCTTCCTTATCTTAACATCCCCTCTCAAGTTGGAGCATGGAGATCACGAATGCCCAACTTGGAAAGTAATGTCTCAAACTGAACCTTCCCCAAGGCTTTGGTAAAAATGTATGCTAGCTGCTCCTTCGTAGGTACATACGAAGGGGAAATCAGTCCCTCCTGAATTGCATCTCTTACAAAATGCAAATCAATTTCAATATGTTTCGTCCTTTCATGAAATACTGGATTTTTAGCAATGTACAAAGCTGACTGGCTGTCACAAAATAATTTCATACCCTGTGGCTGTTGTACACCCAAAGCTCGTAGTAGTTGTTTCAACCACTTTAGTTCACATGTCGTAGCCGCCATTGACCTGTATTCCGCATCCGCAGATGATGTAGCAACTGTGGGTTGTTTCTTGGTCCGCCATGATATTGGGGAAAAACCAAGAAACACAAACCAACCCGTCAAAGACCTCCTAGACAAAGGATAACTAGCCCAATCAGAATCACACCAACCTTCAAGTTGCAAAGCACTATCCGAGCGAAGAAGTATTCCTTGCTCTGGATGTTTCTTCAAATAACGCACCACTCTAAGTGCGGCCTCCCAATGTGCTTCCTTCTGATTCTGCATAAACTGAGATAAAATATGAACAGAATATGCTAGATCCGATCTAGTTACACATAAATAAATCAGACGACCAACAAGCCGTCTATATTTCTCCACATCCTCCAATACTCTGCCTTCCGCAAGAGCTAATTTATGATTTTGTTCCATCGGGAAATCTGCACGCTTAGATCCCAACAAACCAGTTTCAAAAATAATGTCTAATGCATATTTCCGTTGACAAATATAGATGCCCTGCTTACTTCTTGCAACCTCGAGTCCTAAGAAGTATTTTAATACTCCCAAATCCTTCATCTTAAAACAATCTCCCAAGTATGCCTTAAATTTTGATTAGGCTACTTTATTGTTCCCTGCAACAATCAAGTCATCAAAATATATCAACACATTCAACTGGAATGTTCCTTTGGTAAATGTGAACAAAGAATAATCTGAGTAAGATTGTTTAAATCCATATTTCTTCAACGCCGCAGTTAAATTTGCAAACCAACATCTAGGAGCTTGTTTCAGACCATATAATGATTTTTTCATCCTGCACACAAAATCAGAGTTATTTTTATTGAAACCCATAGGAATTTTCATGTAAATTTCCTCCTCCAAGTCTCCATGTAAAAGTGCATTGTGCACATCCATCTGATGTACTTCCTAATTCTTCACTGCTGCTACTGCTAGAAACGTTCGAACTGTAGTCATCTTTGCAATTGGTGCAAATGTCTCATTGTAATCAAGGCCTTCCACCTGATGATTGCCTAATATCACTAATCGAGCTTTCAACCTCAACAAGTTTCCGTGCTCATCACGTTTCTCTGTGTACACCCACTTACTTCCCAAGGCTTTCTTCCCTGGTGGAAATTTCTATAGAACCAACGTACCTTGCTCTTCTAAGGCTTTTATTTCTACAGTCATTGCATCTCGCCAACCGGCATGTTTCATTGCCTATTTGAATTATCTAGGCTCATTCCCTGCTGTTAGAGCTGCAATATACTTTTTATGTTTCTTAGAAAAACGTGAGCAATCAATAAAATATGTGAGGGGATAAGGAGTACCTGAGGAAGATGATAGTGGAGATGAATTGCGGGATGATGGACTGTATTTCCGTATAGTGTGTGTCACAAAATCTTTATATTTAGTATTTGGGATTTTTGGTCTTTTTCCTTTCCCGAACCTATCCCCTTCTCCCTCATTCTCACGCAAATTATGCGGCTGCCCTGCACTCCCCCTACCTCTGCTACTACTGGCGTACTCCCTGCATCCTCCGTGGCAGCAACGTTGGGCAGGGAAGCTTGCTGGCTCTGCTGTTCGTCTCGGCACCCAGCAGCAGCTGGATCTCCAGCGTGCTGGTCAGTGGGCTGCTCTCGGCACCCAGCTGCCGCTGGATTTCCAGCTGGCTGGTCAGGGGCTGGGATGTCCTCGGCATGGGGCTGTAAAGAGTCCCACTCTGCATCTTCACTCCCACCTTCGTCTACACCCCCTAATCTCAAATCTTCCATTAAAACTGTCTTCGAAGCATCATCAAAAGGAAAAACAGTTTCAAAAAATCTGACATCACGAGAAATAAATATTTCTTCGGTTTCCAAGTCTAGCACCCTCCACCCCTTTTTTCCAAACGGGTATCCTAAGAACACACACCTTCTACTCCTACTAGCAAATTTATCTCCCTTACACCTTTGATTATGATCATAGCACAAACACCCAAATACACGAATGCTCTCATATAACGGGGGTTTATTAAATAACACTTCAAAAGGAGTTTTGTTACCAAGTAATGGAGTGGAAGTTCGATTTATTAATGACATGCCGCTAAAATACACTCCCCCCAAAATTTTATCGGTAAATTCCCTTGAAATCTCAATGCTCGTGCCACATTTAAAATATGTTGATGCTTCCTCTCTACCCTTCCATTTTGTTGTGGTGTTCCCACACACGATGTTTCGAAAATTATGCCATTATTATTAAAATATTCTTTCAAGGAATTAAATTCCGTTCCATTATCACTTCTAACAATTTTAATAACATGATCATATTGTCGTTTCACCATAGCTACAAAATTTAAAAACATCAATTCAACCTCCGTTTTATTTTGTAACAAATAAACCCAAACACCTCTTGAAAAACCATCAACTATTGTTAAAAAATAACGGGCACCACACAAAGAAGGTATCTTATAAGAACCCCACAAATCAATATGCACAAGTTCAAATAAACGACTGGCTTTATTCTCACTAATTGGAAAACTAGATCTAGTTTGTTTTGCTCGAGGACACACATCACAAATTTTATTATTTCTACTATAACGACTACTAACCACCGGAAGCAATTTTAACACTGACTCTGAGGGATGTCCCATTCGTTGATGCCATAAGTCGAACGAAGAATCTCCATCCACCGCTAGAACCTTCACTTGAGGGACACCTCGATAAAAATACAGTCCATCTTCGCGTTCACCCACACCAATCACCTTTCTCATCCGCAGGTCCTGTATCACACATATTTTATTAGTAAATTGCAACATACAATTAGATTCATCGCTTAACTGAGTCACAGAAATTAAATTGCAAGTCAACTGAGGTACAAAAAGCACATTAGTCAGTTGTAAACCACCCGACAATAACACTGTTCCTAATTGATCCACATTAGCCGACTTGCCATCAGGCAAGCCTACGGGACAATTTTGGATCTTCTTCACATCTGTGAGCAAATTAAACTCACATGTAACATATTTGATGCTCCCGTATCTACAATCCAAGGTATTATATTCGTCTTACCATGCAACTGTCTGTTTTTGGGATTTAAAATATCAAGAATCTGCTGAACTTGGACCGCACTCACACCAACTAAACCTGCTGCCGCATCTTCAGTCGAAGAAGAAGCCTTCGGTTGTGACTGTGATGAACCAGCCACCTTGTTTGCCCTCACGGATTGCTGCTGGGATGAGGTTGCTGCCGCTGCATTGCTGCTAGCGCCGCGCGTCCCACGACCAGCCCCACGGCCACCACCTCGACCCCGTCCTCTACTACCACGTCCACGCTCCCCCCACCACTCGGGGTAGCCAATAAGTTGAAAACAGCCGCTCTCGTCATGGCCCACTCTATTACAATGATTACAAAACTTATCACTGTTGTCTTCATATCGTTGCTTATTTTTCAAATCAACTTTGAAAGCCATAGCATTGTCCACCTTCACACCGCCCTCTCGTAAGCGTTCCGCCATTGCTATGTTCTGATAGGCAACATCCACACTCGGTAGAGGAGTTTGCGCAAGGAGTTGGGCTCGAATCGCAGCATAGTGAGCGTCCAAGCCAATCAGAAAATAGTGCAAATAATCTTCCTCTCGAATGCTATCCACCTGTGTAACTATGTTACACTCACACTTTCCACGGCTACACTTAGGAACCCGTACATATTGCAAGAGCTCCTTCCAAATTTTTGAAAGCCGACCAAAGTAGTCAGCCACGGACTCTGTATTGGCTTGCTGGCACGCACCCAGGCAGTCTTAAGTTGGCAGACTCATGTGCCACTTACCACACAGAACCGACTTTTAAGGTTCAACCATAATACACCTGCATCATCATAGTCACCAAGTGTAGCACGAACCTTCGGATCAAGCGTATTGGTAATCCATGAGACTAACATGGATTGAACCGCAATCCAATCCTCCATCTTCTTCGCATCCGACACCGGTTTGGCAATAGTGCCATCTACAAAACCAAACTTACGCTTAGCCATTAATGTCCTTCGCATAGCTTGAGCCCATTCATCATAATTTTCACCACGCAATTGTATAGGTGTAATGATATTACTCGGACCATCACTCGATCCCAAATAATACGTCAAGTCTGCAGGTTTTTCACCCATCTTCGTTCTTCTTAATATGTGTTTTAATTATTTTTAAGTGTGTTTAATTTTTCAGACTTTTCTCACGGCAAAAAAATTGAATCTTGCCTTGGCTCATGATACCATGTCAAGATAATCTCAAAGTCTTGTCTTCTCATTCATCATCAATTCAATATTTATACACATCTCTTAGAAACCTAATCAACGTAGGAATCTAATTCATATCTATCTTAGGATATATTTAGTAAATATTATCCTACCTAAAGATAACATAATATAACTACAAATATATCAAATATATTCCCTAAGATATTCTTCCTTATCTTAACATTGGTCTTCAAGAAAAACCCTATTTAACAACTACAAGACACCGACGACCATCAAAATATGTTTCAGCAATCATCAACAGTTATAGACTGACGTTGCCTTTAAAAGCAGCATCTGTTACATTGGCTGTTAGTGCAACAACAAGTACGTGGCGGATCTAGGAATTGTACCTAGGGATTCGAATTTCATCAAACACCCAATATCCAAATGCACGGATATAAATTGGGTATTCAAGTATAAAATAGAGTGTTCAAATAAATAAAAATATACAAGTACACCACAAAATAAGTCCAAATTTCAATAAAATTGTAAAATAAAATGATGTGATACAATAATACATAACTTTGATTAAATGTCAAAATACAATACATTAAAAAGATGCAAATTACAAAAGCACTTCGAGTTTTCATTCTTTGAAAACATTCCAATTACAAAAGCATTTTTTGAGTTTCCATACATCAACACATCTATTGTCCATTTATTCATTTAAGTTAACAATTCAACAAAAGTTACAAAATAATCAACATATTAACAATTAAGAAATTGAAAAACTAAAAAACAGATTAACACTTTATAGAAAAAAAGATAAACAATCTACAATTTAAATAAGTATAAATTATAGAATATATCAAAATACTTAAGAAACTTATAATAAAAAAAATGAGAGAGAGAAGAAAGAGAACGAAAGTTACAGAATTGAGAAAAGAAAGAGAACAAAAGTTACAATGTAAGGGGAAAAGGAGAAAATTAAAAAGAAAAAAATAAATAAAATTGCGTCCTGCTTGACTCGAACCCAAGTCCTGTTGTCCAACTCTAAAGCATCCTATCCAACTGAGCTGCAAGCCTTATGTTCTACATATTTGTTTCAAATATTATTTCTATATTTTTTTTTTATAAAATTCTTTTTTTTTTAAGGATCTAATGGGGTTCAATTGAACCCCCGTTGGATCCGCCTTTGTTTTAAACTATAGGTGTTTCACTGACAACCAAACTACCTTGAAGTGGAGGATAAAACATCAATACACATTTGATTTATAAGTGTTTCTCTTGTAAATAGTCGGTGATCTGATTAGATCACTGACAGCATAACTAACGATGATTTTTGCATCACCGACGAAATGTCCACCGTCAGGCGTACAACGACATTTAGCTGTCGATGATGCGATCACTAACGATGTTTTTGTGATCACCGACTAATCCACGCGATCGATGATATCTTATTTTCTTGTAGTGTTGTATTTCAATAATCCAGCTATATCATATTGATCTTACAATTTGACTAATTCTGTTCCATAAAAAGATTCTTAGTAGAACGAACAAAATGAAATGAAGGGATAAACACTATTTTGTAACTTTTTTTCGATTTTTTCACTAAATACCCTTGAGTGATTCGCTTATTCACAATATACTCATAATACTTTTCAAATGCACCATGCATATGCCCCCAAGTTTAATAAAAATGCCTCAAATACCCAAATAACTAATGAACCTCAACTTCGTTAGTCATTAAGGGTTAACAATGCTTCATAACATCTGCTGATTGGATGTTTTTTTTTTTTAATCTATTTAGTTAATTAATAGAAAATAAAAATCGAATATTAAAAAAAAAAAAAAAAAAAAAAAAAAAAAACCAGCCCTAGCCACAGCCATCACTATTTGGTATTTTGGACATTTTTGTTAAACTTGGGGGTATATGGTGTATTTGGAAAGTTTAATGGGTATTTTATGAATAAGCGAATTACTTAAGGGTATTTGGTGAAAAAATCGTTTTTTTAATTTTTTTCTTGAAAAACTACCTAATATATTTCGAATTTTGTGAAAAACTACCTTATATAAAAATAAAAAATATAAAAATTTAGAAAATAACACCACAATAAAACCCAAATTTTTATTATGACAAAAAAAAAACTTTATTATAACACCACAAAAACTTCTAAAATTGATTTCACCACCACTTAATGGATTCTTGGATGTAATCCGTTAGTAGGACCCGCCACGTACACATGTCAGTGTACCATTGGTTTACAAAAAAAAAGTATTATTTTAAAAAAGAAAAATCTCTAAACCCAAACCCAGCCTCCACCAGCAACCTCCACGGCCGACAGCTCTCTCCAAATCCCACCGCCGGTAGCTTGTTCCCCCTCCCCATCCTACCACCAATAGTTTTTCCCAATTTTTTCCTTTTGCCTATTGTCGGAACTTGATCTCCACCCTCGCCCCCGCAAATCCACTCTCGCAAAACATCCTATGATTGCCGGCAGATCCCAACCCTCGCTTGCAATCGCTCAGATCCATCCCAGCCCTCACCTAGACCCAAAAACCCCTCTCATGCTTACCTGAACCCTAACCTGCACCTAAAATTCGAAACCCGAAACCCAAACCAAATCAAAATTGGGTGTTTTAGGGTTATTGGTGTTGGGATACTTTCGGCGGTAGATATTACAGGGAGGGGGTGTCAACAGTTCAGCGTTAAATGAGAGGTTTTGGTAGTGGAGCTTCCAGCGGTGGGATGTAGGGGATATGGTGGTGGGATGCAGGGGCTGCCGGTGGTTGGCTTAGGGTTTAAGTTTTTTTTTTTTTTAATTTTTTTAACCAATATATAAGTAACACGTGTACTAGGTAGGGTCTATAAACGGTTTTTGGACGGCATCCACCAAGTGGTGGTAAAATCAAAATTTTGGGTTTTGATGATGTTATAATGAAAGGTTTTTTTTTCTTTTTTTTGGTGGTGTTATAATCAAAATCGTGACTTTTTTGTGGTGTTATTTTCTAAAATCTTATATAAAAAATTCATTAAAAAACTAAATGTTACTTGTAAGTTTCCCCATATGTTTGAATTAACAATGAAAGAAAAGGGGAATTAGGGGTAATAAGGGGGCTATGGAGAAATTGGGTGAGAAAATGAGAAAAAATGATTGAAATTGGGTCATTAAAGTACCTTATTTAATATAATAATCAATCAAAAGGTAACTTCTTACAACATTTAGTGTTTTATAAGGTTGTTTCTTACTTCATATAGTCTTTTATAAGTTAGTTTCTTATAATATTTTTTAATAAGTTAGTTTTTTCACAAAATCTAAACTGTATAAGGTAGTTTCTCACAAAATAAAATCCTCTTTTTTAATAATTACATTTTCAACTCGTCAATGTTGCACTCCCTACCACAAGATCTCCCGTGGTAATTTATTACTTTTTTAAAAATCATAAACGTTGGTTAAAGATTTTTTTTACTTTGACCACATGAATAGTAAGTGAGTCGAATTTTCAAAAATAAAGGTAGTATATAAAATTTCTCAGTTAAGGCATTTTATTGAGTACACATATTGTTAGAAAATCAATGAAAATTGATGTTCAAAGAGACCGGATAAATTCTTCAAGGCACGTGATAAACGCTTTCCTAGTAGTTATTTATTGACTTTCTTTGGAACAATCGAGTTACACGATAGTACTATTGGGATACAATGAAAAACCAATTAGTTTTGCTAGTTCTTACAAAACTAATTCAACAAAGTTTGAGTAGAAATGTGTTTGTTTTCACTCTAAGAAAATTACTGCAGATTTTCTCTCAAAGTAAGCAAGAATGATTTGTAATTCTAATCTCCTTCCTCATATATGTCATATAAACTCCTATTTATAGAGTTTATATGAAGAGCATTTTTAATTCCAACGGACATGTCCGTTCACAAAGCAAATCGTTCAAAAAACTGTCAAAACCGTCAGTTTTGAACTTTGCCCGGTCAGACCGGGCAATGGAGCCCTACCAGGCGCAAGCAACACTTTAATTTTGTAAACCATGTAAAAACTAACAAACCCCCTACGCCCTGGCAGACCAGGCAATTGAGCCCTACCGGGCGCGAGTAACATCTCAATGAAATTGAGATGATTGACAATTTTTACTCGTGCTCGCCCTACAGGGCGAAGCACAAATTAATCAATAATTTTGCATTGTTTTGTCACTTTTATACATCTTGTTTTGCTATAACTCTAAGTATAATCATTATACTAATCCTCCTCAACTCCTAGCATAATATAAACTTCATATATGATACATAAGCTCCATTTATTCCATAAATGTTCCAACACATATTGCATAGTAAATGACATTAGGAATGGAGGGATTGGTCTTACCATCTCCCGTGTGACACGGGGTTTGATTCCTCACCATCCCCCCCCCCCCCCCTCCTCCTTAAATGAAGGTGTTTTTAAAAAATATAGCATAGTACATGTACGACATAAGTACGTAGAATACAAGGATGGTTTAAAAGGATAACGAATACAAAGCCAAAGTAATAAACACAACAAATAAACAAAGTAAATACTTTGGCTTTTGCATACATTAAAATGCAAGGATGATTATTAACATAAATATATTTATTAGATGTTTGAACATCGGAGACACAGGGGTATGTACACGCTCGTGCTCTTTATTAGATTATCTTGACAGTCGACATACTTGGATCAATGGATCATCCGTTAACGATCTCTCCACCTGAAAAGTTAGGCAACTTAATTAATTAACTGTGCTTCACTTAAATTATTTTTGCAATTCGAGTATTAATGTACGAAGAGTTATGTATATATCGATAATATGGGATGACAACAATTTCAAAAGATGAAAAATTACAACATGCTTACCATTTGGATGAAGGACTTGACCTGTGAAATAGGATGAACACTCGTCGCTTGCAAGAAATACAAAAGATGGAGGGACTTCAAATGGCTCCGCGGCTCTATCCATTGGTGCATATGAACCTAAATTCACAACCCGTTCAACAGGCAGAGAAGCAACCTGAAGGGGAGTCCATATGGGGCCTGGTGCTACTCCATTTACTCGAATTCCTCGTTTGATGAGTTGAAGACTGAGGCTTCTAGTGAAGCTAACAAGCGCTCCTTTGGTGCTGCTGTAGTCAACTAGCGTTTCCTCACCCTTGTATGCTGTGACGGAGGTTGTGTTGATTATGCTGCTTCCTTCTTTCATATGCTTTAGTGAGTGCCTTGATTCGTTCGTTAGAAATCATATTGCATTAGCATCATAACATAAAACAAAGTTAAAAATCCTACTATGATGATATAATGGAGGGTGACATATTAATCGATTGTTTTATGGACATTTTGTGAAAAACTACCTTATAAAACAATTTTTTTTTTTTTACGAGAAATTACCTATTAAAAAAAATGCTGTAAGAAACTACCTTATAAAAAGGTAAATGTTGTATGAGACTCCCATTGGTCGGAAAGTCACCACTGACTTTCATTTTAGCAGACAGCCCAAAGATGTATTCCCGACAAATTTTCCTATTTTTTATGCATTTGTTTGCTTATTGTTATTTTTTATTTGTTATAAAAAGATGTAGGTTATCATTATAAAGGTTGTAGATTAAATCATATAGATGGGGGATTAATGATGTGACAACCCAAAACTACATGTACATGTACCTAGTCATTGTGGATGCTCTTATAGACTTATAGTCTTTATCTAATCAAAAATTTGGATTTATATAACCCTTTTATCCAAATGTTCTTTGATAATAATGCAATAAAATACTCCCTCCATTTTGTTAAGTGTCCCATTAGAGAGTTTGAGACTATTTAATAAACATATTTTGACCAATGGTAAATGAATTATTCATAAGAAAATATATAGTATTGTGAGTACTTGTTAGAATCGTCTCAATGAGTATATACTTCCTGCATCCCTAAAAAACGACCCTTTTGGGGAGTTCACGGGTATTAAGAAATTTAAGTTGGAAGTACAATTGTATGAAAGCTAATAAAAGTACATTGTAAAGGGAAATTTACATGAGGAATTCTAGGACAATAACTGTTAAAGTCATTTATGACTCTAACAAGGGGATAATCGTCCATTCACTTTTACCGTACTTGAAAAAAATAATGTCATAACACATGTTGGTATTTCATTATACTTTAGATAGTATCACCATGATACCAACCACCTTATTCAATGATACCAACGAACATAAAATTGTTTTGTTGGTATCGATATAATTTGTTGCTGGTATCATGTGAAATACCTACATGTGTTGTTAGAGTCATAAATGACTCTAACAGTTAGAGTCCAAGAATTCCTCAATTTACATTGAATTTGAAAAAAAGTAGAGAGATAAAGTAATAAAAGTACATAGAAAAAATAAAATTTACATGGAAAAGCTAATGTTACACAAATATCATTGCAAATTGGAGAATATTTAAATGCAAATGAGATGAACATTTTGGGACTAAAATTTGGTCAAAAGTGATTAGGGGATTTTTATCCACCAATCACCGTCTGACAAGTGGACCAACCAGGTTTCGCCACGTGTCCTTCACGAAGGCCAATAGGAGCCTGCCACGTGTCAATCACAGATACGTCCTCTACGGACCAATCGAGGCACGCCACGTGTCCACCCATGCCAAATGGGAAAACCGGCCAACAAGGCCCAATCCTGTCTAGAGGCCCGGTCAGCCCTAGGTTTACCCTAAACCTAGAGAGTGGCACGCTTCTCAAGACTATAAATACTTAATTAATCCTCATTAATTAAGCAATCAAGAAATCAAGAGAACATCAAGCAATTGAGAAGCAATTAATCTCACCTGAAGAACAGAAACATTACGGAACACTAATAACCGGCTAATCTCGCTAACAAAGCAGATTACCAACATTAAACACTCTCACCTAGAGAGGTCTTATTACTTTAATTTCCGTATTAATTACTCCTTAATCAGGTACTAACTTGACCGTTGGAGGCGGAGCTCTAAGGAGTCTCCGTTATTTTGCAGGTACAGGCGTCCGGTTCCAGTCTCGGAATTGTAACTCTCCCGCAGGACATCAGAAAACCCCGAAACATTTGGCGCCGTCTGTGGGGAGAGTACTTCAGAGATGGCATCCAAGTCTGTACCGACTCCTGAAGAGAGGCGTCCCCTAAACGACCCTCAAGTTCAGTCGGACCATGATACCGAAAGTGAATTTGAAGTGGAAACTCATACAGCTCCAGACGGGACCCTAAGGGCCCGACGTACCCGTCATACCGAAAGGAGGGAACGGGAGCATCTTCAAACAGGAAGCGAGCCAGCAGGCGCACCGCCTGCTCGGCAACAGCCGACTGATGGGTCTGCTCCCATCACAAGGAACGAACTCATGACCTTCATGAGGGACTTCAAGGGAGAGATTCAAGAATTGATCAACAAAAAGCCGCCTGCTTCAGTCAAAGAGCAGTCGGCCAAAAAACCTTCCACTTCACTGAAGAGGAAGCCAGTTCAAGGGCGAGAGGCGACTCCTCATCCTAAATCCAAGAAGCGGGAGCCACCTGCTCTTGATTTCACAAAATTCTGTTATCCTACGGGAAATAGGAAACCGGTTCGTCATATTCAGGCGGACGGGTCAAAGCAAACGTTCACAGATGCTCGGCTACTGCTAGAGCAGAAGAAGAGTGACCGATTGTCAGAGTCGGCTTCTACTTCAAATTTTCAAGACAGTTTGCGAAATGCCTCGATGAGGCATACTCAGTCGTACCATGAGAGTCAGTCAGGCGGCACCTCCCGTCAGTCCGGCTTTCATAGTGCCCAGGCGGTACCAAGCTTACCATTTGTGCCGCAACAACAGTATTTTATGCAGCCACCTCCATTTGGTGGACCTGCAGCAAAAAACGTCCAACCTATGGACTGGCAGCTACGGTTGCTTAGACTTGGTGAACAGCCGTCGGCCTTCTCCAAGGAAATTACTGAAGCCGCTCAGCCGGCCAAAGTAAAAAATGTACTAGTAGGCGCCTATGACGGCACTACTAACCTAGAAGACCATCTGATGGCATTCACCAACCTGATGTACCTTCAAGGGTTGGATGATCCCACTTGGTGCAAGTGTTTCCCAGCGACTCTCAAGGGAATCGCACAGCAATGGTTCGGCAACCTGCCGACTGGTTGTGTAAACAGCTTCAGGACGCTTGCTTACTTATTTGCCTCCAACTTCGCCATGAACATCCCTGCGAAGAAAACGACCGTTGATTTGGGAACAATTCAGCAGGGCGAGAAGGAGGGGCTTCGTTCTTACATCAGGCAGTTCAACCTGATGAGAATACAGATTCAAGGGTTACCGGATGAGGTAGCTTATACTGACTTTTTTAGAGGTCTCAAAGACGGGTCTACCTTCAAATTTGATTTAGTTCGAAAAAGGGTGGCGACTCTTCAAGAGGCCTTGATTGAAGCAGAAGCCTATATACAGGCGACTGATCTGTGTACGATAAAACAGTCGGACGGGAAAAGGTTCGACAAAAGAGAAGGACGACAGAAACAGTCGTCTAACAAAGATGAGAAAAGAAAAGAGGTCTGGGCGGTTGATTCCTCTAAACAGCCGACCCAGAAAAAGAAAAAACAATTCAAACCATACTCCCCAAAGTATGTGTTTAACAAGGATAACCAGTTTATCCTAAAAGAAATAAAGGGACGGTTCTCAATTGAGAAGCCGGTCCCCATGAAGGGTTCTGCAAACAACCGGAACCAAGACAAAATCTGTGCTTATCATGATGACGTTGGTCATCACACCAATGACTGCATCAGTCTCATGCGGTACCTAGACCGCTTGGCTGAGCAAGGTGATCTTGACACTTATGTCAAGAAATCTACGGGGAACACTTCCTCAAAAAAGCAGTCGGCCAAAAAGAATCAACAGGCCGACAGTTCCGATACAGATGATGCAGTCGTCTACACCATTGCAGGCGGCTTCTCAGGAGGCGGCCCCACTATTAGGGGCAACAAAGATAATATAAGGCGGTTAGATGTAAATTCCGTTCACCAAGAACGGCCGTCCAAATATACATTTCCTGAGATTGTCATCACTGAAGAGGATCTAGGAGGGGTAAGGGGGCCGCATGACGACCCTCTCGTTATTGAATGTAAAGTGGCCAACCAGAGAGTTGGCCGAATCCTCATAGATACCGGGAGCTCCTCAGATCTCATTAGCAGCAAATGTCTGTCAAAACTGAAATATCAGACGGACTGCATACATCCGGCCTCCCACCCTTTAATAGGGTTTGGAGGAGGAGTCGTCCACCCACTGGGACGAGTAGATTTACCCATTCGCCTGGGCGAAAAAGGGGAAGGACGACACATGGTAGTCCGGTTCCTAGTAGTAGAGGAACTCTCGGCCTACAACATGATTCTGGGTCGACCAACCCTGAATAATTCCAAGGCTGTTATAATCCCGTCTCTTATGCTGCTTAAGTTTGAGAGGGATAATGGAACAGTCGGCTCCCTAAGGGGAGATCAGAGGATGGCCCGAGAGTGCTATCTCTCGGATGTCAAGCCCACTGTTATGGCCACTGGATCAAGTGGAGAAAAAACAGACCTTGACAATGTCAAGGAGAGTGCGCCTGTTCAAGAAACAGGCGACAAAAAGAGAAAGGCGTCCCAGACAGAGTCCGCAAGAAAAGCAAGAAAATAGCAATCATTGGCAGAGGAGCGGCCGGATGAGTTCCGCCCTCAGCCGGCTGGTGAGCATGCGGACCTGATCTTAGACGACTCTCGTCCTGACCGAACAGTCAAAGTTGGGACGACTGCTCTGAGAAACCTTGGTGACGACTTTCACAACCTATTGAAAGAATACAAGGACATCTTTGCATTTGAAGTCCATGAAATGCCAGGCATTAGTCCTGATCTGGCAGTACATAAACTCGCTGTGGATCCGAAAAAGAAGCCGGTACGGCAAAAGAAGCGGAACCATGGCGAAGAAAGAAGTCAGGCGGCAGCCGCCGAAGTTAAAAAATTACTTGATGCAGGGTTCATTCGGCAATGTTACTTCCCAGACTGGGTTGCAAATGTGGTGCTTATTAAAAAGCCGAATGGCACCTGGCGAATGTGTGTAGACTACACAGACTTAAACAAGGCGTGCCCCAAAGACAGTTACCCTCTGCCTAAAATTGATAACCTGGTCGACTCAACAGCCGGCCATGCCTTGATGAGTTTTATGGACGCCTATTCTGGTTTCCATCAAATTCCTTTATGGAAGAAAGATCAGGAGAAGACGGCCTTCGTCACTGATCAGGGGTTATACTGTTACACGGTCATGCCGTTTGGTCTTAAGAATGCCCCGGCTACCTTCCAACGAATGATAAACACAGTGTTCTTTGATCAGATTGGGAGAAACGTCGAGGCATATATTGATGATATGATTGTCAAGACTAAACTTCAGAAAGATCATCTGACGGACCTCCGAGAAACTTTCGCCACACTCAGGCGGCACCATGTCATGCTCAATCCCAAGAAATGTGTATTTGGAGTTGAGTCTGGGAAATTTCTCGGATTCCTTATCAATCAGAGAGGAATAGAGGCGAACCCTGAGAAGGTGCAGGCGGTCATTGACATGCAGTCGCCTCGTACCATCCGAGAGGTTCAGAAGTTAACAGGTTGTTTGGCGGCCTTGGAGAGATTCCTAAGCCGATCAGGCGACAAATGCCTATACTTTTTTCCAGGCAATTAAGAAAAAGGCAAGGTTTGAATGGGGGCCGGATGCTGAGGCCGCCTTCCAGAAATTAAAAGTTCACTTGCATTCCTTGCCAAGGCTGGTCAGCCCTTTGCCAAAAGAGGATCTCTACATGTACCTGGCCGTCTCTGATCATGCGTTAAGCGCTGTGCTCCTTGCTGAAAGGGACGGCTGTCAGCTCCCGGTCTACTTTGTCAGTCACGTACTGAAAAATGCCGAGTTGAGGTATCCCCTAGTGGAGAAATTTGGTCTTGCACTCTTCATGGCTGTTAAAAAATTGAAGCCCTACTTTTTGGCACATGCAGTCGTCGTGTATACCGACCAACCAATCAAGCGGCCCCTTACCATCATGGAGTCGTCAGGACGAATGATCAAATGGGCCATAGAAATACAGAGCCTCGAAGTTACTTTCGAGCCTAGAAAAGCAGTGAAGGGGCAAGCCTTTGCTGACTTTATTGTAGAGATGACTCGTCCTCCTGACTCTCAAGTTCCAGACCAAGTCTGGAAGGTATATGTGGACGGAAGCTCTACTTCAAATGGTTGTGGAGCAGGCGTCGTATGTCAATCTCCAGAGGGCGACAGGTTCGAGTATGCTCTACGCTTCAGTTTTCAGGCTTCAAACAATGAGGCAGAATATGAAGCTTTACTAGCCGGGATCCGCATGTGCAAGGCGGCAGGGGCAAGAAAAATAGACGCCTGTTCTGATTCACAATTGATAGTGAGTCAGTACAATGGCGAATACGAAGCAACCCATCCGGCCATGATCAAGTATTTACAGGCGGTCCGACAAGCAGTCGGCTCCCTTGAGGATTTCCATCTGATCCAAGTGCCGAGATCAGAAAACAACCAGGCAGATGCACTGTCAAAATTAGCATCATCCGCCTCCTCCGATACTCCTCGAACTGTTTTTTGGGAAGTAATGGAGAAGAGAAGCATCGAGGAAAACCCTATTGGAATCCTAGACAGAAGCTCAACCTGGATGGATTCAATCAGGGCATATCTGACAAACGGTACACTACCGGATGATCCTCAACAGGCGGCAGCACTGAAAAAACGAGCCTCCTGTTTTGAAATGATACAGGGAGAACTTCACAAGAGGGGGTACCTTCAACCCTTCTTAAAGTGTGTTACTCCTGAAAAGGGACGAGAGATACTAGATGATCTTCACTCTGGTTACTGTGCTTCTCATATAGGTGGTAGGATGCTTGCTCAAAGGGCAAGGCGGCAGGGCTACTTTTGGCCTACTTTGGAAGCAGATGCAATGGAGATGGTGAAAAAATGTGACAAGTGCCAAAGGTTTGGCAAATTAATTCACCGTCCGGCTACTGACCTCACTACCATTCACAGCCCACTACCGTTTGCTAAGTGGGGCATGGACATTCTGGGTCCATATACGCCTGCTACAGGCGGCAGAAGGTATATACTTGTTGTCGTTGACTACTTCACTAAATGGGTAGAGGCGGAGGCTGTAAAGGGAATCAAGACGAAAGATGTAATTTCATTCATTTGGAAAAACGTCATCACTCGGTTCGGGGTTCCCATGTCTATGGTTTTTGATAAAGGTCCCCAATTTGAGACGCCTGTTCTCAAAAGCTGGTTGGGAGACCAAGGAATCGCACACTACTTTGCATCTGTCGGCCGCCCACAAGCAAACGGCCAGGTAGAAGCCTTTAATAAAATCATCTCAGACGGTCTCAAGAAAAAAATTGAACGAGCAGGCGGCCTATGGGCGGATGAACTACCACATGTTCTCTGGGCCATTAGGACGACTGAAAAAGGGGCGACTGGAGAAACTCCATTCCTCCTAACTTATGGTGCGGAAGCTGTTCTTCCAATTGAACACTACGAGCCGACTCTTCGAGTAATGCTATATGACGAAGAGGCAAACTGGGAAGCCATGCGCCTGGCATTAGACTCACTTCCTGAAAAGAGGGGCAATGCTGTTTTGCGCCATGAGATCTATCGCCTGAGAATGACTAGATCATACAACAAAAAAGTACACAGGCGTCCACTCAAAGTAGGGGACTTTGTACTTAGAAAAATGGAAGCAGTTGGTAGGGCTAATGAGTCTGGCAAACTAACTCCCAACTGGGAAGGACCCTACCGAATCTATGAGGAAGTCAGGGACGGTACCTACCGTCTGGAAACACCAGACGGACAACCGTTGCCTCGAACTTGGAATGTAGATAACCTTAAAAAATATTTCTTCTGAAAGATGTAAAGTAAAGAGCTACTTAATAAAGTTTGCACTTACTATTCAATTTTGTATTACGAGGGGCATGCCGTCTGTACCTTTACAGTCGGCTACTCTCCATTGAGTTTTTTACTCACAATACTTAGCTAAAAAGATTAGGGCCTGGCCGACCCTGTGCCTAACAGGCGGCTACCCTTCTTTTACTTAGCACCTACGTTCACCAAGAACTTACCAAGGCCACCGGCCGAATGATCAGACCAGGCGCCAAGCCACCTGATCAAATCTACAAAACTAATACGACTTGTCCCAACATCATAGCAGGCGTCCGACGGCATCCCTCCGGATGAAATTCGTCGCAGAGAGCAGCTCCCTTTTGGGTGGAACATTGTTCTATAAACTAATTACACGGCACCTATACGACTGTCCTTAAGGGCAACCACGTAGCCGTTTTTGAGACAAGGATAACTCTATCACTAACCAAACCAGTGGTAGCAGTTGACATCTGAGTCAGATGACCGCCTGTACTACTTGGGATAAATGCAGGGGGTACCTATTGAGTTAATAGCCAACAAACATTGGCGAATCAAGGGGTCTAGCCGGCCTACGCCGCCTGGTACCTCTACTACTCAATCTAGATTGTGACGAAGACTAAGTAACTCCTATGTTAACTTAATAGTCACTCAAACTTAGTATGGAGCCTAAAAGGTATGAGTCGTCCGCCTGTTTTTAATAAACAGGGGCTCTCAACCACTACTCTTGCTAGGTTAACAAATTACGAGTTAAAAGCCAACATTAGCAATAAAGGGAAACAACCGGTACCCGCCGCTTGTTATCCTACTTAATTCCTTGGCGACTAGGTAATACTATTTACTTGGTCAGACCGATTGAATAAATAGTTCGAATACCGATTGAATAAATGGCCGACTGATCGTCTATCCTGGAAACAGACAACCAGTCGTCCAGGGGCATAGGCGGCGTACTTACTATTTGTACCTGTCTGCAACGTTCGGCCATGCACAACAGTCGGTCTAGTGAACAATGGGATATTAGATATGGAATACTTAGACAAATTTGAATCTTCAAAACAAAAATTTGATTAAAAATAAGCCGGTCATTAAAGACCAGCAAAATATTCAAAACCCCGGCCCCCTGGCCGGGTAAATACAAAGCAAACGGCACGCAGGCCGTGGAAAAAATACTTTAAGCTTAAGAAGGGGGCAGTTCAGTATTAGCAGCTGCCGCCTGGTCAACACTCTTCTTGCTGGACTCGGCTTCAGCTGCATCCTCTTTTGATGCCTTACCCCCAAGTGGCACAAGCGCCACAACCGGCTCTTCCTCCTCCTCCAACGCATCTCCCAACGCCTCTTCTTCAGCAGCCGCCAGGATCTCTTGATTATATGTTTCCGAACACTGGCGGTACGTTCTTTCCCATGAGGCAAAGTCGGCATTGGGGAACAGGCGGCCCCAGGTCATGCGCTGGATTTGAGCGGAGTCTTCCACCATCTCCCGGACGAGCTCTTTCTTCTCTTGCTAGGCCTTTTCCGAGAGCTCTTGGGTAAGACTCTTCTCTTGGCTCACCAGGCGTTCTTTTACGTTGGCCAAAGATTTCTCCATGGCTTCGTAAGAGTGCATTTTTTGGCGAAGAGGTTTCAGCTCGGCCTTAAGATTTGTGACGGTCGCCTCCAGCTCGTCATTCTTCTTCTGGGCCGCCTCTAACTGAGCCCGAACAGCGGCGGTAGCCTGCGCCTGATAATAAAGAATATCAATGGTCAGTACTTCATTTTGGGCAATTTGAAACATTGCCTTATCACAGTTGGAGGCGGCCATAGCTTTTGCGGCCTTTACCTCTTTGTTTTTCCGATCAATCGGCCTGCGAAGGCTGTTAACTCGGAGCAGGGCCTAAGTACAAAAAAAAAAAAACAGGCGTCAGTTTCCAAACAAAAAAGATAACAGGCGTCCTGGAACTCAAATACTCAAAAATATGCTAAGTATACCTCAGCAAGGACCCCTGCAATCCCATCAAGGTCAAGGGTGCCGGCACCCCTGACCGCCTCCCTTTCAGATGGAGGAACTGCTTTGATCATGGACTTGGCTACCTCAACCAAGTCAAGCCCCTGAGGGCCGGCTGCATCAAGCGTAAAAAAAAAGCAAGTTAGACCTAGTCAAGAAGGAAGCAAGTGTGAAAGTTTTTACAAGTGATTGTCCATACTTCTAGGCGGCCCCGCCGGGGTTTTAGAAGAAGTGGTCGGCTGCTTCTCAGCCGCCACTATTTTCCTGGAAGACCCAGGAGAGCTTGCAACAGTCGTCCTCCGGGCCTTGGGGTCCGGCTGTTGCGAGGAAGAAGCTCTTGGAGTGCCAGACTGAAAACAAAAAGAGTTAGTATATGCATAAGACAACTCCTAAAAAAGGAAGAGTTTTCGAAGCCTACCAAGGGTGCCCCCTTGTTGGGGGAGTCGGCACAAGACTGTTGCATGAGAGAGGCCCGCAACATGGCCGCCGCAGTCTTGGATGCTGTTATTTTACTCATGGCGTCAGCTGCAAAAAATAAACAGCAAAGTTAGTAAAGATCCCAAGAAAACAAGGCGTGAAAAAAAAACAGAGTATTTGTCAGGCCGGCTACCTCTAGAGCACCGACTGCTGAGGCCACAGGCGGCCAAAAAGTACTCGTCATAGAGCCACTTGAAGCTCGGGACGCAGTGTAGGGGTACTTGCTCTCGTACCCCTGAAGTAGAGTTCACCCTAGTCTCTACTTTGAAGAGTCCTTTGTCTAGGATCTCTCTTTTAGCCTTTGGGGGAACAGGCGGCATGCTGCGGCCGCCTGCGAGAAGAGGCGGATCCCTATTCCACTTGTTAAAACGTTGGTTCGGCTCCGTGTCTGAACCCTCAATGATAAGGAAGGTGTTCCGCCAATCCTTCCATTTGTTCGCCTTACCTCTCGTCATGAGGTAACCCCTATGGCTTGTTAATTGATACCAGCCGGTACCTCCCGACTTAGGGGTCCGGCTGAGATAGTTCATGTGGGCGAAAGCCTCAAAGCTTGGCTCCACCCCGTACATTTCGCACCCGGCCACATAGCCGAGTACGTTTACCCAAGAGTTGGGGGCTAACTGCCATAACCCCAAATCATACCCATCTAAAATCCGCTGAACAGCCGGATGTAATGGGAAGCGCAGTCCAGCTTTGATGGCCGCCACATAGCAGCCAAAGCAGCCGTCATCATAGCTGGTACTAGCCGGCCAGACGACAGTGTCTTCTGGATCCGGCACGAACAGTAAAAATTCCGGGCCCATTCTGTGGTTAGCAATAAAGCTCTCCACTTTGTCTTGCATGGTTGCGATCCGGCCCCGGGGTACCATGCAGTAGTAGGGGGCGTTTTCCTCTCTGTAAGAGGCGGACGGCTCCGCCCAATTGTCCCCCTTCTCAACTGCATGAGAAAGTCTCGCCTCTTGTAGGCGGCTATGTCTTTCTTCTGAGCCTGGAGAACTGTGGCCAGAAGAGCTGGACTCGGACTCGTCCTCTGACGAGTCCGAAGAGGACGACTCCTCCCCTCTCCCAGAGGGGCCCGCCTCCTCTCCCTTAGAAGGAGCAGGAGGAAAATTAGACATATCAACGGTAAGATGGGAAGGGACCACCTTGGCCCCTCTCTCAGAACTGTCGGCTTGGCAGCCGCCTCGTTTCAATTCTACATCTGGCGCCTGGTCAGATGTTTCACTAATGAGCACCCTTTGGGAGGAGCCGTCTGAGTTTGATATCATAGCAGTCTTTTTTGTTCTGGCCATCACGTTCTGCATAGACACAGATACAGTCGGACTTTGTATAAAGGGCAAAGATGGGTCCAGAAAAGGGCAGGCGGCACTCCTAGTCCTAGATTCAGCCGTCCCCGGTGACCGGCTGATCACTAACTTAGGTCGTGTCGTGTGCTTCCGTGGTGCCATTTCAAAAAATAAAAAGAAAATTAAGAGTAAGAGAACTGAGTTACCTGAACGAGTGACGGTTGATGAAGTTCTGGAAATCCGGTGCAGTCGGCTTGTCAGAACAGGCGGTAGGCAGAAAAGGCCCGAAATGTCAGAGCAAGTTCAGGGGTCCGAATGTTCTCGCAAAGTTCTCAAATGTGAAAATGACCGAAGTCAGCACTTCCTTATATAGGCAAAGTGAGAAGGCGAAGGGTCGCTTCCAAATTCAAAATTTGGGCGGGAAAATCTCTCGGCCGTTTGCAAGGTGACACCTGTAGCAGGCCGTCGCCTGTCACCGTGCGACACCTGTCACAGGCGACACGTGACCAGTCACGTGCCACCTGTGAGGGGCAAATGATTAGGGGATTTTTATCCACCAATCACCGTCTGACAAGTGGACCAACCAGGTTCCGCCACGTGTCCTTCACGAAGGCCAATAGGAGCCTGCCACGTGTCAATCACAGATACGTCCTCTACGGACCAATCGAGGCACGCCACGTGTCCACCCATGCCAAATGGGAAAACCGGCCAACAAGGCCCAATCCTGTCTAGAGGCCCGGTCAGCCCTAGGTTTACCCTAAACCTAGAGAGTGGCACGCTTCTCAAGACTATAAATACTTAATTAATCCTCATTAATTAAGCAATCAAGAAATCAAGAGAACATCAAGCAATTGAGAAGCAATTAATCTCACCTGAAGAACAGAAACATTACGGAACACTAATAACCGGCTAATCTCGCTAACAAAGCAGATTACCAACATTAAACACTCTCACCTAGAGAGGTCTTATTACTTTAATTTCCGTATTAATTACTCCTTAATCAGGTACTAACTTGACCGTTGGAGGCGGAGCTCTAAGGAGTCTCCGTTATTTTGCAGGTACAGGCGTCCGGTTCCAGTCTCGGAATTGTAACTCTCCCGCAGGACATCAGAAAACCCCGAAACAAAAAGGGTCATTCTTTTAGGGACGGAGGGAGTAATTAATATTCAATAAATTGGTCTAAATTTTAGTTAATGATAATTAAAGATATTATTAGTCAAAGTTGTGTATCGACATACGTGTCATGTCACTATAGGTACATAAAAAATAGAGGGATTATTAAATTAGAAACTAATAGTTCAAGGATTAAATAAACAATAGTTTCACACCAACAATTCAACAATTATTTTTGTTAAAAGTAAATTTAAGAGAGTGAAAGTGAATTTATAAAATAAAATTACTACCTAAGAAATGTTTGGTTGTCTTCGTGTAGTTAATTCAAACCTGTTAAATTCAATATGATATAAAAGTCTAATTTTTGAAAAAATTTAATTCGATCAAATCCAATTTTAAAAAAGAACAACATCAAAATTAGTACGGAGTAGTCCGGTTTAAATTGAATCTGATTTAAGTTTTACTTCTTATATAAATAAGAATAATAAAACGTGGTGTAAGTGTGTAACCAAGAACTTGTTGGTAGTGGACCTAGTGGTACTAAAGAATACACCAACTCCCTATTAAATTTGTGTGTATCATACATGCTTACATTCTTCCATCATTATTAATTAATGTATAATTAACTAGATTATTGAGATGTTGAAACACGTGTGCTAACATAGATTAGATAAAAATAAATTGTTTTTAATACTGCCCCGTTTCTTTTTACTCGCAACAATTACTAAAAATAGCCGGTGCACATTACTTGCAACAAACTTATTTTTTTCCTTTTATGGTAAATTTTTTTGTGTGATTTTACAATATTACCCTTACTTTTTTTCCTAAACACCCTAATTAAACTACTGATTTTAACTTAATAATTTAAACCCTAACATTAACTAACTTAATTATTTCCCCAAAATCATTACTCTCCCATCTAAATTCATTCTCATCTTTTGTTAAAAAAAAAAAAAAAAGTTCTTTCTCATCTTGATTGGGAACCACCACTAGTCCACCACCAATCTCCATTCTTTGTTCATCACCCAAAAATTCACCTCAATACACCACCATCGCCAGAAGTTGCTGCCGATGTCCCTTTTGTTGCGGCCGCCTCCGTTTTTTCTCTCTTCCTCTTCTTGTTGTTTTGTCATTGCGGTGAAACACATATTTGAAGGTTTTATGGTTAAATTTAACCATGAAAACTCTAGATCTGGAGTTTTGATGGTTAAATTTGACCAATTAAAGCTTTAATTGATGATAGAGAGTTGTGGGTTTCGGATTTTGGGGTTATGGGTTTGGGTTCGAGTTCGTGGGTTGGGGATTTTGGGATTGGGGGTTCGTGGGTTGTGGGTTGTGGGTTTTAGGGTTGTGGACTTGTGGGTGGTGGATTTGGGTTCGTGGGTTGTGGGTTGTGGGTTTCGGGGTTGTGGGTGGTGGTTCTGGGTTCTTTGGTTGTTTGGTTGGTGGTTCGAATTTTCTGGGTTAGTGGGCTGGTGGTTCGAATTTTCTGAGTTCGTGGGTAGGTGGTTCGAATTTTCTGGGTTCGTGGGTTGATTTGGTTGGTGGTTTGAATTTTCTAGGTTCGTGGGTTGGTGGTTCGATTTTTCGGGGTTGTAGGTGGTGGTTTTGGGGTTGTGGATGGTGGTTCTGGGTTCGTGGGTTACATTGTGGGTTTCGGGGTTGTAGGTGGGCGAAATCGGGGGTGGTGCTAGGTGGTGGTGGCGTCATGGTGCTAGGTGGTAGTGGTATGGTGCAAGGCGGTGGTGGTGCTGGTGATAGGTGGTTGTAATTGATGTTTTTTTTTTTTTAATTTGGGTTGGATTAATATTAAACACATGCCCTTATTTTTTGTTAATTACACTTACCATCTTTTGTCTAATAAAATGTTACGGAGGGAGTACATTTTTTTTTTTTTTTTCCTTGTATTATAACCATTTATTATACATATAAATATCCTTATAACTTTTGCAAAAGACCAACATTTTGATTTATTTCGTTTAAAAATTATTTAATTAATCAATAAAAAAAATGGTTATTATTTCGATAAAAAACTTTTGCTTAATCTAGTTCATTCTTGTAATAGCTCATGGAATGAATACTTACTTTGCCAAGAAGAAACTAGCGAAGAAGTTGATTTCAAATGTAGTCCTTAGTTGTTCCTCTGTGATTTCTTCGATTCTCTCAGCAAAGTATTGTACTCCTGCGTTATTCACTAAGACATCAATGCGTCCAAAGTGGCTAACCACCTTATCAACCACCTTCGTGCATTCCTCTTCACCTCGGCGAAGATCAGCTGGAATGGCAATAGGCTCACCTGCATCATTTTCTTTGGCCGCTTCTCTTATCAAGGCCAAGGCGTCACCGGTATCTTTATCCTCCGGCCCTTTAACGTAAGTGAAAGCAACAGTTGCACCCTCGAGTGCAAAATAGTAACAAACTGCCCTTCCTATCCCTGAATCACCTCCTGTTACCAATGCCACCTTTCCCTATATATACATAATAGTCGACGATTGTTAGCAAGTTTATGATAAAACTACCCGTTCAAAAAAAAAAAAAAAGTTTATGATAAAACCTAAGGAAATTTTGACAATTACCACCTTCTGTTATGTCCATCTTAGTAATTACCATCTTCTATTTTTTTTTTTTGAAAATTACCACCTTCTACTTTCAAAAACATCAAAAGTTACTATTAGAGGACCAACTCAACCAAAAGCTTAAGCTGATGGTCGAGACCCAGGAATATGTTTTATACTCTATCACGCCCCCCTCACACGAGAGCCCGTTTGGGCTAGAAGTGTGGATACAACATGAGCCCTCCTCATACCCAGCGCTTAATACTCCACTTGAAAGTGAGGGGTGGATGCGATTCGAACTCGTGACCTTTGTGTCACGCTAGCTCCGATACCGCCATGTTAGTGGACAACCTCAACCTCAACCATCAGCTTAAGCTTTTGGTTGAGGCCCAGGAATATGTTTTATACTTTATTAGTTACCACCTTTTTGCCCCCCAACTACCACATGACGTCATTTTGGGTCCATTCTTTCCCTTCCCTCCCTATTTCCCTCACATTTCTCTTTTCCATTTGGATTATCATCTCCCCTTTCACTTTTTTTCCCCCAAACCACCAATAATTGTTCGTCAATTTTGATTTGGAGGAGTGAATTGAAGTGTTTTTTATTAATTAGGGGAAAAAAATGAAAGGGGGGATGAGAATTGAGTTAGGAATGAGAAATGTGAGGGAAATAGGGAGGAAAGGGAAAAAATGAGCCCAAAATGACGTCATGAGGTAGTTGGGAGGCAAAAAGATGATAATTTTTAATGTTTTTGAAAATAGAAAGTGGTAATTTTTAAAAAAAAATAGAAGGTGATAATTGCTAAAATGGACTAAACAGAATGTGGTAATTGTCAAAATTTTCTAAAACTAAAGATTAAACTATTGGGATGAGAAGTATATATCCAAGGTTATCCAACAATAACATCCTTGATCCACATACATAATTTTTTTAAAAAAAAAAATTTTGGTAAGTGATAAAAACAAAAATTTGTGGACCCTTGTAATAATTGGCATAACTATTTATTATTTTATAAACACCATTCATGCATATTGTAAATATTCATATAGTAGCAAAAAATTATACATTTATACAGAATTAGGAAAATCAAAGAAGCTCAAACAATATATGAAATTTAATGCATGTACGTCTTACATGAAGCTTTTTGGAAGGTATATAGTGAGGATTGACAGATTTCGGGAGTGGATTCATCAAATATTGCTTTCCTGGTTGAGAATCCTGTGTTTGTGGTGGGAATTTTTCCCCGTTGCTCGTCATTTTTGCTTGTATTCTTACTTGATATTCTAATGATGACTTAGCTCAATTTCTCTTAACAGAAATAACAAAAACAGGCCTTGTTATAGTTTAGAAAGACTAACCAAGAACTAGAATATATATACAAAACAATCTCACGTACGTATTACTACTTTCGTCCTTAAAAAAATCACAAAGAGTATTATTTTCCTTTAGAGAGGTAGTTATCAATTTCATAAATGATTTAATGATTTTGAGACTTTTTTGGCCACGGCCAAACTAATTACATGATGAATTTTTAATTCATTAATAAAAAGAATATGTTAAAATTAACAATCCTTATATAAATAGTTCAAATTTTTTTAAAAAATATAAATAGTTCAAATCTTTATATTTATTTTTTTTTTAAAAGAGAAAATTGTGAGAAAAAGACCTTTTAAATGATCGACTTTTTAAAAAAGGACCTTTTAAGTGAAAACTTGTGAAAAAAGGACTTTTTAAATTATATTTTGTTTATATGGGGTACTTGTGTGAACTTGCGAGGTGGTCAATCTTGGAGCTTCGGCGGTGTTCGCTATCACATTAGTCACATGACTTATTTTCAAAACAAAAAAAAACTCCCCCCGGCCCCTTCCCCTACCTCTATGAGAATATTGTATGAAAGGGTTCGGTCAAGAAATGATGGAAGTTTGGGGAAATATTTTGATTTTTAAAAAAAAAAATTAAAAAAAAATTAAAAAAAAAAAACACGTGACTAATACGTGATAGTCAACCCCGAAGCTCCGGTGTTGACCATGCAAGCTCACCCAAGTACCCCATTCAGACAAAATACAACTTAAAAAGTCCTTTTTCACAAATTTTCACTTAAAAGGTTCTTTTTCAAAAAGTCGACCACTTAAAAAGTCCTTTTCCAAAATTTTCTCTTTTTTAAAATTTTTGGGAAACCAATAGTTCAAATGTCATAGTTCAGTTAGTTTAAAAGGAGTAGTACCAGTGTACCACATAGAGTGTATTAGTTACTTGTTAGGTTACCAAAAAAAAAAAAAAAAGGTTACAAAGATGTCCTTTATATCCTTGTTCCTTTAATCTTACAACAATTAAAATTTAAGGAAGTTTCACAAATATTTACAATACCATATTATTTATGAGTGAATAGCCTGAATTGTATTAATGATATTGCCTAATATTTATAGCTTACAAAAGATAACCTACACAATATAAACTCTATCATATAAACTTCCATTAATCTATCTTAGAATATCACCAAGATATATTATTATCCTAAATATAATATCATAAGATCTATATGCATGGAAAATATATCACAATAATATATTTTCCTATATTCCTAACACCCTCCCTCAATCGTAACAGCAGTAACACTAACTTTGCGATTGGAAATTCTTCAATATGTTGAAGTCGATTGAGTTGCAATACTCTATTGATGTCGCCTTCAATTTATTTATTTTTTTAAAAAACAAATTTTGTAGTCATGGCCCTTTGCTGGTGTCCTTGATCTTCTGCTACGGCCCTTTGCTGGTGTTCGTGATATTTTGCCACGGCCCTTTGCTGGTGTCCGTGATCTTCTATGTCGCGGCCCTTTGCTGGTGTACGTAGTCTTCTCTGCCGCGACCCTTTGCTGGTGTCTGTAGTCTTCTCTCCATGGGCCTTTGTTGGTGCCCGATCTGTAGTCTTCTTTTCCACGACCCTTTGGTGGTGTCCATGATTTGATTTTTTTAAAGAAAATAAAAAGGAAATTTTGAATATTAGTACCTTGAAAATGACCCTAATTGATTTTTCGTACCCGTTTAAAATTTATTTTTATTTTGGTACCCATCAAAGTCACAAAATGTAGGTTTTGGTACCTCCATCCCTGTTCTGTTATGTTTTCCGTAATTAGAGGGTCCAGCCACCCCTTAGCCACCTTCCAGCTACCCCTTGCACACACAATTCACAGCACACCACCACCACCAAAACTACCCCCATACACACACAATTCACAACGGCGTCGCTCCATCACACCACCACCACGAAAACTACCCCTGCAACACGCACCAGCCATCCCTCGCAAAATAACCATTATCACCGACCATCTCCCCCACTGCAGCACACACCAGTTGGCCCCCGAAACCCTAAACCCACCTGAAACAACCCAGAAAATCACGAAACCCTAAACCCACCTGAAACAACCCAGAAAATCACGAAACCCTAAACCCACCTGAAACCCTAAACCCACCTGAAACAACCCAGCACACAACAGTTTTCTGGGTTGTTTAAAACCCTAAACGGATTGTTTCAGTTGGGTTTTAGGGTTTTGAGGGCCGCAAAAAGTGGAGGTTGGTATTTCAGGGAGGGGGGTTGTTTCGGCGAGCGATGTGGTTGTTTCAGAGAGGGGGGTTGTTTCGGTGAGTGGTGTGGTTGTTTCGGTAAGTGGTGTGGTTGTTTTGGAGGGTTGTTGTGGCTGTGATCGGAGGAGGGAAAGGGAGGAGGTGGACTGTTGCGGCTGAGGTCGAAGGAGGGAAAAGAAAGAGGTGGGCTTGTCGGCGCTGGGGAAATATTTGGGCACCGACAGCCGGCACGGGGAGGGGGGAGGGTGGCTAACAGGGAGGGGGGTAGGTGGTTGTTGCTGTTTATTTTTTTTTTTTTTATGTTTTTTTAAAAATTTTCTTTTTTTAATAATGTCTTATCAAAAAATAATAATAATAATAATAATTAGATAATGGGTCCCACTACCGGAAAGTTTAACGGAAGTTGGACGGAGGTACTAAAACCTATATTTTGTAACTTTGATGGGTACAAAATAAAAATAAATTTTAAACGGGTACGAAAATTTAAAGCTTGGTTCGTGGAGGCGGATGCAAGATCCACATGGTGCATCCGCTCCAAAGTACAAAAAGGCGAAATGAACATGTAGGTATATACTAATGTACATGGACATATAAAAGAACATAGTGTTCATTTATAATGTACATGGACATATACATAAAAGAACATAGCGTTCATTTATAATGTACATCAGATTTTTGTGCAACAATTTTGTATATTATTTATTTATAATAATATAATTATTATTTTTGTATAATGAAATAGATAAATAGTACTGTAATTATTTTTCTTACCATACATTAATTACAATCATTTCAATTTTTTTTTTTACCAAAAGTTCACTTTCTCTCTCCAAACAAAACTTCAAACCCATTTAAATTCCTCAAACCTACTCAAGCAAAATTTCAAGAAATTCGAAATTTTGAGTCCAAAATTGTTCAAGATGACAAATAAAAACGAAAGGTAAGACCAAATTCGACATTCATACTTGTTTATTTGACATTCATACTTGTTTATTTTAAGTTTGAGTGTTTGTTTTTTATAAATTTGATTGAAAATTGTAATATTTGATTTTATTGGGAATTAATTGCGATTTTGATGTTATTTTGTTGTTACAATGAGAAATAAAATAAAGTTATTGAAGAAGATCGTCCGATTATTCCATTTTTGTAGAAGAAAGCAAGCAAATAGACAATTTTAGAAAAAGTTGTAGATTCAAATAATACAATGTACATTAAAATACAGTAAAATGTTCTTTTTTTCATATTCTTACATGATGCAAATAATACAGTGTACATTAAACATGTAACCAACATTATAACATATATGTTCATTAGAATATAATACAATGTACATTATAATACAATAAAATGTACTTTTTTTTTAATAGTAAAAATATTTCATTAATTAAAAGTCATACGACATCTACAATAGAGATTCGACGTTAACAAATACATAAGATATTGAATCAAATAGAATTTCCCTTCATAAAAACTACGATCGTAGAGTAAATCTTGCACTGCGGAGCATCTCCCGCTTATATCGCTGAAAATTACAGCCTTGTTGGAGAGACAATCTAACGATCCTTTGCAGCCGTGAGCATGTTTTCCTTCTGATTCATCTGTCCGTATTCGAAAACTTGATAACTTTTTCACCAACGAAATAATTTCACGACAATCCATTACATATGCTACCATGAAATCAAAAGTAAGAAATTTCTCCCTCGAAAAGAGGAGATAAACCTTGTCTTTCGAAGGAGGTCGAAAAACCCTTGTCTTTCGAAGGAGATCGGAAACCCTTTTTTCGAGGGAGAAAAGTTCCTCCGAAAAGGAGGAAGCATTATTAAAAACCTAAAAAACAATAAAGAAACAAGGATTGGGGCTTTCCACCGATTAAAATCGATGGAAGCCCCTTCAAAAATCAACATGGGAGGCTAGGGTTTTTGGAGAGAGAAAGGAGGAGAGAGAAAAGATTTTAGCTTTAAAGTTAAAAAAATCCAATAAAATGTACTTTATTATATGCATACATGGTCATTTATACCAAATGTACATTTACTATATGAATAATGTTCTTTGATATTATCATGTTCTTTACTAATATTACAAATGTACTTTAGATTTACAAAAAAAAAAAAACATATAAAACTAGATGTTCTTTATAAAATAGCTATATGTTTTTTATAAAACAACTATGTGTTCTTTATTGAACAACTAAATGTTCATTCCGCCTTTTTTAAAGAAAACCGGATGCACCATGCTTGGTGCATCCGCCTCCACAGTAAAATTTCAACGAAAATTCAATTAGGGTCATATTCGATGTACCAAAATTCAAAATTTCCAAATTTTTTTTTTTTAAAAAAACCTAGATTGATACCACATTGGCACCTATCTTTATATATGAGGATCAAATACCTACGCATGATCCACTAATCAAGCTACTCATGATATAAAAACATCAAATCATTAAACTTAAACTCTTCACGCAGCTGAAATAATTAGGAAATAAATTTGTAATTTTTGCTAAGGTTCATCATATCCCACCGGTGGGTTTAATTACTAACCCATCGGCAGGGGGAAAATTTTTATAAACAACCCCAAGATCTAACCTACTCTTCATACCATGCTAAATTATTTACGAGGGAGTAGCCTGAATTGTATTGATGATATTGCCTAATATTTATAGCATAACCTACACAATATAAACTCTATCATATAAACTTTTATAAATCTATCTTAAAATATCACTAAGATATATTATTATCCTAAAAATAATATCATAACATCTATATGGAAAATATATCACAATAATATATTTTCCTATATTCCTAACATATTTGTAAATGTTCTCATCATCACATAAATCCTAACTTTTACTTCTTTCTATCTTAAATTTCGTATCTTTAATCCCTGGTTGGAATATAAATAGGGGAACATAACAACAGAATTATATAATAGAATGATCTACACTATGTATTATTACTGTATTTCTATGAAATATTTCACAATATTTAGTTTTATATGGGGAATTTTTTTGTGTGGCTAACCACACCCCTTTCAAGTAACCCCCGACCGTTTATCCTTAAAGTAGTAACCTCTGACTGAACCCCTTAAGTAAACCCCATCAAGTAATCTCTAATCGAACCCCTTAAGTAGTCCCTAACGACCGAGTAACTCAAGTAACCCCGACCATGCGGTGTGACTAGCCACATATTAAAATTTGTGTTAATATATATATATATATATATATATATATATATATATATATATTATTTTAGAATAATTAATGAATATCAAAAAGTTTCTCGTAAGGTGAAAAAGATTTTTTTTTTAATTTTAAAAAAAAAAAAGCCTAAAACTATTATCTCTATTTGTTACATTTTCGACCAACGTAATGTCACTACTATTTTTTACAATCCCTTTTTAATGTTCACAAGGAAAATTTGCAAATTGCAGCCATTTAAAGTTCGTATTTTGCAAATTGCAGCCATTTAATTTTTTTTTTTTTTTTTTTTTTTTTTTTTTTTTTTGCAAATTGCAGCCCAAAATTTTGTATTTTGCAAATTGCAGCCATTTAAATTTTTTTTTTTTCAAATTGCAGCCCAAAAGTTCGTATAAATTGTAAATTGCAGCCCAATTCAACTTTTACATCAATTTACATGTTGAAAAATCTTCGGTTAAGGTTTTAAGGGTCATTTTATTCCTTAAGGATCCTAATTGAGCTCGGAATTAGCAAAAAAAATAACATAAGTGTCTCTTTTTTTTTTTTACAGTTTTTCAAAAATCGATATTTTTTTGTTACGCAAAATGAGGCACTCATGTTATTTTTTTGCTAACTTCGAGCTCAATTTGAACCCTTAAGGGCTAACATGACCCCTAATACCTTAACCGAAGATTTTTCGACATGTAAATCGATGTAAAAGTTGAATTGAGCTGCAATTTACAATTTATACGAATTTTTGGACTGCAATTTGCAAACAAAATTTTAAATGGCTGCAATTTACAAAATACAAACTTTAAATCGCTGCAATTTGCAAATTTTCCTATTCACAACCTTAAACGTCGCAACTATTCTTTCTGTCTCTAAAAATTTGTTTGAGTTACATTATTGGACTTTTGTTTTTATATTAAGAAATATTGTAAGATTTGAGTGGATGTAAGAAGAAAACAAGTGGCTACAGAGAAAAAGGTAAAGGATGTAGAGTGTAAAAAAATTGTATTAATTAAGAGAGCAAGAGGGCAAACGAATAGATAATAATATACGGAGTATATATGGACAAGAGGAGTAAGCTAGTTGAGGGTTTGTCAAAAAAAACTTATGCAAAGTAAATGTGAATCATATACTATAACAAAGAGCGAGTAATATTATAATTTTGGGAACAGATGGCGTAAAATAATACTGAATGTTTTCTCATTTACTTCCCTACCAATATAATGTCATTATTTCAGTTGAATAATGATTATTGTTAATTTTAATATATATATATATACACTAATTTCCACTTTCATCCATTTGGTTAGGTGCAAGTGTGGGTAGGATTTGTGACATTTTGTCCCACATTGAAAAATAAAATAGGGTGTTATAAAGCGATTGGTTATGTTAATATTACTATTGTATGGTTATATTTGGATGTATATCTTTTAGGAGTTTTAGGCAAGTTAGGTTTCTTTAATTTGTACTATATATATATTGTTGTGCATATCAATACAAGTTAAGCGGTTTTCTCCAATCTTTCTTGAATTTTACATGGTAATAGAACCTCTCTAATTTCTTGAGAATTATATATATATATTCAATCCTGGTTTGTTCATCAAATTATTTTTCTTGAGCTATGGGTAGTCCAAGACAAGGCATCTTGTTACAACCTATGAAAGATTTGCGGTTGACGGCCTTTTGTGATAGTGATTGGGCCCTATGACCATTGACTTGGCGTTTTTAGACAAGCTATCTAGTTTTTCAGGGTTGTTCTCCTTTTTCTTGGAAGACTAAGAAACAACTTACCGTATCTCGTTCTTTGGCTTTTTCGGCCGAAGTCGAATACTGTTCTATGGCAGTTGCGACTTTTTGAGTTTATGTGGTTAATAAAAGCGTTGTTCTTTTTTGTTGGGGTTGGTCATTCAAACTCTATGAAATAATTTTGTGATAGTCATTTTGCTTTACATATCGCTTAAAAATCGGTATTTCATGATCATATATGAAGCATATTGTTACCTGAGATGAACACTACAAGAGGGGGGGGGGGGTGAATTGTAGTTGAGTTCCTAAATAATAATTTTGCAAATATAAAACAGAACAAAATAAGAACTTGCGATGCACACAAATTTTACGAGGAAACCTTCTAGTGCCCAACCAGAAGTAAAACCTCGACCCTACCTTAGGGATTTCAAACTCAAATAATTCCACTATAATAGGGTAAACACCAAGTTACAACCTATTATAATTCAGCCTCTACTCTCAAGTTCGAGAATGAACTTGCTACAGAACAACACCTTGTTCTACCCAGTTTGAGTCCCACACTCAAACTCACTCGTACTCCCTAAGTACAGATCTTTCCCCTTCTCACCAGAAGCTCTCTCTGTATGCAATGATAAAAACACTCTTACCCTGATAAACCCGAAACCAAATACAAGAGTTAACACCTAGTATATGATAGGCAAGCTATGCATGAAACTCGAAACTAATATGACAGTATGATAAGCTTGGCAAACTTACGCAACTATAGCTCTGTAAATTCTTCACGCATAAAACTCACAAAAAAAACCTAGGCTCATATTATTCTCTACTATTTATACGAGTTTTACCTGTATAAACAGTAGGTTTATATAAAGATAAATAAGTAAAACTTAACTTATCTTAAAACACGGTTTTTTTAATTAAATCCTTTGAAGAAAATCTTTTCAGAAAATAAGATAGAAATATTGAATTAAAAAGCATAATATCTTTTTAACAAACTGATTTTAAAAGATACATATTTAAAGAAAATCTTTTTCCGATTTCTATCTTTTATCTTTTCCGATTTTAATTTATTTGCCAAGCTAACTGTCACGCTTCTAATAAGTTTCATGTATATCCTACTTAACATATTTAACAATGAATCTAGAAGATAAAATCTTAACTAAAACATTGTTGCGCTATATTCTCGTTCTGGTAGGTTTACTTGGACTTCACGCTTACTAAGTTCCTCCAAAGATCTTAGTCAGCAATCTTCAAGTTCCTGTGAAGGAACGTTTCTGTGAGGGAACTCAGTTCCTGTTAGGGAACTCTTCTTTTATATTGAATAACTTTATTGATAAAGAACTCCTTCAAGTCTTCTCAGCTTTAGTTACTTCTTCCATCTCCAAGATCAATTTCGCCTAGGCTGCACAAAACACTTGAAAAGTCTTTATGAGATGAGTTTGCTGTAACTCAAGTTCCTCATCATCAAAACCTTTAAACATCAACAATTTCCCCCTTTTTGATGATGACAAATTTAAGCAAACTCTTGAGAAAGTTAAAACAAAATAAAAGGTCGTATTTTTGTATTTTAAATTTATTGACAGAAAATAAACACACAACAGAAATAAAACAAAAACTAAAAGTAAGCTAAGTAAACTAAAAGTAAACGAAACTGAGAAAGTTATGATACTTTCTCAACTGGAACCCATAACAACTTAAGCCTCCATGTTTGCTTCTTCTTTTCCCCCTTTTGGCATTATCAAAAAGTCCTGTATTTTCAAGTTTATTAAACATCCACCAACAGCCCCACAAGCAATTCATCGAGTGTGGGAAACTAAAGGCAGCGCTGCTAAACAACCTCAAGTAAGATCTACTCTTCAATACAAGTATTCAAAAGATACAAAAACACACTAGTAAAAGCAGAGTTCCAACTATTCATTCCATAAACCAAAATATTTAACATCCAGATGAACAATTTTAAAAATTTACAATCAAAATCAATTGTTCAAACATTTAAAAACGAAAATTAAATATGTTCATAACTAAGACAGTGAGAGAAAAAGTTAGGCTGATTTTGAGATGGAATAGGCTGAATTTGAGATGGGGTAGACTAAGTTTCAAGAAACTCCAAAATCTTGTTGAAGTCCTCCTTTGTTTGCTTTGTAGAGACCTCCAACTTTTCTTCAACCACCTTGAGCTTTACTAAGAACTCCTCCTTCTGTTCTTGTAGAGCCTTGTGAAGTTCTTTCTCCTGGAACTCCTTCTGTTCTTGAAGGTCCTTGGTCTGTTTGAGCATCATTCTCTTGAGTTCCTTCAACTCCTTCCCCTGATCCTGGACCAATTTTTCAAGTGTCAGCACATGAAGTTTTCCAGCAGAGTCCTTCATTTGACTCTCTACCCTCTCCATTCGGTCAGCCAACTCAGCAACTTGCCCTTCAAGGATATTCTCCTCGACATCCAATTCCAGTGGTTGTTCCATGCTAGTTTGAGGAACACTACTGGCAGAAATCCTCCTACTCTTCCTTACAGGTTGTTCTGACATAGCCTTTTCCTTCCTCTTCCCTGTCACTTTCTCTTTCTTTTTCTCACCTTTCTCTAATTTCTGAATTTTTTCCTGTACTACTTCCAGACTTAACCCAGCAAGGGTTTCCTCATTGATCACATTTTCTGGCTTCTCATTCAAAGCCCCATATTTTCCTTTTAAGATCACTCCTGCACTTTCAAAAACAGTAGACAAAATGGCTCCATACCCTACTTTTGTCCTACTTGGAACACAATGAGCTAGATGTTGATACATCAAAGAAGGAAAGTTCACCTTAATCTTCTTTGAAATGCAGAAGATTACAGCCATATCCATTAAGCATGACTCCCTCTTCTTAGCAGTCCTAGGCAGAATAGTCTTTTTCACCAAATTAAACAGCAGCTTATTTAGAGGGCTTAGATCATTATGACTCATGACCTTCTTACCCCTCTGACCCCCTAATTCTTCAACTATATCCCTAGCCATGAAATTTCCTACATTGATACTACCCTTTCCCTTCAAGTAAGTATCATAACCTTCAGTAGGAGCTTTTAGAATTTTACCTAGAGTTTCTAAGTCCAATTCAATCTTTACATCATTCACCATGCTCGTTATTATTCCCAATTTTGCCTGAAAATTCTTGCAAAATTCATTCATAGCAGCAGGATACAAGTAATTTGATGAAACCTTAGTCAACAGAAATTCCCAACCTTGAAATTTAATTAAATCAAGAAACTCTAAAAATCTTGCTTTTCTACACCACACAGCGTCAAGACGATGACCTACTACATACCTTCTTGCCATTGATTCAAGTTCCTCTTGATCAGTTACCTCCTCTTCTTCATCTTCCTTTTCCGATTCTTCCTTTTCTGAGTTGTTCTCCTCTTCTTTTTCTTCCTCTTCTCCCTCGCTTATTTCCTCTTCTTCTCTGTTCTCCTCTGTTGTCTCTTCTGGGTTCTTCTCTTTTGCAAATTCATCAACTTCCTCAATTTGCTCTTCCAGAGACTTCACATTTTGTTTTCTTTCCTTCCACTCCTTTAATTTTTGAAGAACATTCGAGACAGAGGAGTCCCCTTGATCGATTGTACTCTCTACTTCTTTTGGTTTTGGAGGAGATTTCTTAAGGTTTACAGAAGGTGTTCGAGAGGTAGAAGATGCTTTGTAGTTTACCATGGCTAAAGGAGATGATTCATCCTGAATTGAGTTTTCTGTACTTTGGGATTCTTCAGAGGAAACAAACTAAGAAATGATCACCATTGAAGCTTAAGGAAGGGTTTTAAAGAGGTTTTCAAAGTTTTACTGAGAGGGAGTAAATTTGATGTGACAGTGAGGTGAAAGAAGTGGGTGAAAATTTGCTTTTTATAATAAATGAAGCGGTGGGAGAGAATTTAGAAAGTTTTCACTGTTTAGTTATTAATTGAACAAATTTAATTAATTTTTCAAAATTTAAACACTGGATGAATCTTTCAAAGATTTTAAATTTCCAAATTCAGTTAATCTTGATTGAAGTTTCTATAAAACACAATTGGAACACGCTTTCAACAAGTATGCAATGTACAAATTTAATAACTTATACTGTTGAGAAATTTAATGAACTTACCTTTGGTAGTTAACAACGGTGACACTTTAGCTATGTTTATCACACCAAGTTTGTGGTAGAAGTTCTTTTTGCTCTATTTACAATATTTTTGACTTTGCCATATCTTGGAACTTCAGAGGCTAGTACTTCAGCTTGATCATTCCAAGTTCCAGTCTCAATTTCTCAAATCTTTCTCTGTTCAAGGGCTTGGTTAGAATATCTGCAATTTGATTTTCAGTTTGGCAAAATTCTAACTTAATATTCCCTTGCTCCACATTATCTTTTAGAAAGTTATGCCTAATGTGGATATGTTTTACCTTTGAGTGTTGAACTGGATCTTTAGAAATACATATAGCACTTGTATTATCACAGTAAATCGGTACACATTTAAAAATAATACCAAAATCTCTGACCTGTTGTTTTATCCATAGAACTTGTGAGCAACATGCTGCTGCAGCTACATACTCAGCTTCTGCTGTAGATAAAGCAACTGTGTTTTGCTTCTTGGAACCCTAAGAAACTAAACAAGGTCCTAAAAACTGTACCATACTTGAAGTGCTTTTCCTGTTTACCAAATCACCTGCATAGTCAGCATCTGTAAAACTATTCAAATCAAAAGAATCACTTCTAGGATAGAAGAGACTCAAATCGTCAGTTCCTTTCAAGTATCTAAGGATTCTTTTTACTGCTGACAAGTGAGACTCCTTTGGATTTGCTTGGAACCTGGCATACATACCCACACTAAAAGATATGTCAGGTTTACTCGTTGTTAGATAAAGTAGTGAACCTATCATACCTCGATACATAGATTGATCAATGCAAGTTCCAGATGGATCTTCATCCAATCTAGTAGCAATTCCCATAGGAGTATTGTTGGTTTTGGCATTTTCCAACTTGTATTTCTTGATCAGTTCCTTAATATATTTTTGCTGATGAATCATAATTCCCTCTTCAGTTTGCTTAATTTGCAAACCAAGAAAGAAATTTAATTCTCCAGTCATGCTCATTTCAAATTCTCCACTCATAAGGTCAGCAAAATACTTGCACAGAGATTCGTTAGTTGCACCAAATAAAATATCATCAACATAAATTTGTACAACTAAGATATCAGTTCCATTTGACTTTAAAAACAATGTTTTATCAATTTTGCCACGTTTAAAATCATTAGCCAAAAGGGACTTAGATAATCTTTCATACCATGCTCTAGGAGCTTGCTTTAACCCATAAAGAGCCTTGTCAAGCTTATAGACATGGTTTGGGAACTCTGGATTTTCAAATCCAGGAGGCTATTCCACATAGACTTCCTCATTTAAGTATCCATTTAAGAATGCACATTTGACATCCATCTGGTACAGCCTAAAACCCATATAAGCAGCAAAAGCAATAAGTAAACGTATAGCTTCTAACCTGGCTACAGGTGCAAATGTTTCTTCATAGTCAATTCCTTCTTGCTGGTTGAAACCTTGTACAACTAGTCTAGCTTTGTTCCTGACAATAATACTATGTTCATCTAGTTTGTTTCTGAATACCCATTTTAGTCCAATGGACTTCTTGTCTTTAGGTCTAGGTTCCAGATGCCAAACTTTATTTCTTTCAAATTCATTTAGTTCAGCTTGCATAGCATTAATCCAGTCTGCGTCAGTTAAAGCCTCAACATAATTTTTAGGTTCCATGGAAGAAAGGAATGCATTGAATGCACAGAAGTTCCTAAGCTGAGATCTGGTTTGAGTTCCTATTGTGATGTCACTCATGATTGTGTCAACTGGATGAGATTTCTGATATTTTCAGGGCCTTGGAGTGAAATCTTTGATTGGATACATCCTCTCTTCATTATTGTGCTCTGATACCAATTGTTAACTGAGATGAACACTACAAGAGGGGGGGTGAATTGTAGTTGAGTTCCTAAATAATAATTTTGCAAATATAAAACTAAACAAAATAGGAACTTGCGATGCACACAAATTTTACGAGGAAACCTTCTAGTGCCCAACCAGAAGTAAAACCTCGACCCTACCTTAGGGATTTCAAACTCAAATAATTCCACTATAATAGGGTAAACACCAAATTACAACCTATTATAATTCAGCCTCTACTCTCAAGTTCGAGAATGAACTTGCTACGGAACAACACCTTGTTCTACCCAGTTTGAGTCCCACACTCAAACTCACTCGTACTCCCTAAGTACAGATCTTTCCCCTTCTCACCAGAAGCTCTCTCTGTATGCAATGATAAAAACACTCTTACCCTGATAAACCCGAAACCAAATACAAGAGTTAACACCTAGTATATGATAGGCAAGCTATGCATGAAACTCGAAACTAATATGACAGTATGATAAGCTTGGCAAACTTACGCAACTATAGCTCTGTAAATTCTTCACGCATAAAACTCACAAAAAAACCTAGGCTCATATTATTCTCTACTATTTATACGAGTTTTACCTGTATAAACAGTAGGTTTATATAAAGATAAATAAGTAAAACTTAACTTATCTTAAAACACGGTTTTTTTAATTAAATCCTTTGAAGAAAATCTTTTCAGAAAATAAGATAGAAATATTGAATTAAAAAGCATAATATCTTTTTAACAAACTGATTTTAAAAGATACATATTTAAAGAAAATATTTTTCCGATTTCTATCTTTTATCTTTTCCAATTTTAATTTATTTGCCAAGATAACTGTCACGCTTCTAATAAGTTTCATGTATATCCACTTAACATATTTAACAATGAATCTAGAAGATAAAATCTTAACTAAAACATTGCTGCGCTGTATTCTCGTTCTGGTAGGTTTACTTGGAATTCACGCTTACTAAGTTCCTCCAAAGATCTTAGTCAGCAATCTTCAAGTTCCTGTGAAGGAACGTTCCTGTGAGGGAACTCAGTTCCTGTTAGGGAACTCTTCTTTTATATTGAATAACTTTCTTGATAAAGAACTCCTTCAAGTCTTCTCAGCTTTAGTTACTTCTTCCATCTCCAAGATCAATTTCACCTAGGCTGCACAAACACTTGAAAAGTCTTTATGAGATGAGTTTGTTGTAACTCAAGTTCCTCATCATCAAAAACTTTAAACATCAACACATATATATTGAGTTAGATTGTAATTTTTTTCGTGACAAGTTGTTCAAGGGTAATATTTCAACCCCTTATGTTCCAACGAATCATTAAATTAGTTGGCGGATATTCTTACGAAGGCTCTTGGACGACAGTAGTTTGGTTTTTTGAATACGCAAGTTGAGCATTTGTGATCTACAAGCTCCAACTTGAGGGGTAGTTTTAAGTCGGTTGGTTATGTTAATAAATAATAATAGGACATTTTGTGAGAAACTACCTAATAAAGCCTAAATTTTGTGAGAAACTACCTAATAAAGCCTAAATTTTGTAAGAAACTACCTAATAAAAAAAATGTTGTAAGAAACTATCTAATAAAAGATAAATGTTGTAATATACTACCTTTGACTGAAATTCCACAGTTGACTTAATTTTAGGATGTTGATCCACCTTAGAACACCCCCAAAACCACCGTTAGGGTTGGTTTTCAAGGTGGTAAGGTTATTTTCGAGGTGGTTGGAGGATATTTCGAGTTGGTGAGGGTAGATTAGTGCTTCGGGATAGTGGTTTTTAGGGTTAGAGGTGGTGGTTTTGGGGTTGAAAGGTGCTTTAGATGTAGTGGAGACAATTTCAAGAAAGTTGTGTTAATTTTGGGAATGAAAGCGGTGGTTTTGGTAGTGTTTTGAGACCGATCAACGGTGAAAATTCGGTATAGGTAGTATTTTACAACATTTTACCTTTTCTTATGTAGTTTTTTTACATCATTTTACCTTTATTAGGTAGTTTATTACAACATTTTTTTTTTATCAGGTAGTTTCTTGCAAAATATGGATTTTATTAGGTATTTTTTGACAAAAATCCCATAATAATATTGTTTTATGATTATATTTGGATGCATATCTTTTAAGAGTTTTAGGCAAGTTAGGTTTCCTTATACTATATCGTTATGTATATCACTACAAGCTAAATTGTTTTTCTCTAATCTTTCTTGAGTTTAACACAGGGATTTTAGTTTATAATTAACCGAGCAGGCTACTCCTTCAATTGCTAATTGGTTTTAAGATGGAAACTTATTGTGGGCTCTAGTTTGTATCCTGGGCATCTAGGTTTCTTTCCTTTGTACCTTCCCCATCTATTATAACAAACTAGTATCTGTGCTAGGTTTGATCTAGTCACATCGTCTATGTTAGGTTTTATGGCGTTAGGGATTGCATATGACTAATATGAGTATCGTATTCCTTATAGGCTTACAATTAGGGCTTTGTAGGCTCTGGGTGTAGTTTTTGTTCAAGGGAGACCGGGAGAGTGTCATGTATAGAGAAGATTATTAGATACAAGTGTGATTAGGTTAAACTAACCCACATTGAAAAAGAATGCAACGACTTATCTCCCCTATGTTCTCCCCATCTGTTATGACACGTGTCTTTCATTCTACCAAAGTTCTTCCTAATTATTTTTTATTTTATTTATGCATGGTATTGTTTAATTTATCCTTATCCTGTCTACATATAACCTCATCTTTTTAGGAAACTATGTAACTTCATTTTGTAGGAACCCTTTATATCCATTAAATCATTAAGGATTTTTTGTCCAAAACTACCTTTAATTGACAACTTTTTGTCCAAAACTGCCTTATAAATTTTTTTTGTCCACAACTACCTTTAAAATGAGTTTTCATTGTTGACCACTACCTAATTTTTGTTGACCTTGATTTTCATATACTTAAAGATATGTACAGGGCACATGTTTCATCTATTTATTCTTTTGTTAATTTTCCCCCATTTTATTATTTTCTCTCTCTTCCACAAATAAAAAACTTTATCCCTCTCTAATCTCAATACTCCATCCCCTAAAACCCTACATTACTTCAATTAATTTTGTTTGAATTTATTTATTTTTTGTCAATCACATCATGAAAACATCAATACACCATAAAACCCCAATTAAAGACGATGGACGAAGTGTTCGAGAGTAGTGGAGGCGCTCACAACGTACCGCAACTGTTTAGGGTAATTTTACCCCGCCATGTGATCCAACCAGAGGATGACACGTGTCAGCTTAGGTTGGTCCAAAGTGGACCAATCTATGCCTGACACGTGTCACTCCAGAAATTAACGGAAAAAGGCGGCCTTCAGGCCCAAATCCCGAGAAAGCCGCAAAACGGCGCAGCCCACCAATGATTAGGGTTTAGTGACCTAATCAGGGGCACAAATCCCAAAGACCCTATAAATAGGGAGATATCCCTCTTTTTGAGGGCACGTTTTACCATTTATTACACCTGCATTCTCTCACATCAGAGAAAGACCTGAGCTTGGAATTCGAGCAGATACCCATCTAAATTTCCGTCCTCTTTATTCTTTTTCAAGTTACTAACTTGACCGTCGGAGGCGGAGCTCCAACCACCCAGAGTCTCCTTTTGTTTTGCAGGTACAGCTCAGCCCGGATCAGTCTTTGTGTTGTAACTCTCCCGAGGGACAAAAACACCCAAATCATTTGGCGCCATCTGTGGGGAGAGTACCACAAAGATGGTTCAAGAGTCTGTACCACCCCCTAACCGTCTGGGCGAAGACCTAGAAGTCTTTACAGACCATGAGGATGAAGATCCTCAAGTCGAAACCTTTACAGCCGAAGACGGCTCTCTTAGAATCAAGCGCATCCGGCCTAGAGACACTCTCGAGCGGGGTGCCTCCCAAGCGGGTACAAGCCGACCCTCTGGGCAGCCGGAAGGGGAAACCCAAACGGCCGCAGGATCAGCCCCTGTCACCCGAGACGAACTCATGAGATTCATGACAAGTTTCAAGGGTGAAATTAAAGAGCTGATCACACAAAGCCGGGCTGGCCCAAGTAAAGGTCAGTCGGCGAAGAAGACTCCTCTGGAGAAGGGGAAGTTAGTCAGAGAACGGCAGCCCACTCCTCATCTAAAGGAGAAGGCAGCCGGGACCATTGATTGGTCAAAACTTCTTCTTCCAAAGAGGAACAACAACACTCGCCGGACTCAGCAGCCGGTGGGAAGCAAAAAATCAATTCTCGATGCCCGGGAGATCATAAACTGGAAGAGAAACCAATCTCTGTCTGAGTCGGCTTCAACGTTGAACTTTCCAGACAGCTTCAACAACATTTCTGCAGGGAGCGCACCCTCCCTGCATGAGAGCCAGACAGGCGGTAATACTGTCCATTCTGGCTCTCACATGATTAGAGCTGTACCGTACGTGCCTACTCAGGTTTACGGATAATATCCCCCTCACTTCATGCAGCCGGCTCTCTTTGGAGGTCAGGCGACATATCAAAATGTCCAGCCACTGGTCTGGCAGCTCCGTCTGCTATGCCTGGGTGAACAACCTTTTGCATTCACCCGGGAGATAATCGAGGCGGCACAGCCGGCCAAGGTTAAGAATGTGTTGGTGGGTACCTATGATGGTACTACCAACCCGGAAGATCACCTCATGGCTTACACCAACCTCATGTATTTACAGGGGTTGGATGATGCCACTTGGTGTCGATGCTTCCCGGCTACATTGAAGGGCATTTCCCAACAATGGTTTAGCAACTTGTCAGCCGGGTCCATTGACAATTTTAGGAAGCTCGCCTTCCTATTTGCTTCCAACTTCTCAATGAACATCCCTGCTAAGAAAACAAGCCTTGACTTGAGCACCGTTAAGCAGGGAGAGAGAGAAGGGTTGCGCTTATATGTCAGGCGGTTCAATCTGATCAAAATTCAGATTCAAGGACTGTCTGATGAGGTAGCTTTCACCCTACAGGCGGCCCTGAGGGAGGCGGAAAGCTACATTCAAGCTACCGACCTCTGCTCGCCTGGTAACCAATTGGACTCCAAGAAGTCCGACAAGTAGAAAGACAGTCGGTCTCCTCAGCCGGCCAAAAATAAAGAAGAGAGCGAGAAAAGAAAAGAAATTTGGGCAGTTAATGATTCTGACCAGCCTTCCCAGAAGAAAAAGAAAGAGTTTAAACCGTACGTCCCCAAGTACGAGTTTAATAAGGACTGCAACTCCATCCTCATGGAGGTAAAGGACCGGCTGTCCATTGAAAAGCTGAATCCAATGAAGAGTTATGTTCAGTCACGGAACAAAAATAAATTCTGTTAGTTCCATGAGGAGGTCGGCCATGATACCAACGACTGCTTCAGTCTTCAGCGGGCGTTGGACCGTCTGGCTGACAAAGGGTTGTTGAAGTCTTACATTTCTAAATCCCCAGCCGGGGAAAAAAAGAAAAACAAGGGTCAGTCCTCCAAGACTACCCCCAGCTTGCTAGTTCGGATACCGACAAGGAGCCGGTCTACACAATAGCAGGCGGGTTCTCCTGTGGTGGCCCTACCATCCGGGGCACCAAGAGCCATCTTCGAAAGATAGACAAGGATGATGATGATGAGCAGGCGTCTGCAGGCACCTCCTTCCCAGATGTCTTGATCACTGAGAAGGACAGGGGCAACGTCCGCCGTCCGCATGATGACCCGGTCGTCATTGAATGTAAGGTTGCTAACCAACTGGTTGGAAGAATCCTTATTGACACCGGCAACTCATCAGACATCATCAGCCTTCGGTGCTTGCAAAAGCTGAAATACAACGTCAGCAACATGCATCCGGTCACCCACCCCTTGGTTGGTTTTGGGGGTGGGATGGTTTACCCAGCCGGAAGAATTGACTTACCCATCCAGCTGGGAGAGAAGGGCCAAGGACGACATATTGTCGTCAGATTCTTGGTCGTTGAGGAATTGACCGCCTACAACATTATCCTTGGCCGGCCAACCCTCAACGTAGCCAAGGCAGTAATCATCCCGTCTCTCAAGCTCATCAAGTATGATAGGGATGACGGCACTGTTGGTTACCTGAATGGGGATCAGAAGACGGCCCGAGAGTGCTATCTCTCAGCCGTCAGAGACACTATGGCCCCAGGCGGCCAGGAACCAATAGACCTTGACAATGTCAAGGATGTCGACCAAGCGCCTGCCCCACCAGCAGCCGGGAAGAAAAGAAATGCACCTCTGCTAGTGGAGGTGAAGAAAGAGATAAAATAGCAATCACTGACCGGTGAACGGTCTGATGAGCTCCGCCCCCAACCGGCTGGTGAAAACATTAATCTTGTTCTGGATGACAGCCGTCCAGAACGTACTGTAAAGGTGGGGAAGGGTGCTCATGCTAACTTGGGTGCAAGCTTGCACCTTCTACTGAAGGAATTCAAAGACATTTTTTCCTTTGAAGTGGAAGAGATACCAGGCGTTAGCCCGGATCTCGCTGTCCACAAACTCACCGTGGACCCTAAAAAGAAGCCCATCTGGAAAAAGAAAAGAAACCACGGTGAGGAAAGAAGTCAGGCGGCAGCTGCCGAAGTCAAAAAGCTGCTAGACGCCAGGTTCATTCGGCCTTGTAACTTCCCCGACTGGGTGGCCAATGTGGTTCTTGTTAAGAAATCGAACGGGACCTGGCGCATGTGTGTTGATTACACAGACCTCAACAAGGCGTGTCCAAAGGACAGTTACCCGCTTCCAAAGATCGACAGTCTGGTCGATTCTACAGCCGGTCACGCCTTGATGAGCTTTATGGATGCCTACTCCGGCTTCCATCAGATACCTCTGTGGAAAAAGGATCAAGAGAAGACGTCCTTTGTCACTGATCAGGGGTTATTCTGTTATACTGTGATGCTGTTTGGCTTGAAAAATGCGCCTGCCACTTTCCAACGGATGATCAATACGATCTTCATTAATCAAATTGGGATGAATGTGGAGGCGTACATTGATGACATGATAGTCAAATCCAAGCTACAGACGGATAACCTTGCTGATCTCCGAGAAACATTCACCACCCTCAGGCGACATAAGGTCATGTTAAATCCAAAGAAATGCGTCTTTGGTGTTGAGTCTGGGAAGTTTCTCGGATTCCTGATTGATCAAAAGGGGATAGAGGCTAACCCTGAAAAGATGCAGGCGGTGATAGACATGAAGTCACCCCGTTCAGTCAAGGAAGTTCAGAGACTCACCGGTTGTCTGACCGCCTTGGGGAGGTTCCTCAGCAAGTCAGGCGACAAGTGCCTCTACTTCTTCCAAGCAATCAGGAAGAAGACCAGATTTGAATGGGGGGATGATGCTGAGGCGGCATTCCAGAGGTTGAAAGAGCATTTACATTCTCTACCTAGGTTGGTCAGTCCTTTGCCTAGGGAGACGTTGTACATGTATTTAGCCGTCTCAAATCATGCCCTCAGTGCCGTTCTCCTTGCTGAGCGAGACGGCGTGCAGCTCCCGGTTTACTTCATTAGCCATGTTCTTAAAAATGCTGAACTCCGGTACCCCATGGTTGAAAAATTTGGCCTTGCTTTGTATATGGCATTCAAAAAACTGAAGCCTTACTTTTTGGCACATCCGGTGGTGATTTACACCGACCAGCCACTCAAGCGGCCAATGTCTACCTTGGACTCATCCGGGAGAATGTTGAAATGGGCTATTGAAATGCAAAGCCTTGAAATCACTTACGAACCAAGAAAGGCAGTGAAAGGTCAGGCGTTTGCCGACTTCATTGTCGAAATGACCCGTCTGGTGGCTCCGGATAATCTTGATCAGGTTTGGAAAGTGTATGTAGACGGGAGCTCTACAAAGAACGACTGTGGTGCAGGCGTAATCTACGAGTCTCCTAAAGGGGACAGATTTGAGTATGCACTACGCTTCAAGTTTCAGGCCTCTAACACTGAGGTGGAATATGAAGCCCTGCTAGCCGCCATTCGCATGTGTAAGGCGGCAGGGGCAATGAAAATTGACGCTTACTCTGATTCCCAATTGGTTGTTAGCCAGTATGAGGGAAGCTACGAGGCTACTCATCCGGCTATGATCAAATATCTTCAGGCAGTCAAAGAAGAGGCCGGGGCACTTGAGGAATTCCGACTGAATCAAGTGCCTAGGTCGGAAAACAACCAGGCGGATGCATTGTCAAAACTGGCGTCTTCCGCCTGACATGATACGCCTCGGTCAGTCTTTTGGGAAGTTCTTGAAAAGAGAAGTATCTATGAAGATCCCATTGGAATTCTGGACCGAAGCTCTACCTGGATGGATGGCACCCGGGCCTATCTTTCAGACGGTACACTTCCTGATTCGCCACAGGAGGCAGCCGTCCTGAAAAAGCGAGCTGCAAGCTTCGAGTTGAAAAATGGAGAACTCTTCAAGGCGGGGTTTCTGAAGCCTTTGTTGAAGTGTGTCACCCCAGAAAAGGGGAAGGAAGTTCTCGAAGACTTGCACTTGGGATTTTGCGCCTCCCACATAGGCGGCAGGTCCCTAGCCGTCAGAGCCAGACGACATTATTTTTGGCCCACTCTTGAGGAAGACGCCAAGGAGTTGGTAAAGAAATGTGACAAGTGCCAAAAATTTGGCAAACTCATTCACCGTCCGACTACTGACTTGACGACCATCTTCAGCCCAATCCCGTTTGCAAAATGGGGCATGGACATTCTAGGTCCTTACACGCCTGCTCCAGGCGGAAAACGCTACATCTTGGTGGCTGTGGATTATTTCACCAAGTGGGTGGAAGCTGAGGCGGTTAAAAACATCAAAACCTCAGACGTGATTTCCTTCATCTGGAAAAACATTATCACCCGGTATGGGGTACCTATGTCTATGGTGTTTGATAATGGTTCTCAGTTTGAGACGCCTCATCTAAAAACATAGTTGGGAGATTAGGGGATCTCAATCTATTTTGCATCTGTTGGCCGGCCCCAAGCAAACGGCCAAGTTGAAGCCTTCAATAAACTCATCTCAGACGGCATTAAGAAGAAAATAGAAAGAGCTAGTGGCTTATGGGCAGAAGAGTTAATCCATGTCCTATGGGCCATCCGGACAACAACGAAGGGGGCAACTGGTGAAACCCCATTTCTCATGGTTTATGGTGCTGAAGCCGTCTTGCTCATCGAACATTACGAGCCAACTCTTAGAGTGATGCTATATGATGAAGAGGCATACTGGGAATCATTGCGCCTGGCATTGGATTCACTCCCAGAACGTAGGGGCAATGCCGCCTTGCGTCATGAGATTTACCGTCTGAGAATGACTAGAGCCTACAACAAGAAAGTACACAAGCGTCTGATATGTCCATTTTATATAGTGTTTTACCCCCGTCCCTTGGTCGTTATTAGTAGTGTTTTTTGCTCTTTCGGGCCACTTTTATTACTAATTTGTGTGTTCTAGTGTTTTCGTAGTTTTAGTTGTATTTTACAGGAAATTGCACTCTTGGAGCATTTTCCCGGGCTTTATGGATCAACTACGGAAGCTAGAAGGACATGGCCACTTTTGGAGCCCAAGATCGGTGAGACCCGGTGATTAAGGGCTCGGTAATTAGGATCCCGAGGCATTTGGACCAAGTATTACATATCATTCGAGACTCGGTAATTGGGATTGGGCCAAGAAATCTAGCCCAATCGAAGTCCAAGCCTCAAGGAGAAGCAACCGCTCGATTGGGCTACCTCTAGCACGAACAGGCGCGGCAAGATTAGTAGGCTGAGCGTGCTGAGGCGCGCCTGATCGGCCGAGCATCTAGCACGATCGGGCAATGCTGCTGGGTAGGAACGCGAAGAAAAAGGCGCGCCCGATCAGGCGCGCGTTTCTGGAAGACCTGATTAAGTTAGTTTTAATTCTTGTTTTAGGAAACGTTTAAATACGATTTTGTACGGAATTTTTAGATTACCTTCTTTCTTAGACTTTCTCTCTCTACTTAGTATTTTTCTCTCTCTTAAATTCTCTCTTAACTTTTGTTCTTAATTCTTCCTTTAATTCCAGATTTATGTTTTGTAACAATTTCTTCTCTTTTAATTTCAGCTATTTTGTTTGGTTTCTTGAATATGCTTTTATTTAATTGCTTGATTAGTTTACTCATGATGATTTGTAAGTAGTTTAATTTCTAGGGTTTATGGGGATCTAACAAATTATATGAAGGGGTAATTTTGTGTTTGTTAATAATCAATGCTTGGTTGATTTCCTATTGATTGATTAAATGCTATGCAATGAGGTTTGGCCAGATTTAATTGTATGAGTTTAGCAATATTAATTCGAGATTCGACAGATGAGAATTGATGTTTAGGCTTAGTTTCAATAGGCGGATTAATTTATAAATGGTTAAGTCGAGATTCGACAGATGAGATTTAATACCGGTAAATTAACTCTGTGATTATAATACGTAGCGAAAGCCCTTTATAATCTGATTAACCAATGCTTGATGATTGCTTACTATGATTTTCCCTGGAATATTGTTTATTAGTGAACCTATGCCCTAGGCCTTTTAATATTTGATTTTCTCCCTACTTTATTTCCTTCGACCTTATTCTCCGTAGTTTAGATTTTATTCATAAAAATATTGGTTACTTAGATAATTTAGATTATATTTATTAATTAGAAGTAAAAAGTCCTGTTTCCTTGTGGAGTTCGACCCTACTTCCCTATCTACCTTAGTTAGAGAATTTAGGTAATTATTTTTTATTAGGGGATACGACTTTACCCTGTCAGCGTCCCTTGAAGGTTGACGACTTAGTGTTACGAAAAATGGAGGCAACCGGTAGGGCCAATGAGCTGGGAAATCTAACTCCAAATTGGGAAGGCCCCTGCCGGATCTATGAGGAAGTAAGAGACGGCACCTACCGCCTGGAAACCCCAGACGGCAGGCGCCTGCCTAGAACTTGGAATGTAGACAATTTGAAAAAGTACTACTTCGGAGAATGTAAGTCTTTTGTAAACAGTAAGTCAATTAATGAAGATTCAGACTTTGTTTGCAAACTTGTTTTGTTGTTTTTTTTATTATCTGCCTGGGTAATACTCAGACGGATTCTACATTTACCTAACTAAGTTTGATACTTAGTAAAGGTTACATTTGTTTGACCGCCTGGGTAATATTCAGATGGATCCTTTGTTTGATTAATTAAGTTTGATACTTGGTATGATTTAATAATTTCCTGTCCGTCAGGGTAATACCCAGACAGGCTTTTTTGTTTAACCAACTAAGTTCGACACTTAGTGTAAATTCACCGATTAAAAACTAAGCATAAAAACGCTTAGTGGCTATACAACCGGTCCTAAACGAGACCAAAGGCTAAAATGGCCGGATGGTTGCCCATTTTATAAAATCACCTATCCCAACATGGACAAAGGCATCCGACGACACCCCTCCGGGTGCAATCGTCGAAGAAAACAGACTATTTTTCGGTTCTACGTACCCATGCAGAAGGGAAAAAATGAATGACCGAATTGGTCAACTCATAGCCGTCTGACCAGAATGATCTGTGATGAACGATCAAGTTACCAAATACCGGATGCCCTGGGGCATCAATCGGTCTCCGGCTGAAGTTCTCACTTAGGTTATTTATTCCAAAATTGCACTCTCTATCCCTATTGGGGCAAAAGAGTTGTTCAAAGGCTATGAAATCTCTACCAAGACGGACAAACGTCGTCTGGGTAGTGACTGGAACGCCTGTTGGTGTACGGCTGTGCACTTGGTTTAGGGCAATCACTATTGCGATTGATTGACTTACAAACGTATCATGCTCTTGGCAGCATCAGACGTTTCCAAGTCAATCAACCAACTCCACTTGAAACCAATCATACAGCCGTCCAGGGGCAAGGACAGCCATGCTTTTGATAAGTTAGGCAAAAATGAAAAATTAAAATTCGCAAAAATTGAGATTCAAATGCAAATGCAAGATGAGCAAAACCGACTCAGTCGGTCCATTCAATAAAATTCCACTTAACCAAACGGTTGTAGTGGATTAAATGTTAACCGGACCCCGTCCGGGAGAAAGGAGAAATTGTTAATTAACCCGGCTCCACAGCAGGTAAATACAAAGGTACTCGGCACACAGGCCGGAAAAACAAGTTTTGGCATACTGCCGCTGAATAAAAGAAAAACGAAAAACAGAGATTGGCATATTGCCGCTGAAAAGTCACTTCTGGCCTGCAAGCAGCTTCTCCTGGTCCTCTTCCTCACCGTCTGAGGGAATCTCTTGTGCTTCACCGGGACCAGGTTGCTCAGGCGCGGCGGGCTCACTGTTAGAGTTGACCCAGGCTTCAAAGGACTCAGGCTCTGGCTCACCTCTGTCTCTCAAGTACACCACGTACTCGGCATAACTGTGAGCTAGTGCCCAGATGTTGTAATCCACGTCTGGGTATAAGGCAGCCCAAGCGATCTTCATACGGGCGTCATTGTCAGCGTCACTCTCAGCAACTAGACGGTTTTGCTCCGCCTCCAGGGTTGCTGCAAAGTTTATCTAAGCCTGAGCAGCCTCCTTCTCCAGCCTCTCAACCTTGGTCTTCAGGTTGGTGTTCTCTTCAGAAACACCATGAAGTGTGCCAAGGTCCGCCTGGGCCTTCTTGAGCTCCTCATTAGCCTTCTTGGCGCTCTCATCCGCCTTTTTCTTGAGCTCCTCCGCCTTCTTCTGGGTCGTCTCTGCATCGCCCGCACGCAGGTTGGCCGTCTTCAGATCCACCTCCAGCTGCTGGATTCTAGACGCCTGTGTCATTATGATTGCTTTAGTTTCAAGTTCATTTACGATAGTCGAGTGTAAAGCAATATTATCAGCGTCTGTGGCGGACTTCTTGGCCCTTTTTACCTCTTCCCGTTTGCAGGAATAAGGACATTTGCGGGAATCGACCATTATTTCGCCCGATCTGGCGGAGTTGCCCGATCGGGCGCGCAAGTTCAGTCACAAACTCGAGCAAATTTCGCTCGATCGGGCGCAAATCGAGTGAAGGAAAAGATATGTCGGGCAAAGCTCGCCCGATCGGGCGAGCCATAGGGCGAATTTTTTGTTCGTGTTCGCGCCCGATAGGGCGGAGCTCGCCCGATCGGGCGCGCAACTCCAATTCTGGAATTCAAATGATCCGCTCGATCGGGCGAGGCTCGCCCGATCAGGCGCGCCTATTTTTTGGCCGTCCCTTATATTTTTCTTCTTCTTTCTTTCCTCATTTTTTTCTTACTTCATCTTCTTCTACTTTACTTTCTCTCTCTAAAACCCCAATTTTTACACCTTCAAACTCACTTATTCTTCAAGATCCTCTCCAATCCTTCCATCAAAACTCAAAGTTTTTTACATATTTCTAATCCTTTCACCTTTCTCTACAATCTAAACCCAATTTCTACCATTTTCTCTCAACTTTTTCTAAACCCTAAGAGAGAGAAACCACTCAATTCCTATTCTTTCCACCATCAATGGCTTTCAAGAGGTCAAGAACGGTGAGGGGGGAAGGCTCAAGGAACCAAGAGGCGAGAATTGACTCGGACTTGCAAATTCTGGGATGGGAGAGGGTGGTCATCACCACCGAAGAGCAAAAACAGAGGATGCTTAATCTCATCACGAGGCAGGTCATTCCCACTCGTTTCATTCATCACCCTACCCTCATTACATTAGGAATTGATAAGTATGTGGAAAAATTATTCAAAGGAGTTGGCATGAGCGGTTTCTTTAATATGCATTACGATACTTATGATTATTTAACCTTAGAATTCGTTTCTAGTTTTAATGTCATAAAATCAAATGCATTAATTTCTCATGTTCAATTTCGGTTATTCAATAATGATATTAGATTGAAATTGAAAGAGTTTGGTAAAATTTTTGAGTTGAAATCGGATAAACCTCTTGAACCACCCAAACAACATTGTCGTTGTCTATCAATCCCTTACGGAGGATCCTAACTTGAACCTCCAACATGCTAAAGGTACTTGGATAAAACATCTCGTGCCAAAGATTTGGCAACGGTTTGTTGGCCTTACCATTTTTGGAAGGCATGAACCGCCCAATGTTAGGCGGGATGAGCTTGAATTACTAGGGTCATACATGATCCCTAGGAGTGAAAAGCTCAATATAGATAAAATGGCCAATCACTTCCAACGGGTGGCCAACGCGGCCGAGGCGGGTAGGTCTAGGGTACCCATCTACTTTGGTGGCCTAGTTACACATATAGCGGTCAAACACCTTAGCTTCGTCCCTAACGATGATGGTAAGGTCGCCGGCCCAACTCTTATGGACCTACCCTATCTAGGTAGCCTTAACTGGATTAACGTCATGGGAGGGGAGACATGGTGGGTGATTCAAAGGGAATCGGGTAGGAGGGATAATGCTTTCACTTTACCTCACCCACTACAGCAAATCATCACTTGTGCCACGAATTATGTCACGGGAATTCAAAATTCGTGGCATATTTTCATATAGCCATGGGAAAAATGAATTATAATACAAACCTAAATAAGAAGAGCAATTTATGCCACGGGTATTTTTTTCCCATGGCAAATTCACACTTGTGTCACGAGTAGTGCTTTTTCCGTGGCAAACTTTACATTTGTGCCATGAATATATCTTTTCCCGTGGGAACAACAATCATACACTCAAGCCATGGATTTTGCTACAATATAAAAATTTTATAGGTAGATCTAGCCATGCCATAAAAAGAAGGAAATTATAGCTTATACTCCGTAATAACTTTACTAAAAATAAATATTTACATGACAATTAATTAGATAACATGAATTAGCCATATATATATATATATATATATATATATATATATATATATATATATATATATATATATATATATGAAATAAAATAAGCACTAACTGATATAGTAAAATATGAAACATAATATAAATTAAAGGGTAAATATATTAATATATATGATCTATTTCAAATACACAATTAACTTTTTTTTTTATTTATAGATTTGCTTTTTTTAAAGCGCAAAAAACACCAACAAGTGTATATTCAGTACTAGTCACTAGTACTCCCTCCGTTTCAATATGATAGTCCCATATGGAATCAATCACATAAAATAAGAAAAGGTGAATATTTGGAATCTAGCATTAAAGTAAAAAACAATTTATAAATTATTTGCCTTATTTAATATTTTTTGATTTTTTTAAGGAAATCATTAGTTATAATTGCATAAATCAAGGGAATAATTTCTTTACATAGAGTCGTGTTATTAATTCACAATCAATTAATCTAACCACTCAGAATTTATCATGTATAAAATAGGAAATAAAAACTAAGTTAAAAGTGGAATACATTCAATATGGGTAGATCTTTTTTAAACACCCAAAATAGTATATGGGACTAACAAATTGAAAACGGAGGGAGTAGTAAAATTTTAAAAAGACACCAAAAAAAATGCGCTAGTTTTATAGAAACTTTAGTCCGTACAGTAATGGAAAAATTGCTATTAAAAGCACTTAGATTAGCAATTGACATTAGTGCTGTCAAAAGCTGACCCGACCCGAAATATCGACCCTAACCCGACCTATTAATCGACCTTTCTGAACCCGAAAAAAAATGGTGACCCGAACCCCACCAAACCCGACCTGAAACCAACCTTAGACCTGAGTTGACCAGAGTATTTGAGACCCAAATCCGAACATTAACCGACCTAGAGACGACCCGACCCGAATGTAACCCGTAAATTATTGACCTGAACTGAACCGACCTGAACCGAAATTGACCCAAACCCGTTTTAACCCGTTAAAACCCGAATACAACCCGACCTGTTCCTAACCCGACCCAAATTCAACCCGACTTGTTCCTAACCCGACCCGAATTAACTCGACCTACTACAAAACCGACTCAAATTTCAACCCGACCTATTACAAACCCGACCCGAATCAACCCGATTTGTTATTGACCTGACCCAAATTCAATCCGACTTGTTATCGAATCAATATGTATAGGTCGTTACCTCATGTTGGTATTGGAATGAAAATTGAATCCTAACTCTATTCCTCCAAGATTTCACTTTGAATTTTAAGAGGTTAGTTTCACAACATGTTTTTAGGGACGAATTTCAGGGACAAAACATGTTTGCCGCAAATTGTTAACTTGAACCGAACTTGACTCGAACCCGAGAATGACCCGACTTGATTATAACCCGCAAATTATTGACTTGAACCGAACTCGACTTGAACCCAAGAATAACCCGACCTGATTATAACCCATAAATAATTGACTTGAACCAAACCCGACTCGAACCCGAGAACGACCCTAACTCGTTTAAACCCGTAAAGATCCGAATTTAACCCGACCTATTTTCACCCGACGCGAATGTAACCCGACCTTTTACTAACCCGACCCAATCCCGATAAGATGTATGAACTTACGTGACCCGACTCAAGCATATCCCAACCCGAACCCGACCCGCATATGTTATGACCTAACCCATATTGACTCGACTCACACTAACATGACTTAAACTCGACCTGTTTACCCGAATTGACAGCTCTAATTGACATTATGCTAATTGCTATTTTTTTTTTTTTTTTAAAAGTTATGAAGAAATAAACATTATAAAACCCCCTTGTACTAGAATAAAGAATAGAAAACAAACTAGCGTCATCAATCTCATTATAAACAAAGTTGAACAAAATTATTGTACCTAACCTACTCGTAACTTATCTCAAAGTTGCCCCGCTGTATTTTTTTTTAATATTTGGGTTAAACTATTTTCGTGTTTGAAAAAGAAAAACAAAACTCAGAACCTGCCTTTCATTTTCGCAACTTCTGTGTTCTCCTCCATTTTCGATCTTTGCTCTTCTCCATTTTCGCTCAGGTTCATCGGGCTTTGCTCTTCTCCATTTTCGCTCAACTCTCACCTTCTCCACCAGAGTATAAAGTTTATGGTGAAGAAGAACCTGCCTTTCGTTATCAACTATCAATCAGTTTCTCAATCTAGGGTTTGCTTGCTGTTCAACATTTAATAAGTTTCTCAGGTAAAGTTGTCTTTAATCTTGATTTAAATAATCGACTATCATTTCACAATACAGGGAATTAATTGCAGGACTATGAATTGTCTGTGATGTTTAATTTGAGAGAAAATTGTTGATGATTTCATGAAATTTCGCTGGTAATTTATTGTTTGTAAAGGGGGAAGAACAAAAATCAAATTCTATTCTTTCGTTGCTTATGTGATGTATTTTTCTTGAAGGATCTTCTCAAATTTTAATTTTGACTTAATTTTTTATTTACTGGGTTCGCAAACCCTATGATGTTATCAATTTTGGGAAATTAGGGATAGGGGATGTTTAATTGTATTAAATTTAGTTTGTTTTGATATATTTGGTCAATTAATGAGCAAGGGATTATTGAATATGATTCTGCTTGCATTATGCTCATCCTTTTTATCTTTGGTTAGTTATTTATATCTCGAAGCTTTTTATTTGTGGCATTGAATGAATGCTAAACTATAATTTGAGCTAGTCATAGATGTAAAGTGAAGCTAGTTGTCGGGCAGTTCTTTGTTTGATCAATTTTAGTCGAAATTTTCTGTTTTTGACATCTGTAGGATTTTGCTCTTAGGTGAAACCGTGAAATGAGGGACTATTGTTTCATTTATATGGTCACTTGTTAATATTGTAGTATAATTTAGCTTTCGTGTCGTTGTTTGTTGATAACACATAGCTTGATTTTGTTTGTATGGCATATCTTCTGCTAGTCTATACAGTTTGCATACTTTGTTTTGGTTGTTTTCTGCCACTAATTTATCTTGTCTCATGTAATTATTCTTAGTTATATCACCATTAGATTAAATACATATCTGCCCACCAATTTTCATTTTTGAGTGATAAAAATACTGCTCTATATCTCCCCTAACCTTCCCTTGACCATTTTGTTAGTCCATATGTATTAAATACTAATATCCATGTACATATGAAAACATTAGTTTTGGTATGCAATGTAATTGCTTTTACTTAAAAAAAAAGTTATTCAGCTAATGAAATAAGTGTTTAGTATAGGAAAGTTGGGTAAACTCATCATTCTATGAGTATTCATACTCCAACTAATGTTGTACGGTTCAAATTTATTTTGTCAAATTCCTTGTTCTTACCATCTTCTATGAATAAATTATTGGTAGTTTTGATATTCCTCAATAGTATATGCTACATGGCATGAAAGCAAGTCAAACTCCCCATATTCATGATTTCATGCTTGATGTTCAATGATAAATTTTCTCACTGTTATATTGGAGGATTGTTGTGAGTAGGTGTAGCAGTATATCACATACAAAATTTCATTCCAGATTGGATTATGATGATGGCTTACTTACTGTTAAAGTTTCAACTCCATATCTCTATATGCATGCTAAAAGATTGGACTATCTCTAAATAATGGGAATGATATAGTTTTTATAACTTCTTTATTCACAAGGTTTTTGCCCAGAAATGAGTGTAAATAACTAGATCTCTTTGTTTGTTACTCTGGTAATGGATATGTTATACTACCTTCTTTTGTGGCAACACCTATCAGAACTTTTCGTGGGAACCTAAGAAATTTGTTGTATTCACAAGTCTCTTCCCCTAAATTTATTTACAAGGTCAAGACAGTATTCTGTAAAATTAGTGTGCTGGGATATATAAAAACGAAAATGATGTATTATAAATAAATTTGTATGTAAACTTAGTGTCTTAGTGTGATATTCCAAATGCTTTTCCTTATTTGCTTTGCCTCTAACCTTTCGCTCAGTTACCTCTTCTGCAGCTTTTCCACAACAAGCTTCTTGTGTATGGATAGCACAGGACCTTGCAGAGATAAGGCCCTTACGTATGAGCCACATACTAATATCTACTACTTGTAGAAATGGCCATCATATAGAAATTACTAGTCCCCTATCATCAATATGCTTCTTAATAATACTGAGAAATGCCAACCTAAAAGCTTTACAACCTTCAGTTTCTCTCGTTTTTCCAGTTCGAACTTCATGTTCTTCATCCCCTGCCTCGTTGTCACTGATTTAAGAATTTATCATCTTTCTCAGCTTTCATGTCTTCAAAAATAGATGACTGCCATGTCTGCAATAAAACCTGCCATTTTCTACTTGTTAGTAGCAATTTGGCAGAGTAGATGACTGCATGAACCTTCATTTAGCTTCTTTTTTAATTGTTTATAGTTCTTGAAATTGAAAGTGGCTCTTTAGCCTGACTAAATGCAATCTTAGAAGAGTGTGATATTTACTACTTGGACTTGAAACAAAAACAGAACAGTAGATGAGTACAAATGCATCTGTTGTCTAGGCTTTCTCATTCTTCCTTCTGAGAGTCTGGTCTGAATAATTAAGAAGTAGAAATTCTCATAAATTGAGTAGAAATTGATATTTTGCAATGTACATGTCATATTTTGTAATGTACAAGATTGTACTTTGGACATTCTTTCTTAGTGTACTATATATATTCTCCTACTCATACTTATTTTATTATATGCAAATATAATATATGTTTCTCCTAAAATTGCAGTGAATTAAATCTTGGACTTATGACATAATCTCAAAACAAAGAAAGCTCCTGCTGGCTGAAATTGAAGACATTTGTGCTGTGCAGTGTGCTAGTTGAAGAAAGCAAGGTGGTTTAGATGCTCCAAGGTTTACCGCTATTGTTGTAGTTGGCCTAGGCATTGCTGTTGTGGCCGGACACTGCTTTTGCTTGGCTGATTGTTGCTGCTTCAATTGTAGTGTACTCTAATCATCTAATTGTATTTTTTTTTTAATTTTTTCGGATAAAAAGTGTAAATTTACAAGCTATTAATGGGAATATCTATGTTTTATAAGTATATTTGTAATATAACTATTGATCAATTTTGGGTTAAAAATGCAAAAAATGGGAAAAAAAAAATTGCAAGTGTTAGTAGCCACATTAATATTTAAAGCAACATATTGCATTAGCCACGATAGTATTTGTGGCAAACAAGCTTATTTGCCGCGGTAGAATATATGGCATATAATTTGTTAGTCACATTAATATTTTTGGCAAGTCAATTTGTTTGCCACGTGAATACTCGTGGCATAAAATATAAAATTTGCCACGACATCCATTTTCCCGTGGCAAATTCCTAGCCACGGCCTCTTGTGCCACGGGAGTAAATTTCTAAATTCCCGTGGCTAAATTACATAGCCACGGGAATTCTAAACTTGTGCCACGATTCTACTCGTGGCACAAAGGTTAATTTGTTGTAGTGATCCCACCTTGACCAAATTTGAGAAGGGGAAGCCTTCTTACACTTTTGAGCTTAACGGTCAAGGTGAGGTGCAACCACCTCACCCTTCACCTCAACCCCATCACTCTCCCATTGACCACTCACCTCCTCACCATTCACCACATTATCCACCACCTCAACCCTTTACATACGATATCTCCACTTCCTCTACCAACTACAACATAGACCCCAACGCCCCTTATGACTTCTCGGCTTTTAGGAGCCAATTGGATAGGATTGAGACGGGGCAAGGGAGAGTTGAGGGTTTGGTTAGGGATTTGGATGCTAGAGTAGGGTCTCTAGATAGAAGGGTTGGTTATGTGGAGAGGAACCTAGGGAGGGGTTTATACCCCATGTATGATGACTACGCCCGTCGGGGGGCTATTCCCCCGATTCACTTGTCCCTGATTGGTTCCAATATCCGCATGGTGGATATACGAACCCAAGTGCCTTTGGTACCTACGTCGACTACTCATCGGTCCATGGATATGGGACCGATGTACTTTTTGGTGGGCTTGGGGGGAATGTGGACCCTAACTACTTTGCAGGTGGTTCAGGGTATGGAGGTGGTGGCTCTAGCCATGGAGGAGCCGGTTCTAGCCATGACGGGGGCTATTCGAGGATGGATGAGGATGAGGAGTAGGCTACTCTCCCAAGTCAATGAGGGCATTGCTTGATTTGGCTTAGGGGGTGTTCTTTCACTTGGTAATTCTCTTCCCTTTTCTCTTTTTATTTGCTTTCCCAGTGTAGTTTTTATTGCTTTCTTATATATGAAAAATACAAAAAAATCCAAAAATAAAAAAATCCAAAAATACGTTCCAATAAATTATGAATCATACTTCCCTGTGCCCCATACTTGAGAAAAATTTGTTTTGATTCTTGGTTATTGATAATGAGCATTGTGGATTTGTTGGTCATGATTTGAAGTTTAATTGCTTGGATTCCTAAACATGAGTCAATTTTGCCCAACTACTTGTGAATATAGTGCTTGACTAGTTGATTTAGTTAGGAAATGTGTGATAGTTCCATAATTCCTGGTATGTCAATGAATTTGAGTATTGATTTGCAACTATGAGTAGTGTTTCATGACTTATTATTATGCACATGAGGAGGACGAAGACGTTCATTCTTTTAGGTAGCCTTCAGAGTATTAGATACATTTGTTCCCTTCTTGTTACCCATGTTGTTGCTTGTGCCCTTTTATTGATTATTTAGCCACATTACAAGCCTATTTGAGCCCCATTGGTTACTAGTCCCAAGCTTGGCTTGGGGGAGCTATTAGTTGGTGAGGTGAGGGATTTGTGGTGTGCACATTATTTGCACAATGTGGGAATAAAAGAAGAGTGATTGTTCTTTGATTTTTGATTGGAAAATATTGATGTTGTGTTTCAAAGTTGAAATTTCCAATATGAGTTAAAAAGAAAAAAAAGAGCAAAAGAAAAATTTAATGCTCAAATGTTCTATTTGAAAATTGTTCAAGAAAAAAAAAGAAAAAAATTTTAAGTTTGAAAAAGAATGAGTTCAAAGTTTGTATTTCACTCAAAGTTCTACATTATCATAATTTTATGAGTGACTATTGTAAGTGTTGGGATTGTTTATGACGATTGGAGTTGTATTTGGTGGTTTTTGTTGGAGTTGGTTATGTTTATGGAGATGTATGATCATCATTTATTTTGATCATGGGTTTATTAGGATTTGGCTCCCTTAATGCATAGCTTTTCTCTCACATAATCCCAAATTTATCCTACCTTTACCCTAGCCTTACATTACAAGCTTAAAAGACCTTCCGACCTTGTGCATAGAAGTTATGTAAATGTGAAAGTGTTGTTTATCAATGCAAGTTATGACTTGGCATATTTCGAGTCGACTAGTAGGATGAGCGTTCATTGTTTTTATACACACGAGAGTGTGAGTCGGGAGGGCATTGTTCACATTAAAAGGGTTGGGTTGGAGAGCGATCAAGTACATCCTTTACTCGCCACATAAATGAGAGTTGAGTGTGTGAGCACTAGTCTTGAATTCTATATGCTTTTGTGGTTTGCTTTACTTGACAATTGTTGGGGAGGAAAGGTGATTAGATGAATAAGATTGATTGATGTTGAAGCATGTTCATTAGGTTTGCCTCTAATCGTTGGTTTTTGATTTCATGATTGGGTGAAGTATGTTTTATATGTTCATTGATGAGCTCTTTGCTTAGGGACAAGCAAAGGTTTGGCTTGGGGGAGTTTGATATGTCCATTTTATATAGTGTTTTACCCCCGTCCCTTGGTCGTTATTAGTAGTGTTTTTGGCTCTATCGGGCCACTTTTATTACTAATTTTTGTGTTATAGTGTTTTCGTAGTTTTAGTTGTATTTTACAGGAAATTGCACTCTTGGAGCATTTTCCCGGGCTTTTTGGATCAACTACGGAAGCTAGAATGACATGGCCCCTTTTGGAGCCCAGGATTGGTGAGAGCCGGTGATTAAGGGCTCGGTAAATGGGATCCCGAGGCATTTGGACCAAGTATTCGAGACCCGAGAGGAAATCCGGATTGGGCCGAGAAATCTAGCCCAATCGAAGTCCAAGCCTCAAGGAGAAGCAACCGCCCGATCGGGCTACCTCTAGCACGATCGGGCGCGGCAAGATTAGTAGGCTGAGCGTGCTGAGGCGCGCCTGATCGTGCGAGCATCTAGCACGATCGGGCGATGCTGCTGCGTAGGAACGCGAAGAAAAAGGCGCGCCCGATCGGACGGTCTTTCGCCCAATCGGGCGCGCGTTTCTGGAAGACCTGATTAAGTTAGTTTTAATTCTTGTTTTAGGAAACGTTTAAATACGATTTTGTACGGAATTTTTAGATTACCTTCTTTCTTAGACTTTCTCTCTCTACTTAATATTTTTCTCTCTCTTAAATTCTCTCTCAACTTTTGTTCTTAATTCTTCCTTTAATTCCAGATTTATTTTTTGTACAATTTCTTCTCTTTTGATTTCAACTATTTTATTTGTTTTCTTGATTATGCTTTTATTTAATTGCTTGATTAGTTTAGTCATGATGATTTGTAAGTAGTTTAATTTCTAGGGTTTATGGGGATCTAATAAATTATATGAAGGGATAATTTTGTGTTTGTTAATAATCAATGCTTGGTTGATTTCCTATTGATTGATTAAATGCTATGCAATGAGGTTTGGCCAGATTTAATTGTATGAGTTTAACAATATTAATTCGAGATTCGATAGATGAGAATTGATGTTTAGGCTTAGTTTCAATAGGCGGATTAATTTATAAATGGTTAAGTCGAGATTCGACAGATGAGATTTAATACCGGTAAATTAACTCTGTGATTATAATATGTAGCGAAAGCCCTTTATAAGCTGATTAACCAATGCTTGATGATTGCTTACTATGATTTGCCCTGGAATATTGTTTATTAGTGAACCTATGCCCTAAGCCTTTTAATATTTGATTTTCTCCCTACTTTATTTCCTTCGACCTTATTCTCCGTAGTTTAGATTTTATTCATAAAAATATTGGTTACTTAGATAATTTAGATTATATTTATTAATTAGAAGTAAAAAGACCTGTTTCCCTGTGGAGTTCGACCCTACTTCCCTATCTACCTTAGTTAGAGAATTTAGGTAATTATTTTTTATTAGGGGATACGACCTTACCCTGTTAGCATCCCTTGAAAGTTGACGACTTAGTGTTACGAAAAATGGAGGCAACCTGTAGGGCCAATGAGCTAGGAAAGCTAACTCCAAATTGGGAAGGCCCCTACCGGATCTATGAGGAAGTAAGAGACGGCACCTATCGCCTGGAAACCCAGACGGAAGGCGCCTGCCTAGAACTTGGAATGTAGACAATTTGAAAAAGTACTACTTCGGAGAATGTAAGTCTTTTGTAAACAGTAAGTCAATTAATGAAGATTCAGACTTTGTTTGCAAAATTGTTTTGTTGTTTTTTTTATTATCCGCCCGGGTAATACTCAGACGGATTCTACATTTACCTAACTAAGTTTGATACTTAGTAAAGGTTACATTTGTTTGATCGCCTGGGTAATACTCAGATGGATCCTTTGTTTAATTAATTAAGTTTGATACTTGGTAAGATTTAATAATTGCCTGTCCGTCTGGGTAATACCCATACAAGCTTTTTTGTTTAACCAACTAAGTTCGACACTTAGTGTAAATTCACCGATTAAAAACTAAGCACAAAAACGCTTAGTGGCTATACAACCGGTCCTAAACGAGACCAAAGGCTAAAATGGTCGGATGGTTGCCCATTTTATAAAATCACCTGTCCCAACATGGACAAAGGCATCCGACGACATCCCTCCGGGTGCAATCGTCGCAGAGAACAGATTATTTTTCGGTTCTACGTACCCATGCAGATGGCAAAAATTGAATGACCGAATTGGTCAATTCATAGCCGTCTGACCAGAATGATCTGTGATGAACGATCAAGTTACTAAATACCGGATGCCCTGGGGCATCAATTGGTCTCCGGCTGAAGTTCTCACTTAGTTTATTTATTCCAAAATTGCACTCTCTATCCCTATTGGGGCAAAAGAGTTGTTCAAAGGCTATGAAATCTCTACCAAGACGGACAAACGTCGTCTGGGTAGTGACTGGAACGCCTGTTGGTGTACGGCTGTGCACTTGGTTTGGGGCAATCACTATTTTGATTGATTGACTTACAAACGTATCATGTTCTTTGCAGCATCAGACGTTTTCAAGTCAATCAACCAACTCCACTTGAAACCAATCACACAGCCGTCCAAGGGCAAGGACAACCATGCTTTTGATAAGTTAGGCAAAAATGAAAAATTAAAATTCGCAAAAATTGAAATTCAAATGCAAGATGAGAAAAACCGACTCAGTTGGTCTATTCAATAAAATTCCACTCAACCAAACGGTTGTAGTGGATTAAATGTTAACTGGACCCCGTCCGGGAGAAAGGAGAAATTGTTAATTAACCCGGCTCCACAGCCGGTAAATACAAAGGTACTCGGCACACAGGCCGGAAAAACAAGTTTTGGCATACTGCCGCTGAATAAAAGAAAAATGATAAACAGAGATTGGCATACTGCCGCTGAAAAGTCACTTCTGGCCTGCAGGCGGCTTCTCCTGGTCCTCTTCCTCACCGTATGAGGGAATCTCTTGTGCTTCACCGGGACCAGGTTGCTCAGGCGCGGCGGGCTCACTGTTAGAGTTGACCCAGGCTTCAAAGGACTCAAGCTCTGGGTCACCTCTTTCTCTCTAGTACACCACGTACTCGGCATAACTGTGAGCCAGTGCCCGGATGCTGTAATCCGCGTCTGGGTACAAGGCAGCCCAAGAGATCTTCATACGGTCGTCATTGTCAGCATCACTCTCAGCAACTAGACGGTTTTGCTCCGCCTCCAGGGTTGCTCCAAAGTTTATCTGAGCCCGAGCAGCCTCCTTCTCCAGCCTCTCAACCTTGGTCTTCAGGTTGGTGTTCTCTTCAGAAACACCATGAAGTGTGCCAAGGTCCGTCTGGGCCTTCTTGAGCTCCTCATTAGCCTTCTTGGCACTCTCATCCGCCTTTTTCTTGAGCTCCTCTGCCTTTTTCTGGGCCGTCTCAGCATCGCCCGCCCGAAGGTTGGCCGTCTTCAGATCCGCCTCCAGCTGCTGGATTCTAGATGCCAGTGTCATTATGATTGCTTTAGTTTCAAGTTCATTTACGACAGTCGAGTGTAAAGCAATATTAACAGCGTCTGTGGCGGACTTCTTGGCGTTTTTTACCTCTTCCCGTTTGCGGGAATAAGGACATTTGAGCCCGTCCACCCGCAGCATAGCCTGAAAAAAAGCAAGCGGTATGAGTATTGCAGGCGGGATAAAACACTTGGAAAAAATAAAATTGGCAAGTTTCTTACCTCAGCCAGAAGGGATAGAATGCGTTCCAGATTGAACGTCTCTATCCCAGGGATGTTGTCTTTATCCTTCTTCCGGACGGCGTCAAGCATGGCCTTGGCATGCTTCTGGACGTCTGGCCAGCGGGGAGATTGATCTGCACCACAATCAATACGTGATGAGTGTGAAACTAAGGCAACACCTATTTGTTGCCGACCGTCTGAAGATGACGTCTATTGAGAGTGGGATTTCACCCGCAAAGGCCACCCCAGCTCAAGCGGGGATTAAAAAGGGTTCTTACCTTCAGAGCCAGCCAAGCGGGAACCGCTTGCAGGCGTGGTGAACCCCCCGGTCGCTGTTACGGGGTTAACGAGGTCGAGACCCAGGCTGCCGCCTACCCTCTCTGTTCGCCCCGCTATCTGTAATTGTTGATTCCTGGCTGAGGCGCCAGGAGTTGAGGCACAGGTGGATTTCTTCGTTTTGTTGAGAACGGAGGGGGTCTCCTCCATATCCTGTTTGAGTTGCTTCTCAAACGTCTTTCCAACCTCTCCCCCTGCAAAAATAACCAAGTTAAAGTTAGCATCCGGGAATAATGATCTTTAAGACCAATATAAGAAAGGGTCAGGCGTTTACTACCTTGGCCTTGACCTCAGCCGCAGCTTTTTCCGCCAGCTGTTTGCGGATGAGTGCAGAGGATCGCTGGGGAGTCTTCTCCGTTGGCAACATGTCTAAAGCTTCTTCTGCAAAAAAGAAAGAAATTGATTAGTATCATAAATCAATTCTGGTACAAAAGCACTACAGGCGGATATAAACTCAGGCGCATACGTTTGGTAAACATGTGCCCTACCCCGCAGGCGGCTAGGAAGCACTCATCCATGAACCAGGCGCTTTTGGGGATCTAGTTCTTGGAAACTTTTATTGTTTCCCCGGTTGACAAGGTCGCGTCTGCGAGGCTGAAAAAGTCTGCCTCAATTATCTTGTCAAAATCTTCCTCAGGGATCCGGGGAAGAGCGCACTTTCGCTCCATCAGGTCGGGTTTCTTATTATATTGGCGGAATTCATAATTCTCCCGCCTGCTGGGAGCTGACATCAGGTAGAACCTGTGCTTCCAGGCGTCAAATTTGGAGATCTTGTCCAAGGTCATCATGTATTCAGGATGCGTGGTTAGAGTGTACCACGCCCTCCAGCCGCCTGGGCTTCGGCTGAGATAATGCATGCTAGCAAAAGTCTCCTAGTCGGGGTTGAGCCCCTGAAATTCGCAGGCGGCAACGTACCCCAAAATATTTGTCCAGGAGTTGGGGGTAAGTTGCCAGACCCCGAGGTCGTAGCCTCTCAATATTGCCTTCACCACCTGGTGAAGGGGAAAGCGAAGACCAGCCTTGAACGCCGCCTCATAACAGCCAAAGTAGCTGTTGGCGTTCTCTTGATCATCCTCCCAGGCGATGGTGCCACTCTCAGGCGACACTCTTATTCTATAACCGTCTCCTAATGGGTGCATTTGTGTGAAGTTTTTTAAATTCTCCTCCATTTGGAGCCGGTCTTTAGTAGAGACGTGGATGTTGAAGGGGTCGTCCTTCTCTTTCCACTTCTTCCTCTCCTCCTCCTCGCTATCCTCAATCGGGGGCAGGTCATCGCTGATTTCAGAGGTGGAGGCGGAGCTACCGCTCTCCGTCTCCTCCTCATCTTGGGCCAAAGGAGCTGAGACGGCCTCATCGCCGCCTTGGTCGTATTCTTCCAAGAAGGAATCTGCGGGAGTTGAAGGGGCGCGCGGAGGGGACCTCGTCAGAGTCGTCTGGTCTCTCTGACCATACGTTTCTCCCTCAGGCGTTTGGCCGCCTGAGCCCTCGCTTCTGTAGTCTGGATCTGTGGTCGTCTGCATAGTCCGAGCTATTGTGTCCTGCACAGACACATAAATGGTTGGAATCCAAGGCAAAGGGTGGTCCCAACACCCCGAGACGGCACTCCCAGTCCTAGACTCAGCCGTCCCTGGTGACCGGATGTACTCTAACCTAGGCTGTGCCATGTGTGTTGGTGATGCATCCATTTATTGCAAGAAATATGTACAAGCGGTGAAACAAGAAAAAGAGCTGAGAGGGGCAGAAACGGTACCTTTGGATGTGATATCTGAAGATAGGCGGGTCCGGCTGGGTTGATGAAGAACGAACTTAATTTCTTGATTGCGCCTGACTCAAACGGATGACTTCTGCTCTCTCAAAGTTTTCTCTCTAGAAAATTTTTGTAAACGTACAAAATTATGAGGGTAAAACGGCTATATATAGAGGGTAAATATGGGGGCATTTCCGTAATTTACTCAGAAGGTGAACGGTTACTTCTTTATGGTAAAATTACCACCAATCGGAGCGTGACACATGTCACAGATGCCACGTGGCGTGCCACGTCACATCTGTGAGGGGCAAATGTTTAGGGTAATTTTACCCCGCCACGTGGTCCAACCAGAGGACGACACGTGTCAGCTTCAGGTTGGTCCAAAGTGGATCAATCTATGCCTGACACGTGTCACTCCATAAATTAAGGGAAAAAGGCGACCTTCAGGCCCAAATCCCGAGAAAGCCGTAAAACGGCGCAACCACCAATGATTAGGGTTTAGTGACCTAATCAGGGGCACAAATCCCAAAGACCCTATAAATAGGGAGATGTCCCTCTTTTTGAGGGCAAGTTTTACCATTTATTACACCTGCATTCTCTCACATCAGAGAAAGACCTGAGCTTGGAATCCGAGCAGATACCCATCTAAATTTCCGTCCTCTTTATTCTTTTTCTAGTTACTAACTTGACCGTCGGAGGCGGAGCTCCAACCACCCGGTAGGTACAGCTCAGCCCGGATCAGTCTTTGTGTTGTAACTCTCCCGAGGGACAAAAACACCCAAAACAGCAACCATAGTGGAGGAGACATAATTTCATGGTGCTTGCAATATCTAAATTTTTAGGGTATGCTAATACATTAAAAAAAAATTAAAATTGAAAGAGATGATATGGGTAAAATAAGAAGACAAAAAATGGATGAAAATGGGGGAAAATTAAACAAAATCATTAAAAAAAATAAAACATGTGCCCTGCACATGTCTTTAAATGACCAAAATATTAAGGTCAACGCCTAAAATTAGGTAGTGGTCAACAATGAAATCTCATTTTAAAGGTAGTTGTGGATAAAATAAAATAAAATTTATAAGGCAATTTTGGATAAAAAGTTGTCAAATAAAGGTAGTTTTGGACAAAAAAATCCAATCATTAATTATACTTTGATCTTTTATAATTTCTTCACGATTAAAGTATAGCCCTCATAGGTTGTCCCTCTATCTTTTACATCGATAATTGGTGATGCGATAAAATGAGTACTACGTAGAACAAATCAAATAATGATAGTATTTAATTCTTACGTAATAATAGTTGACAATGTATCTCTACGTTTAAGATGGAGCTAGTCTATCATATCAATTAATAAATACCCTATTAACAATGCAAATTACATAAGCAATAATAATTGAGTTTTTCTGATTTGATGTGCTATTTGGAGTCAATGTGTGTATTAATATAATTAGAAATCTTTCACGGAATCTATTCCTGGTATTTATTAAAATGTCACATTTCAAACTCTTGCATGTGAATGACGGCAAACGACTGTTTGGTTAGTTTCAGAGGATAACATTTAGCTACATCTACCGAGAAGAAAATCTTGCAATAGATTATATTGTATTAGAAATATATACAATGAGAATTTCTAATGCATAAACAACATACTTACAGTAATAAGCACTTATATATACTCTTCACCTTATTTTCATTAAAGTATACTATTTTTGCTAAATTGAAAATTATTGAAGTTCAATTGTTGTTAAACTTAGATATTTTAAGAGAACTTAAGGGGCCGTTTGGTTCACCCAAGGTAAATGAAATGGAAAAAACAGAGGAAATGGAAACAATGGAATGAAAATACTTTTATATTCTCTATGTTGTTTGTTTTAAAAACAAAGGGAAACAATCCCATCCGTCCCACCACCACAGAACCACTTAATTCATTCACTTTCTACCTTTTCCAGCCACCATTCGTCCACCAAACAACCCACCGCACTTTCCCCGCCCTTCGCCGACCCTCCCCCGCCCCTCGCTGGCCCCCGCGCAGCTCTACCCTCCCCCGAAAATCAACCCCGAGAAACCCTAAAAACATCCCTCCCTCGAACAACATCCCTCACTCTCGTGAAACCCACCGTCCGACCCTTCTCCACCCTCAAAACTTAGGCACTAGGGTTTTGAGGGTGGGAGAGGGCCGGCCGACCGTTTACATTGAGGAAGAAGGTTTTTTTTGTTTTTATGGGGATGAGGATAGGGTTTCGGGAGTGCGGATGGCTGGCGAGGGGAAGAGAGGTGTGGCGAGAGGTGGGAGAGAGAAGGTGAGTGGTGAAGTGGTTGGCGGTGATGCGGGGGGTATGTGGGAGTGTGGTCGTATGGTGGTGTAGTGGTGGCTAAGGAATGGGAATGAAAATACCTAGGAGGGTGAGGAATCAACTTAGAAGGATTTGGGGGAATGAAGAGGGTAAAGGGAATGGGAAAAAAGGTCTAACAAACAACAACAAAAGGAATCAAGGCAGTTGATTCTCATTCCATTTGATGAATACCCCTAACAAAACGACCCCTTAGTAATTTTACTTTTTTTTCTTTTAAAAGCATACTTAAATATTTTTACTCATTCACTATTATTGTATTTGTTCTTTGAAAAATATTGATTTTATTGATTGTAACTTAAATTTACCGAACTTAACTCTTTATTGCTTAACTTAACTTATTTTTAATGACTTAAATAATTTAATAAAATTTGACTTTTGTTATCAATTAAAACACCACTTTGAATTTTACTCCATATCTTAAATTTATTTTTTTTTACTTACAGCTACTAAAAACTAAAAAAGATAGAATTTTACTTCCTATCTAAATTCAGTTACTATTCCATGTATAGGGCCTGCTTAATTAAATTTCTTCCATATTCTTCTTTTCTCTCCACGATCCTCACTCATAAACCTCAACCTTTTTTCGGCAGACGGCAACCCCTCGATCTTATTTTCTGGTAACACTCGCCTTTTAGCAACAACCCTATTTGTAAACCCTTCACAGCCTCCGCGCATTTTTTTCTTCTCTCCCCAAGAAGATTTTTGAAAATTATTCTTTTAAAAAAACAATCAAATGTCTTCTCATATATAAATCTGTCACCGGTTAATTGAGACAACCCTATCAATGAATGGGAAATAATTAAATCAAAAGGTAAAATATTTGTGAGTAGCAACAAGGGCGTTGTGGTTGTATTGTGGTGGCGTGTTTGATGAAGGTCGAAGAACAAGAGTAGTAGCTTGGGTGTTATTGTAGCAATTTCCTGTTGTAAACACCTGATTGTGTCTCCCCAAAAACCAAACCCAGCGATGAATACCTTTCATGTTATTGATTATCGAACGAAGTGAAAGTATTAAAATTCTAGTGATGCTGTTATTTTTAATAAAAGTACTTCTTTCTGTTTTCAAAAATATTCCTTTTTATACCGTATTTATGAAAAATGTCCAGTCCAATTTAGTTTGGTCCATGATAAGGGTCCAATGAAAAGGCCTTTCCAACGATATATTATAAGCCCAATTCCGATGAATAATGAGGATGTTATGGCCAAAATACTAAACTGAGCCCAAATCGAATTTTACCTACGACCCAATGATCATGTGAAGGGTTCAAAGGTTTAATCCCATTCCTAAACTAATTAGAATTAATTAAAATCTTTTATTAGTTTCTAAAAGATCTTCATTATCCTTTTTTAAAAACATAAGATCAAAGAATTCGAAATTGAATAAATCTTCTTTTTTTAAAAGTCCTTGTTCTGTGCGAAATAGAATATGTTCATGTAGGGAATATTTCAAGCATTACCTCAACCTTGAACCCCACTGTGATCATACACTAAAGTACGGTGGTGTCCAAAGGGAAAGAAGATAGAGCAAAAGAGTCGCCAACAAGTTTTAGGAACTTGTAAACCGTTCACGAGGTGAAGGTTACACCCCTTAACGATCCAGGAGATCGTCATGACTCCAATAGGTCTGGAACCATGACTGGTAGTTCCGGGATGAAGGTACAAATCCAACCTAAAAGATATTGACATGCCCTAATAATAGGCCTCTACTTTATTCTGATCGTATTCATGTGCGTTTTCTGACTGCAATCAATATGTTTACCCTAAACCTGTTTAATCTATGTTGGTTGAATATTAATGCACAAATAAAACTATTATTGGTGATCACTTGAATTTTAATCACATTAACCCTAAACAAGATTATTAATTATCTTATTAAGCATGATTACAAGTACAAATTCCCTTTAAACATGCATGAAGGGTGCGATCAAGAAATAACAATAAATATAATCAAGCAACATAACAATAATCATAAATAATAATAATTATAAAAATAATAATCATGTTAAAGCATAATAATAGCAAGATCCTAGGCATGATACTAACAACATTAATAACAAACTCTAGCATGTCACTAAACAATAAAAATCAAAGCTTTAGCCCTAACATGATACTAACATGAATATTAGAAAAGAAAATAGGAAGCATCGCATGAATAATAATAAGCATATTTGATATTGTAACATTTTCCCTAAACATAATGTTAGGAATCATTGTTGTCATTCAAAACATCAAATTAAGAAAAACATCCTAACATGATACTAGGAATCAAAATAACAACCTAGACATGATTGCGATATCATAATATCAATAAATCAATTAAAGCACTTACTTGGATGTCTCGAACCTCTTTCTAATAACAAAATACACACGTTAGTAACTTCATGGAAAATAATAATCAAACAATTAAATTAAATAATTGAAAGAGAGATTTGGGACCAAACCCTCAGAAATTAAAACCTTTCACGTCTAAGGCGAAGGCAACTTCGAACTTGGCTAGGTGTGTCTAGTGCTAATGTATGAGGAATTGTGTTTGTAAAAGGTTAGGCTAGAAAGAGAGAGAGAATCAAGAAATTCTTGATGAGAGTTGATGAGAATTTATGGAAATTGATGATTGAAAACAGAGGTTTTAGGAGGTTACTTATAGAGAAAATCAGCCAGATATGATAAAAAACAAATCAGAGTTTCGAAAAGAATAAAACACGATCGCAACGTCAAACACACGCGTGGCACCAAAGGCTGGAGTCTAGCGCCAGACCCTAGGCTTAGCGTCCGGAGCTACAAAACAGTTTTGTGGGTTATGTTTTTATTATATCTTTTGATCCAGAAGTCCAAATAAGTCATATAATATGTCGTTGGAAAGATCTTGAGGTCCAATTTCCAAACCAATTGAAATAAGATTAAAATGTTTTGATATAAAAAGATATGGCCGAAATAGTGGAAGGGTGTCAGTTTTGGATAGAGTTTCATATCTCATTCATATCTTTTTCGTTATAACTCGGATTTAATATTATAATATATCATTGGAAAGATAATTTCAAGATCTATCCAACCATATAAGATTTGGATAAATATTATGAGGCACAAAAATAATTTCTGAATATATTCCACTTTGTACAAAACAAGGATTCTAAAAAGGAGTAGTTTTATTCAATTTCAAACTCTTTGAAACATAATTATCAATCCTAACTCCATTAGGATTTAAGAGAACCTTCTAGAATATTCTAGAAGACTATAATCAATCCTAATAGCTTTAGGAATGATAATTAATAATAGACCCTCCTCTAGATCATTGGGCCATAGGTAAAAACCAAATCGGGCCCAGTTTAATATTTTGGCCATAACTTCCTCATTATTCATCGGAATTGGGCTTATAATATATCGTTGGAAAGGTATTTTCAAGCCCTATCCAACTACACTATTATTGGACCCTTATCATGGACCACTAAACTGGAATGCACGTTTTTCATAAATAAGGTAACAAAAAAAATATTTTCAAAAACAGAAAGGAGATATTTTCATAAAAATATCCTCATCACTAGACTTTTCACACTTTCTCTATGTTCGATAATCAAATGACATGAAAGGTATTCATCACTTAGTTTGGTTTTGGGGAGACACATTTGGGTGTCTACAGTTCAGATATTATTTTCATGCCTCATAATCTTTACCAAATCTTATATGGTTGGATAGACTTTGAAATTATCTTTCCAATGATATATTATAATATTAATTTCGAGCTATAAGGAAAAAGATATGAAAGAAATATTAAAATCTATCCAAAACTGAAGTCCTTCCACTATTTCAGTCATATATTTTTATCTAAAAATGTTTTTTATCTGATTCTAATTGGTTTAGAAAGTATACTTCAAGATCTTTCCAACGACATATTATATTTCTTATTTGGACTTTTGGATCAAATTTATGATAAAAACAAAAACCGCAAAAACTGTTGTCCATCGAGTTTTATTCCGATTCGAATTCAGATTCTTTTCTTAATCCTTCGACCCTCTTTTTTCCTTATAAATAGAGGTCATATCACCTCTTTTTCAATCATCAATAAGATTTATCATCAACAATCATCTATTGTCTTCTCATTAAAAGCTAGAAGCTTATTCTTTCCTTCTCTCTGGATTTTCAAAGCCTTCCCTTTTCAAATACAACATTTCACATTCATGAGTTCTAGACACACCTAGCCAAGTTTGAAGTTGTCTTCGCCATAAACGTGAAAGGTTGATAATTTCTGAGGGTTTGGTCCCAAATCCTATTTCAATTCTTTGATTAAATTACTGTTTAATATTTTCCTTGAATTTACTAACGTGTGTATTGTTTTGATAGAAAGAGATACGAGGCATCAAAATAAGTAATTAGTTTATTTACTATTCTTTTGACATAGAAATCATGTTTATAATTTTATATTAATTCCTAGAATCATGTTTAGGGTATTAACCAATAATTCTAATATCATTTATGTTCCTAGTATCATGTCTAGGATGCCTCCTATTCCTAATATCATGCTTTCTAGTATCATGTTAGGGTCAAAGCTTTGATCTTTGTTATTTAGTGACATGCTAGGATTTGTTATTAATTTTGTTAGTATCATGCCTAGGATCTTGCTAATATTATTATGCTTTGATGAGAATATTGTGTGATGATGATGATTGTTGTTATTATGTTGCTTGATATATTATTATTGTTATTGCTTGATCACGCCCTCTCTTGCAGGTTTAAAGGGAATTTGTACTTGTAACCATGCTTAATAAGATAATTAATAGTCTTGTTTAGGCTAATAAGATTATAATTCAAGTGATCGCCAATAATAGATTTGTTTGTGCATTAATATTCAACCAATATAGATTATACAGGTTTAGGATTAATATATTGATTGTATGTTAGTCAGAAAGCGCACATGAATATGAGAAGAATAAAGGACATGCCTATTTTTATGGCAGGTTTAATCTCTTTTAGGTTGGATTTGTACCTTCATGCCCGAATAACAAGTCATGGTTCTAGACCACTATGGAGATAGCGATCTCATGGATCGTGAAGGGGTGTAACCTTTACCCTGTGAACGGTTTAAAAGTTCCTAAAACTTGTTAGCGACTCTTTTGCTCTATTTTCCTTCCCTTTGGAAACCACCATACTTAAGTGTATGATCACAGTGGGGCTCAATTGTGGGATGCTTGAAATAATCCCTACACCTGTTAATCTCTTTTATTGTTTTAATTTGTCAATCCAGGGGTATAATAGGCATTTTTCTCACTTAATGTGAGGATAACACAATAATTTACGCGGTGTTACGTGTAAAAATTGCCATGTTTCAGATGACTCTACACTACACGTCATTATACGGTGTTAACGTATTTCCTTCCATTAACTCACTTTACCTTTTTCATCCTCTCTCCTCAAGCTTCCTACCTTCATTCATCAATGGCAGCTGCATAGAACCACCACCTCCACCTTTCTCTCTCCGCCATATCTCCACCCAACCTTCACCAATACCATGTTCTTGGTCACCCCTACCCTTTGGGGCTAACCAAGTCCCTAATTCCACCTTTTATTCATAGGGTTTTCGTTTAATTCGGCGGCGAAGCTGCCGGAGTTGATGTTGTTTGTAGACGGTTTAATGGAGGAAGATAGTGGTATCGGTGGACATGATGAAGATGGTAATGTTGGTGGTAGATTCAATGGTTGGTGTCGGTTGTAGTTTCAATGGTTGGTGTCGGTGGTAGCTTCAATGGAAGAAATCAATAGCGACGTTTACACTGCATGTCCATATGTGAAGCTGACTCATCAGGGTCTACCTCCAATTACTAATTAAGTTGGGAAAAAAGATTCACAAACTAAAGAAATCAAAGAGATTAACAGGGCATCACTCAGTGTTATTGCACTGCGGGCTGTTGCGTGATGTTCGTTGGGTGAAGTAGTGGTTAAGTTGCATGGATGATGCCATAGGTTGTTTTTGTTTTTATATGGTTGAATTGGGGTTGTAGGGAGTGGCTGGCAATTTTATACAAGTGATAAGGTGTTTGTTGGGGTGGGCAGCGATGGAGAAGGAAGCTTGTTAGTGGTATCATGAAGGAGTGGGGGTTTAGCATGGGGTTGTTGCTAAAGGACATGGGTTGTCGAGAATGGGGAGGGTTACCAAGAGTACGGGGTTTGGGATGGGCTTCCGGGAAGAGAAAGGTTTTATGATTGAGGTTTAAAGAGAGAGAAGAAAAAGAAAATGCGTTGAGCCCATGAACAACCCACATGTGAGCATTCTCTTGTCCAACACTAAAAGACTAAAGGGAGAGTGTAGTGGTAAAAGAATCATACATTGAAAGAATTCAAGAATTACCACTACTATATAATACTAAGGGGATACTCCCCTCATAAGCCTGTTCCGATTGACTGAACTCAGCTGAATTGAACTGAATTGAACTGAACTGAATTAAACTTATTAATTAGTGATTTTTAACTACGGATTAGTGATCTTTGATTATTTATTGATTATTTATTACTATACATATGTGTATATACAAATGTACATATTATTATTTATAATAATATTATTATTATTATTATTAATTATTGATGATTATTATTATTATTTATTGATTATTATTATTATTATTATTATTATTTATTGATGATTATTATTATTATTTATTGATTATTATTATTAGTATTATTATTTCAATTATTATTGTTATTACTATTATTATTATTATTATTATTGTTATTATTATTATTATTATTGTTAATATTATTATTATTATTATTATTATTATTATTATTATTATTATTGTTGTTGTTGTTGTTGTTGTTGTTGTTGTTGTTGTTGTTGTCGTCGTTGTAATAAGAGCTTAAAAGAATGAAATTTGGCTTTATATCATTAGCAATATCATTAGACGTAAATTAAGAGCTGAACTGAACTAAACTAAACTGAACTGAACTGAACTGAGCTGAACTGAGCTGAACTGAACTAAATTGAGCTGAACTGAACTGAATTGAACTGAATTTCAACGGAAGAGAACAGACCCTTAGTCTTGTAAAGTGGTGGATTTGCACTCTCTCGTGACGGGTGCGACCCATACCCGTATTTGACAAAATGGAAGGACAATAATTAAGTGGGCCACGCAAAAAGAAATAGTAACTCATAAGTGGTAGCAAAATCTATATTTTTAGTATTTATTGTAGTAAAATAAAATTTTAAAAAAAATTAGATAGGCAGTAAATTCAAAGTGGCGTTTTAAAGTGGAAGAAAATAAAGGTCAAATTTTCCTTATTATTTTTTACTAGTTTTGTGTCCTGTTTGATGCCCGGTTGTTTACATATTGAAGTTTAAGATAAATTTTTATTCAATATGTCAATTTTTAAAATATACCATTGAAACAAAATTAGTTAGGAATTGATGTGCTTTTGTGACAATTCGAACAAAGTAGTAGGCATGTAATGACTAAAAATAATATTGATAAAATTGTTCAATTAAATACATAATAATAATAATAATAATAATAATAATAATAATAATAATAATAATAATAATAATAATAATAATAATAATAATAAACTTAGCAAAGTAAGCATTACATAAAAATTCTAAAAATTAGCAAATATAAATAAATTAAGTAAAAACTTATTCCAAGCCCGTTAGGTTGATCCAAACCAAAAACTTTGGGCTAAGGTTGAACATTTCTTGACCTATCCGATATGACTTGTTACCTAACCCGATTGACAGATGTTGTACGTTTTGAATTGCTTTCTTCACTCAAGAAACTATTATGATATAAAAAAAAATTATATGATACTTATTAAGAGTTAAAATCTATTTTTTTAAATGAAATTATAATTCAATTTGCATAATGAAATATTGGTATTTTATGGGGAAAAAAACAGAACTCTAAATTAGCAATTTTAACCTAAATTTTATCCAAATTTGATTGAAAAAAAGAATTCTGAACTAACTTTTGGGTTTTTCTAAGTTATGGCCCCCAAGTTCTTCGTTTTTTAAGTTGTACCCAACATTTTCAAAGTTATAAGCTGTGTCCTCCATCTCACGATATTTTTTCAACAATAATGGTGGCGTGAAGTTATTAATTTGACACATGTCCCGTTCTAATTGGTTCAAAACTTTTTAAAAAATTAAATATTAGAAAATAAGTTAATAAAAGAAAGGTTATTTTTAAATTAACGTCAAACGTTATTGTTAATAAAAATTAGTCAGGTATAGGGCACAACTTAGACGTTTGAAAAGGCATGGGCACAACTTAGAAAGCGAAGAAGTTTGGTGGCATAACTTAGAAAAACCCCTAACTTTTTTATCCTATGAAGTGTATCTAAATCTATCCAACGTGACGTGACACTTGGCGAAAAGTTAGAATGCCAAGTGTCGTTGTCAGGTGTCTTAGCTAAAAGTTTAGTTTTATATATTAGTTCTAATATTATTTTAAGGTGAAAATCCATGGCCTAATTCTATAATTAATTAGGAAAAAAAAGGCGAGCAAGTTTATGAAGAAAGTGGTCTAATATAGTATCAACAAATAAACACATAAGTAAAGTGTATCATTTCTCTTCTATTATTTGATTAAATCTCCAACTTTATTTACAACCCTAACACCCTTATCTTATAAGAAAATCAGAATAACAACGTGTTTGGATACAATTTCAAGAAGGAAGGGGTCTGGGGGATGGGGTAGGGAGGTAAGGAAAGGGCCGAGGAAGGGAGGGGAGGGAGGAAAATATTTACCTCCCTTGTTTGGATAGAGGAGAAAAAGAAGAAAGGGGAAGTAGTGTAGCACCATTCACCAATATGCAGCATCATTGCCAAATTGAAAAAAGCAAAAAATTATGCGTTAAAATCAATGAAATTAGAATAATGAGAAACACGAAAAATCAAAGTTAGTGTATTAGTCCATAAATACAACAAATTGTGTAATTTCTAATTGATGAATCAATTCACACAAAGATCTTGAGAAAGGGATTGAAATTGACGAGAATTTCAAGAAATAGGTTTTTGCAATTGAAAAAAATTGCAAAATTGAGGTTGAATTTCTGAAATATTGCAGTAAAAATTCGATTCAATTGTTGGTTGAAGAACAAATTCGAGATTATTATCTTAAAGATTGAAAGAAATAAAAATAAATTTTGTAGGAATACCAAACCCTAAAATTTGTGGGGAGAAAAAGTTCATGAGAGCAATAGTGGAGGAGAGAGAAAAAATACTAGGTTGAATATATCATATTGTTAAGTAAAATAAGGATACATTTATCTTTTATTTGTAGTAAGTCATTTGTGTAATATGTTTTACATCCAAATCTTTTTAAATTTGGAAATGTTTTAATCTTTAACAATTAATGGAATATTTTCCCTCCGTTCCCCACCCCCTCAAATTGTTATCCAACCAATGGATTTAATTCTTCTTCCTTTCCCTCCATTTCTTCCCACCTAAACAAGCTGTATAGATAAAAATGGTTTAGTAAATAGTAAAAGTGAAAAATAATAAGTTTATAATAAAATAGTAAATATACACCAATCATAGTGTTGCACTATGCTGAGGATGAGGATAGAGAAAATGAAAGAGTATTTTATTACAGTGTGTTAAAAAATAAAGAGACAAAAATAATACAAGAGGGAAATGTAGGTGTTAATATTAGTTCTTCTTCTTCATTAGGCAATGCCCATTATATGTACATGAAAATAAGTAACTCTCCAAAGGCAAAAGTTACAATGAGCAAGAGTTACAAAGGAAAACAATAATACAAAGGGAGTTACAAGGAGTTACTGAAGGAAGTAATAACGCTAAGGGGGTTACAAATCTATGCAAATGGATATTCATAATAATATTTCATAACACTCCCCCTTAGATATCCGATCCATTATTGAAGATTATGCCTCGTTAAAACCTTATTAGGACAAAAAACCCTATGGGATAAAAACCTAGTGAAGGAAAAAGAGTACATCATTCTTCACGCTTGAGATGCTACCTTGTTAAAAACCTTACTAGGAAAACCCAGTGGGACAAAACCATGGTTAAGGGAAAAATAGTGTAGCGCGTATTTTCTCCCCATGGTCTTTACACACTTTAGATCTTCAATGCAATAGATCTAATATTGACACAAGCAACTTCTCCTATGTAGCAGCAACATCTTCATTGATAGTTGATTTTCCAATGTTTAACTTATTACTTCAATCTTCAAATCTTCACTTGAATTAGTTAGTCATTTTTATGTCAACATACTTATGAGAATAATGCATGTAGAATGTGTTTATTGATCTCTTACTCATTAAATAACGTTTTCTCATGTTACCCAATACATAAAGAGCAAGTCTCAATTTATCTCCTTGATAAACTTGTATTTTCTCATACATATATATGTTGATAATAACCTCATTTTATAAATACATATTTTCTAGTACGTGTACCTTCTTCTAGAGGCCATTAGTAGCTGAATTTATCAATATTTGATCAAAATATTCTTAACTCATATTGATATCAACAATATTATTGTCAAATCATATACGAATTAGTAATATGACTTAACTTATTGCATAACGTTCGATTCTTCTAGACCAGAATAGAATTATTCAAATGGATAAATACTTAATTACAGTTATCTACACATTTTATATTTAATATGTGAGTTATTTTCAAAAACAAATAATAAGACTTTCCAACTCTCACATGCTCAAATTTCAGGTTAAGATGTTATCAATTTAGTCAAAACAATCTTTAAGATTTTTAGATAATTTCTCATCGTTGTTGCAATATTCAAAATTAAAAGTTTTAAAGATAGACATATAAATAAACAATGTCTAAGTTCTTAGAAACTCTTCTTAATTTCATTCATATTTTATAAAATCCTATTATAACAATATATGTATCTAAAACCATTAGCTAATTGATTGGAGTTTGAACAATGCTTGACATGCATATTTATTTATATATTAAAGCCATAATTTAAAAGCAATGATAATAATATAAAGGAAATTTTGTCTAGAACTACCCTAAATATAGGGTCATTTGTGAACAACTACCCATTTTTTTCCTATTTGTTTAGAACTACCCGAAAGTTACAAAACGTTTGGGTAGCACTACCCATTAACGTTTTCCGTCCAATTAAGACGTAATTAGGCCTAATTTTTCACTTTTCCGCTTAATTAACTCCCCTAAATACCCTAATTACCTTCTCTCTCCTCCCTGATTAACTTTCCTCAATTCTCAAAAAATCCAAGAGCATATACTCAATCAATTGAACACAAATTCTCAATTATTCATGTAATGTTTCACGCTTACCTTTTAATTCATTGTTTGTTGTATTTGTTTTCAAGTTTTAATTGAGCGCAATTAACATAATTATAACGTAAATTAGTGATTCGGATTAGGGTTTATGGGTTAAAAAAAAAATAGGGGTTTTGATTTTTAAGGTTTAGGGGTTAAATTGAGTTGTAGGTTTCGATTATTTTGACTTTAAGATTGATTTAATTGCATTTTTAATAATTAATTGGCCATTGTAATTGGTAGGATATCTAATTGGCCATTGTAGTTGGTAGGATGTCTAAATTTGAGGGTTTTGATTTCTAGGGTTTAGGGGAAGTTAATTAGGGAGGAGAGAAAAGTAATTAGGGGAGTTAATTAAGTGGGAAAAGGGAAAAGGTGGGTCCCATTAACGTTTTTTTACGGAAAACATTAATGGGTAGTGTTACCCAAACGTTTTGTAACTTTCGAATAGTTATAAACAAATAGAAAAAAAATTGGTAGTTATTCACAAATGGCCCTATCTTTAGGGTAGTTCTAGACAAAATTTCCTAATATAAAATACATTATGAAAAGTAAAGTTATATGAATAAAGAAATATCATACAATGATAAATTATAGATAATATTTGTATGTATATGACGAATAATGCATATCTATTTCCTATACATGCATAGACATTAATGTAAGACTCAAAGATGCAAAACATTGTACAATGTGGGTTTTAGGATCCATAATTTGTTGGACTTTAGGTCCGTGAACTCGTTCACATAATCATAATTATGTCGAAATTATCATAATGGACGTATAATTTATATCCCCTCTTCACTAGTCCATTACTTAATGCATATACATATCTATCAGTTTCATTGTATAAATATATACCGATATTATAAAAATATTTCATGTCAAGATGCACGCTAATCAACAAGGATATATGAATGCATCTTCCATCGACACCATCATATTTTGCTTATATTCAAGGCCATCTAATGTAATTCAGATATCTCTTCCACTTTCGGGGAAATCCGTACAGTATTATTTAACGACATTTTATACTCTTCAAAAATATCAACTACACTACGTTTCCATATATCATATCTTTATATTAGAACCGATCATATGATCTACACTTCAGGTGTATATAGAGATTTAAGTAATAAAAATATTGGCAAGATTTATCCTAATGTATGCACATAATTTTACTATGACCAAAATGTATCTTCTATGCCTATGAAAGGGTCATAACTGAATACAAAAAAATCATAGAATTAAGCACAACATATCTTGATAATATATATAGATAAAGATGGCATATCAAAATCTCAAATTACCAATTATGGGAATCAAGTAATAATTCTAAATTGGAAAAATTGGCCTCAACACTCTGAATTATGGCTTGGGTGCACCAAGTACCATGTACTTTACTTAATAGTCAAAACATCACAATCTGATGATATGGGTGCAAAGCCCACCTTTAGTGAGTTTTTCGGCCACCATTCCCGCTTGAGCTGGCGAATATTTTCGATTTGTGTGTCTGTAGGGAATATTTTCAAGCCTTTAAAATCCCACTAGCTTGAACCCCACTGTGATCATACACTAAAGTACGGTGGCGTCCAAAAGGGAAGAAGGTAGAGCAAAAGAGTCGCCAACAAGTTTTTAAGGAACTTGTAAACCGTTCACGAGGTGAAGGTTACACCCCTTAACGATCCAAGAGATCGCCAACTCCATAAGGTCATGAACCAAATAAGGGTTCGGGGATGAAGGTACAAATCCAACCTAAAAGAGATTGAACCTGCCCTAATAATAGGCCTCTACTTTATTCTGATCGTATTCATGTGCGCTTTCTGACTAACATACAATCAATAGATTAACCCTAAACCTGTTTAATCTATGTTGGTTGAATTTAATGCACAAATAAACTATTATTGGCGATCACTTGAAATTATAATCACAATTAACCTAACAAGATTATTAATTATCTTATCAAGCGTGATTGCAAATACCAATTCCCTTTAAACATACATAAAAGGTGATCAAGCAATAACAATAAAATAATATGCATATCAAGCAACATAATAAATAATCATCATCAATCATAATCATAAATGTTAGAAAGAACATAGGAAGCATCATACTTTTAAGCATACTTAATCTTAAAGATACCCTAGACATGATACTAGGAATCATAATCTAAACATGATGTCTACATCATAAAAATAATTAAAATACTTACTTGGATGCCTCGTACCTCTTTCTAATAACAAAATACACACGTTAGTAACTTCAAGGAAAATAATAAAACAAAACAATTAAATTAAATAATTGAAAGAGAAATTTGGGACCAAACCCTTAGAAATTAAAACCTTTCACATCTAGGGCGAAGGCAACTTCGAATATGGCTAGGTGTATCAAGATCTTGTGAATGCGGAATTTTGTATGAAAAAGCAAGGTTTAGAAAAGAATGCTAAAAGATCAATGTTATCGAAAATTGATGAATGAATGATGAAGATGAAGAGAGTTGATGAATGAATGATTGTAAAGAGATTGTTGATGAATGATGATAATTGATGATTGGCGAATGAAAACAGAATTTTCTGATACGATATTTATAGAGAAAATCGGCCAAAAAAGATAATTTATCAAAACAGAGTCTGAAGATCGCAAAACCAAATTGGCGCCAGGACCAGTGGCTAGCGCCAGGCGCCAATGGCTGGCGTCTGGCGCCAATCTTGGTTCCAGGCGCCAAGGCCTGGGGTTGGACGCCAAACCGGCTTTTAACACGTTTTCGAAAAGATGATAATTTTACCGTACTGGAAGATAAAATAATATAATTTCAGTCGAAAATGTTATTTGATCTAATTAAAACTCTAAAGAATCCTAATTGAATTAAGAATGATAAGACCTTCTAGAATGTTCTAGAAGACCAAAACCATTCCTAATTACATTAGGAATGATAAATCATATTAGGCCCTCCCCTAGATCATTGGGCCGTACTTAAAACTCAAACCGGGCCCAGTTTAGTAAATTGGCCATAAATTCCTCAATATTCATCGGAATTGGGCTTATAATATATCGTTAGAAAGGTTTTTGCAAGCCCCATCCAAATACACCACTATTGGACCCATATCATGGACCAACCAAACTGGATTGGCTGTTTTCTTAAAATAAAGTTTTCAAAAACAGAGAGAAGAGAAAAGAAAAGAAATAAAACTTTCCGCAACACTAGACCTTTCCACACTTTCGTTTCATTCGATATGATTCGACGTGAAAGGCATTCATCACTGAGTTTGGTTTTGGGGAGACACAAATGGGTGTCTACAGTGCCGAAAAATGCTCGTCAAGCTTTCAGGAGTCATTTTGATCCGTAAAGGGCCTGAATTCAACTCGAAACAAACAAAAAAAACGTACATGATTTGTTTAGCGTGTTATGAAATATCTCGATTTATGTGTTATTGTTTTTTAAATCGAATTTAGTCATTTATGCTATTTTTTTTCTTGTTTCGAGCCCAATTTGGATCCTTAACTGTCAAAATGAACCCCGAAACCTTTACGAGACATTTTTGGGCACGCAAATAGAAAAAATCACCGGCTCTAGCCAGATTGGTTACCGGATAACTCACTAAAGGTGCTCTTTGCACCCATGACATTAGTTTGTGGTGTTTTGACTATTAAGCAAAGTACAGATTTCTGAGTGCACTCAATCCAGAGTTAAGAGTGTTGAGGCCAATTTTGTCTTCTAAATTTTGCTAACTTATTAATCATCTCCCCGACCCTAAGTTAATAAAATATCTAAAATATATATAGGGGAGCTAAATTCTTGACCAACTTATAATGTTATTTTATGTATGTGCATAAAATTTATCCTTTAGGGGCCATAGTCAAAATTTTATCTCTTCTGGAGAATAATGTAAATTTCAAGTCTATTTTCGATAAATATTCAAAGTTCTGTTCTCTTCAGGAGATCAATATTAATGGGGAGTCATGAATTGTGCAGTAGTCACTTTATTATTTTATTTCTTATGTGCTGACATATGATAGCCTTAATCAAGAAATTATTTTATTAATAAAATTACTTGTATGTGATATGTACCACTATATATAGTGATGTTGAAGTCACCTGATGCTTGGCTATATATAAGTTATTTGGTAAACTTTGTTTTTTTGTTCACTTATTACTTGTTTGCATACAAATTCGCTCATCAAAGCCAATACTTATCTCTTAAATTTTTAAAAATCAAACTATTAAAAAGACGTATAATTCAAATAGTGTCAATCACAATGACATATTTTGGCTATTAGTTCTTTTTATACATGTGACATCACTAGTAGAAAAATACAAAAAGGCAACCCCCTAATGGCACCGGTTCAGCCAAACCGGTGCCAAAAACCGGCCCAAAATTGGGAGGGTTTTTAAACAAAGATAAAAGGCACCGGTTCAACTCAAACCGATGCCAAAAATAAAAAGGGCACCGGTTTGAACCGGTGCCTTTGTGAACCTGTGGAATTTTAAAAAAAAATAAAAAGGCCGCCCTTTTTTCTCCTTTCTTCCTCCTCTTTCCTTAATATTTCATTTCTGCCTAGCTAAACCCACTGTTTCATTCGAGAAAACCCGATTGTGCCTCCCCTTTTCCCTCTACTACTACTGCCTCCTTTAACGGAGGTTCGAAGACGCCGCACGACCTCTCTTCTCCCCTGTTCGAAGACCACAGCTCGTGTTCTCTTCTCTGTTGTTCGAAGAAGCCGCGCCTCCTAGCTTCTCTGCTCGTGTCCTCTGCTGTTCGAAGACGCCGCGTCGCCGCCCTGAAGGTCGCCGCCGCGTCGCCGCCCTGAAGGTCGCCGCCGCGCCACCGCCCTGAAGGTCGCCGCCGCGCCACCGCCCTGAAGGTCGCCGCCGCGCCACCGCCCTGAAGGTCGCCGCCGCGCCACCGCCCTGTGAAGGTCGCCGCCGCACCGCCACGCCACCGCACCACCTTCCACGGCTGCTCCTCCATCTCTCCTTCCCTTCAAGCTACATTAAACCACAATTTGAGTGTTCTAGGTTTAATTTATTTTCTTTATTCATAATTATTTAATCAATTATGTACTTTTATTAATTTCTTTTACTTGTTGAAGAATTGTTAGGCAAATTAACATTTAGGTTTTAATATAATTTTACTTCAATTTTTAGCAATTTTTGGTTTTTTTTATTGAGAAATTGTGACAATATTACAAATTAGTAACCTTGTTACTCATTTAGTTGGATTTTATTATGTTTTAATGTTTAATTTAATTTTTTTTGGTGGATAATTTTGAAATAATTATAGGATATATATTAACCTTGGTACTTAAATAGGTGAAATTTGGTATGTTACTTTTAATGGTTAATTTAATGTTGTTTTGATAGATTATTTTGAATAAGTTAGAGATTAGAAACTTTGTTATTTAATTAGTTGAATTTTGAAATGTTTAAATTGTTAATATTAAGTTGGTTTGATGGGTATATTTGAATAAATTTAAGATTAGTAACCTTATTACTAAAGTAGATGAATTTTGGAATGGGTGAATGGTTACTTTTAAGTTGTTTTGATGGGTAATTTTGAAAAAATTAGATATTACTAACCTCGTTAGTTTAGCAATTTTGAATAAATTAGATGAATTAAAGTAGTGAATACATAGTTTAGCAATTGTTAGTTCGATGAATGATGTGTTTTAGCTTATAAATAAATTAGTGAATTGACATGTTATGAGAAAGAAATAGTACATACATAATATTTAACCTAATTTTTGTTTATTGTTTTTTTTTAATAGATTTGTGAATTGAATCACGAGTTTAGCTTGAGGACTACATATTGAGCTCAAGTGGGTAGTTGCTATATTGGTATGACTTATAAACTTTACTTAGCTATATTTCTTTCTATCACTAGTAGAAAAATATAAATAGGCAACCCCCTAATGCCACCGGTTCAGGCCAAACCGGTGGCAAAAACCGGCCTAAGTTTGGGCGGGTTTTTATACAAAGAGAAAAGGCACCGGTTCAGATCAAACCGGTGCCAAAAATACAAAGGGCACCGGTTCCAATTGAACCGGGGCATTTTTAAAAAAACGCGGCCTTCTTTATTCTTCTCCTTCCTCCCTTTTCTCTTTCATTCCCTTCTAGCATCTCCTTCACTATTTCATTAGAGACGAATTGAACACCCTCCCCCTTTTCCCTCTACCACAGCCGCCACCTTCACCGCCCACCAGAGGTGTCGAAAACCATCACCCCTCTCTTTTAATCCTCCCCTACCCTTCTGTTTTCCCTTTATTTCTCTTTCAAAGCTGTTGCCTCCACCAGCATTGTTCGAAACACAACAGCCATCGCTGCTACCTCCACCACCGCGCACCGCCTCCACCACTCCACCGCAGTGCTGCCTCCACCATTGCGCACCACCGCTGCTTCCTCCACTACTAGGGTCGTCCTCAATCTCTCCTCCCATTAGCTTCTTCCACCTCCAACTAGTTTAGGGTAAGTTTTTATTTTTTTTGTTAAAAAATTGAACAATTATTTTGAAATGTGTAATTCTATTATTTTCAACAGCAATTTGAACAATTATTGTTAAGCAAATTAAAGTCAAGGAATGTATATAATTTTACCCTAATTTTTTTAAATTTTGAATTGGTTGTTTATTTAGAAATTTTTAATACATATTGTTGGTTAGAGTAATTTTGTTATACATTGTTCCTTAGTTGAAAATTTTGTATGTTTTAATGGGTTATTTTAAGGTTGATTTAATGAGTACTTTTGAATATAGTAGAGATTAGTAAAAATGTTACTTAATTAGTTGAATTTTTCTATGTTATTATGTGTAATTTTAGGTTGTTTTAATGGGTAATTGTGAATATATTAGAGAATTAGTGACCTTGTTAATAATTAGTAGTGAATAAATTAGAAAATTGTGAATAAATTAGAGAATTGTGATTACATTAGAGAATTGTGAATAATTTAGAGAATTGTGATTAAATTAGAGAATTGTGCATAAATTAGAGAAATAGTGATATTGCCACTTAATTAGTTGTGAATAAATTAGAGAATTGTGAATACATTAGAGAATTGTGAATATATTAGAGAATTAGTGACGTTGCTAATTTATGTTTTTTTTAATAGATTTGTGAATTGAAGCACGAGTTTAGCTTGAGGACTACATATTGAGCTGAAGTGGGTAGTTGCTATATTGGTATGACTTATAAACTTTACTTAGCTATATTTCTTTCTATTTATCCATTTAATAAAATTTTATTCATGAAATTGCAACTTGTGTATTGTTTAATTGCAAATAAATGCAACAATATATAGAATACTTGCATCATCATATTCCTAGATACCCATTCAAGGCTTTCTCATTAGGAGAAAGTCTTGAATAGTCCCCGGTTGGGACTTTTCTCGAATGTGTACTCTCACTTAGGTGGTGAATGTATGTTTTCTTTTCGATTTTAAGGAACATCTTGGCTTACCATTTCCTCACTATGTTCTCTGGGTACATATGTGGGTAATAAATTATCTACATCATGTACTTGGAGAACTAGGGGGAAATGCCGCCGGATTTTCCTTAAAATTGGAAAGTTGACATACATTCACTATTGAGAGTAGACATTCAAGGATGGGTTAGGTTGGAGTGATAAGGACCCTTTGGAAACATGCATTTTTTCACTATATCAATGGTATATTCACGTTTTGTACTTGAATTTGATTTACATAAAATATGTAGCAATTACACATTATTCATTATATGTTGCTATATATGTTTACAGACAATTTACTAAATGGAAAAGGATCATGGTTGGATGTATGGTAGACGCGATACATTGGAATTTCGGAATGGGGTTCAAGAGTTTTGCGAGAGGGCTTTAACTTATCAACGCAAAATTGGTGGCAAAGGCCTTTATTGTCCTTGTGTTGATTGTAATAATGTGAATGTGGTCGATAGTGTTGAAATCATTAGAGGTCATGTATTATGTCGTGGGTTTAGGCATTTATACCATGTGTGGATTTGGCACGGATAAAGTGGAGAGTACAGTGGGGATCTTGATCGGAATGATGTGCGTGTTAGAAGAAATGAGATTCATGTGGATGAGGAATACGAGAATGATGACTATATTGTTGATAATGGTGAGGATGGAGCTGATGATGATTAGGCGGATGAGGTCGAGGATGAACAAGTGGATGAGATGTTGCATGGTGTTGAAGGTGGAGTGTTTGAGTTATTATCGGAGGCTTCCAAAAAGCCTTTGTATCCTGGGTGCAAAAAATACTCCAAATTATCGGTCGTGCTAATACTTTTCAACATTAAGTCGAAGCATGGCTGGATGGACATTAGTTTTACTTCTTTGTTGACCCCATTAAGTGATATGTAGCCTGATGGGAATGAAATTCCTAAGTCTTACTATTACGCAAAGAAGCTCATGTGTCCCTTTGGTTTGGAGTATAAGAAGATACATGCATGTCCTAATGACTATATTCTATATCGAAATGAGTATGAACAACTGCAGGAGTGTCCACGATGCAAGCGGTTGCGGTACAAGTGCATGAGTTGCAATCCTGGCACTAAGGGACCTCCTGCTAAGGTGTTGTGGTATCTTCCCATTATTCCAAGATTTAAGCGTCTGTTCTCAATACCAAAAGACGCTAAAAACTTGAGGTGGCATGCAGAGGGAAGAAAAAAAAAAATAGAATGCTGAAGCATCCAGCTGACTCTCCACAGTGGAAGAACATTGATTTGAATTTTGAGGAATTTGGTGATGAAGTCAGAAATGTAAGGCTTGGGTTGTGCACGGACGGGATGAATCCATTGGTGCTTAGATTAGTGCTCAGGTGAAAGGGATACGAACGGTGTTTGGAAAATCAGAAAAAACTGTGGTCTCAGCTGCTCTGTTTAAGAAAGAATCAATCTTTTGGAAGCTTCCGTACTGGAGAGAACATGACGTTAGGCATTGTCTTGATGTGATGCATATAGAGAAGAATTTGTGTGATGCTCTTTTGGGAACGCTTATGAATATCCCAGGCAAAACAAAGGAATGAAAGGGTGCACTGTTAGATTTGAAAGAGATGGGGATTCGTCCGGAATTGTGGCCTCAAGAAAGGTTAGAAAGGGGAAGGAGCCGAGAATAGAAGATGAAAATGTTTCGAAAAAAGGGAAGGAGAAGAGCAAGGGAAAAGGAAAGGCCAAAGATGCGTCAAAGAAGAAAGTTGAGGGTAAAGGGAAGGATGAAAAGAATTATTTACCCCCGGCTTGCTATATATTGTCAAGGGTAGAGAAACGTATGTTTTGTGCATGTCTGTACGGAATTAAGGTTCCATCGGGGTACTCATCTAACATGAAAAGATTTGTAACCTTAAATGGAGAATTGAAGCTGACAAGTATGAAATCCCATGATTGTCACATTATGATGCAAGTATTCCTACCGATTGCAATCCGTGGTATTCTACCGAAACACGTGAGGGAAGCGATTACAAGACTTTTTTTCTTTTTTCAGTACAATTTGTAGCAAAGTTCTTGATCCTTGTACACTAGATGCTTTGCAAGTAGATGTGGTTGTGACTTAGTGCAAATTTGAGATGTATTTCCCACCCTCATTTTTTGACATAATGGTTCATCTGGTTCTTCATTTCGTGCGTGAGACTAAGTTGTGCGGTCCAGTGTTCATGAGGTGGTGCTACCCTTTTGAAATACTCATGGGTACATTACAAGATAAAGTACGGAACCGGGCTCACCCTGAAGGAAGTATGATGCAAGGGACAGTGGGTGAGGAGATAGGTAACTTTGTGGCGGACTACATAGCCCTTGCTCAACCTATTGGTCTTCCTTCTTCTCAACATGAAGGTAGACTTGATGGTCATGACACAATTGGGTCGAAACGAATGTCACCAGACCGAGATCAGTTCTTACAAGCACACCTTTATGTGTTGCACCATATATGTTCTAAGGATAAATCACATGTCGATGCAGAGTTGTCATACTATGGTCGAATTCAAGAAATATGGGAGCTTGATTATTGTGACTTCACGGTTGCTCTTTTCAAGTGTAAGTGGGTTGATAATATCAGGCGTAACGTCAAATATGAGGACTTTACTCTTGTAGATCTTGGCCACTTGAATGATAGTGCGGAACCATTTATCCTTGCATCTCAAGCTAAGCAAGTGTTCTACGTAACTGACCTAATGGATTCAAAATGGTCTATAGTGCTAGCTGGCAAAAGAAGAATCCTAGGCATTGGAGATGTTGAGGATGAGAAAGAATATGATGCGTTTGATGATTCAACACCTTTCACTGTTCCTAGACCTGTTGTACTAAATGACATAGACAACGAAGCAGGTCATATGCGATCTGACCACAACGAAGGAATTTCAGATTGAGGTAGTTTGATTAAAAGTTAGTAATGGTTTCATTGCAAATACAGTTTAGTTATCATGTATATAGGAGCATAAGTAGGCGAAAATGACCTTAAACTAACATATTTGTAGTTTGAAATTGCCTAAGTATACTCATTATGATGCATATACAAGGTTATAGGACCGTAAGTAGGTGAAAATGGCTTAAATAGCTTCTACTTAACCCAATTCTTTTGTTTTGTGTATGAACTAACATTTATTCATTCTAACAACCTATATTCATTATATTTAACATGTTTGTAGTTTGAAATTGCCTAAGTGTACTCATTATCATGCATATACAAGGTTATAGGACCATAAGTAGGTGAAAATGGCTTAAATAGCTTCTACTTAACCCAATTCTTTTGTTTTATGTATGAACTAACATTTATTCATTCTAACAACCTATATTCATTATATTTAACATGTTTGTAGTTTGAAATTGCCTAAGTGTACTCATTATCATGCATATACAAGGTTATAGGACCATAAGTAGGTGAAAATGGCTTAAATAGCTTCTACTTAACCCAACTCATTTGTTTTGTGTATAACTATCATGCATATACTTTACTATACACTAATATTGTTTTATGATTGCTTTGACAGGTGCTTATATCTCATGGCGGACGATCATGACCCTCATTGTGTAGAGGACATTGACGATGATGAGTATGAGGACGAGTACGAGGATGAGGACGAGCACGATGATGAGCCTTATGATGTGAATAAGGAGGATGACTTGGGTGAGCCAGAGGATCAGGCTCAAGATGAGTTCGAGCGTAGGCTTGAAGAATTTTAAATTTCAGCTGAACGTGCACCGCCTATTGAAAATACAGCACGTGAGATTGTTGGTGAGAACCCGACTCCTGAAACTCATAGCCAAGGACAAGATCAAAACAACACAGGTGGTGGAGGGGGGGGTAAAGGCACCGACTCAAAGAAAAAGAAGGGGTCCGACGAGTAGCTTTAAGAAATCGGACGGTCCCATAGTCTTGGAGTATGACAACAACGGCCAACTTAGGCCCAAATGGCGTCGACAATATGCTAATCAAGTTGGCATGTGTGCGTGGAAAATCCCCATTACACTTGTAATGCGGCAAGTACCTCCGGGTTTGATTCAAAAATTTTGGGATGATACAAGGGTAAGTGTGTTTTTGTCACATTTAGACAATTTAAGATACCTTAACCTTATGGTTGTTACTAAATAGAAACTAATAATCGGTTTTAATTTGTGCTTGCAGAGGCTGTTTTCTATTCCTAATGATCCCGAGAAGAGAAGGGTGTTTGAATCTTTATTAGCGAAAAGATTCAGAGGCTTTAAGACCAACTTGACTAATGGGTGGATCTACAAGAAGAAGAAGAAATCAAAGAAGAAGAAAGCTGATGAGCATGACCTTCTCCCGTGGCAAATATGGCCGACCGTGTCAAAAGATGATTGGGAAGAGTTCGTTAGAATAAAGACTCAAAAGAAAGCCATTGTAAGTTTGTGTAAATCTGATCTCAATTGAATATTAGCTTGACTCTTTTTGTAGCAATGCTACTAACATTTTTATTTTTGTAGGAACTTCGAGAGCAAAATAAAAAGAATGCAGAACTGAAGGAATACGTCCATCGTATGGGGCCTAAGACTTTTGGTGAAAAGAGACCTGAGTGGGTCGATTCGGGTTTATACTCTAAATCGCTTCTAGTGCCATCGAAGGAACCCTCTAGTTCCACGATCACTACATTGGTGAGTCGTGCCGGTGATTTCTTTTGTTCTCTCCATACGTTTGATAAGGAAACCAGAAAATGGGTCATCAAGGGTCCGAAAGCCAAAAAACTGGCAGATAAGCTTGTAAATTACCTATGAACTGTTGAATTTTAAGTCACTTTTGCATCTAAATCTCTATACAAACCATTAACTGTTTTACTTACCTCATTTTTCCTTTTTCTATAGCTTGAGCACACTCAAGAGCTGGTGGAGGGAAAATTTGAACCAAGTGTGGAGAATGACCCTTTCACCATGGCTTTGGGAAGGCCATACCATCCAGGACAAGTAGTATGTTCGGGAGGGTCATTGCTTGGATGGGAAAAGGTGATGGGTCTAGAATACTCAAAATCGAGTAGATCTCGTGCCAGTGTTAACTCACCGGAGGAGTTAGATGCCAAGGTAGCATCAATTAAGGAACAAGTACGCAACGAGTTAGTTGGTGAATTCAATGCTTGGGCAAAGCAGATGAACTTACCGACTTTTTCGTTCCTCACGAGTACCCCAGTCGACTCATGTTCTCAACCAAAAGGACAAGGAGAAGGTGATAGACATGGAGGAGATGAGATACGTGGTGAAGATGTGCCACCTGAGGTAAAATCAATTGGGTTATTAAAAGTTTTAAAATACTGAGTTAAATGAGATTTGAGGTGAAATGATTGATGTACTGTTGCAGGTTCCTACTCCTACACATGCGGACTCGAGGGAGCTTGATAATCTAACACCGCATGAATATCCAGAGTTACAGGTGATTTGTAACCCTCTACCTTAATGAATTTTGTTATATTATCTATGCTGTTGTAAAAGTCCTATTTAACTATCTTTTTTTATATATATACTTGTGTAGGAAGACACCCGGTGTGCACTTGTAGCCCCGGGGCACGCAAATAGTATGGCATAGAGTTGGGTGACATATGGTAGTGCCCAAGAGACGACGGGTGCTACAGCGGGGCCACATCATTACTCGATTGGGATCGATTCAGTGGTTGCGGGGTTCGAAGACATCCCACTTCCCGTACCGATAGAGGAGGTTGAGATAACAAAGCTTTGGCAAGCTATAAGTAGCTTCGTTGATTGGCCACGTGCATGGGTCAAGTTGTTTAATAAGATGGTAAATTATTTATTTCTCAATTTTTTAAGTGTTAAATAACTATTAGGCACTTTAAAAATAAAACCGCCGAAATAGCACAACTCCCCGGCCCCCATCTCCGATGCCGAGGCAGCGGCGGCCTCGGCTGGTGCTCCCTGCGCTGCTCCGGCATCCGGAGCGGCTGCCTGGGCAGCTCAGACCTCAGGAGCCGCTGCCCGGGCAGCTCCGGACTCGGCAGCCGCTGCCAGGGCTGCTCCGGCATTGTCATTACGCAGCCCCGGGAGCGGCTGCAGTAGTTGAAGCAGCCCCGGCAGCGGCTGCCTGGGCTTCTGCAGCCTCGGCAGCCCCTGCTTGTGCTGCTGCAGCCTCGACAACAGCCTGCCGAGGCTGCTACAGCCTTGGCAGGCAGCTGCTGGGGCTGCTATGGCCTTGGCGCGGGCTGCCTTTGCTGTTCCGGCAGCGGGGGCGGCTCCCTCGAGTGTTCCAGTTTGGCGGAACTTGCGTATTTTTTTTAAAAAAAAAATTGAGCAATTTTATTTTTTTTTTAAATAAAAAACTCTGCGGAATGGCTTTTCGCATGCCTATTTTCTTTATTTCTCAACTTATAAACTCCTTGCATCTCAAAACATCTCATAATTACATATTTATAAGTGGTTGTCAATTGAAATTACATAAAAATCGCTAAGTTCTAACATTTTGGATCCAATTCATCAAAATAAAGCCATTTTGAGCCAAAAAGGCTTCTCACTTGCCTATTTTCTTCATTTTCTCAACTTATAAAATCCTTGCATCTCAAAACATCTCATAATTACATATTTATAAGTGGTTGTCAGTTGAAATCACATAAAAATCGCTAAGTTCTAAGGTTTTGGGTCCAATTCATCAAAATAAAGCCATTTTGGGCCAAAAGGCTTCTCACTTGCCTATTTTCCTCATTTCTCAACTTATAAACTCCTTGCATCTCAAAACATCTCATAATTACGTATTTATAAGTGGTTGTCATTTGAAATTATATAAAAATCGCTAAGTTCTAAGGTTTTGGGTCCAATTCATCAAAATAAAGCCAATTTGTGCCAAAAAGGCTTCTCACTTGCCTATTTTCTTCATTTCTCAACTTGCAAACTTATTCATTCTCAAACCATATCATAATTACATATGTATAAGTGATTGTGAGTTGAAATTGCATAAAAGAAGCAAAGTTCTAAGTTTTTTGGCGCATTTCATCAAAATAAAGCCATTTTGAGCCGAAATGGCTACTCACTTGCCTATTTTCTTCATTTCTCAACTTATAAACTCATTCATTCTCAAACCATACCATAATTACATATTTATAAGTGATTGTGTGTTGAAATTACATAAAAGAAGCAAAGTTCTAAAGTTTTTGGGCCCATTTCATCAAAATAAAGCCATTTTCTTCATTTCTCAACTTATAAACTTATTCTTTCTCAAACTATTTCAAATTTCTCAAGGAAGCAAAACTTCAAAGAGAAAGAGGGTGGACAAACCTAAAAGCATTGATCAACCTAAGAAGAAGCTAAGTGAACAAAGGTCCAAGAGTGAACAAGCGTCGAAGTTGCACTCTTCGAAAGGTTCACCCATGCAACCTACTCCACTAGTTGAAGACATTGTTCTTCAATCTCTCTTTGCTGACATGACCTTTCTTCACAACTGTGCTTGTCATTTGGTCGATCCCATGGAAGTTGCACTTTGTAAGGCAATGTTCCACTATGATGAGGATGCAGTTGCATGATTCAGCAAAGAAGATGTGAAGGAATTTCTACGTGGTGCAAAGCTTAACATTTCCCTCATTCAAACATTCATGAGGTACTTCAATGCCCACATAATCTACACTTTTTTCCAAGTTATTCAAATTGATGGTGATCATCCTACATGTGATTAATTATTCAATGTTCATGCACGTAGAGCACTACAGGAGCACTTAACTGAAACTGATTCTCCTTGTAAAGTTGGGTGGTTATGCCCCGAGCAGTTATCCACTACTAGAATCATAGGCAACCCCCATGACGTGTTGTACTAAGTTGAGCAAAGTATCAAGGAATCAGCGCGTGCGGGAGAGAAGTTCATATTCGCCCCATGTTATAAAGAGTAAGTCTAACCATGTCAAATTCAATCGATTTGGCCTCATTATATGTTGACTCCTAAATATTAATTTGGTTGTCTATTGTGAACTTATGTAGGGAGCATTGGAGCCTCATGGTGATTTGTAATTCCAATAACACAATTTATCACCTTGATTCAGCTCGATCATCGGAGAAGTGGCTCGCGAAGTCTATATTGCAAAAGTAAATATATATAGCTACCTAGTGATGATTATTGCCAATAACAACTAATTTAGTAGTCATACGACTAATCAAATTTGAATGTACTTTTTTAACTACAGTGTTATGAAGAAGCTACATTGTCGTGCTCCAAAGGGTCCAACATGGAAGTCACCGTTGGTAATTTACATGATATTGTGATTATCTTCAAAATCTATGTTAGTAAATATTTGCTAATTTCCTTTGCATGTTTCACTGATGTGATTTGTTTGTCATATGCTAGTGCGCACAACAAGAGAATGGACTTGATTGTGCTTTGTATGTGATGAGATTCATGCTTGACATTGTGACTCATTGTACGGACACTCGACAGCTTGATGAGGTAAGTCATAGAATTTAATGAAATGCTATAATGATGTGATTTCTACCCTTAGAAACCTAATATTACCCAAAACTGACATGTTATGAGAATTAAAAAGGTGATTTGACAAGAAAGGTAGAAAATGGGCTGAATAGAAGTCATATGGGTCATATTTGGGCCATTTTGTGTTAATATGCTCTTTTGATGTGATTTCTTTCCTTATACACCTATAACTAGATAATATTAATATGTTATGAGATAAATAAAGTTCATTTAATAAGAAATGTAGGAAATGGGCAAAGTAAAGTGATATAGGCCATATTGAGAAAAAAGCCTCATAAACCTTAACAAAATGCTCTTTTGATTCAATTTTAGGGCTTAGACACATACAACTACCCAACATTGACATGTTATGAAAAAGAAATAGTTCATTTGATAAGTAATGTAGGAAATGAGCTACATAGAAGTCATGTAGGTAATATTTGATAAAATACATATTATTTTGCCTAATTAATTAATTTTAACATAATATTTTTGTATTTTAAGTTTTGCAAGGTCCAAAAGGATTGTCTGTTGACAATCAAGGAGCTTAATGAAGTTCGTGACATGTTGGCGTCTTTTATCACCTTCAACATGTAAATGGCATTTTAATTGTAAATTATTTATGTTAACTTTTGAACTATATATATTATTATTCATTATATATTTACTTACTATTATTTGTATATATATATATATATATAACACTTTTTTTATTAATGTATTGCGTTTGGGAATATTTATATCTATATATATAATTGAATTCTTGTTTTTAATATTATTTTTGTATCTTATTGTAATAATTAATAATAATATTATTATTAGTAATTATAATAATAATATTATTAATTATTTTATTTAATATAATTGTTGGAATTACAGGTTTTTATTATTGCTGGAAACAGGTTTTTTTTTAAAAATATTATTGCACGAAAATTGAAAAAAAAAAAAATAATTGAGTAAAAAGGCACCGGTTAACCGGTGCTAAAGATAGATACCACCCAAAAAAAATGGCGGGAGACTATTTTAGGCACCGGTTACTTGTATGAAATGTAAGTCTTACATGAAGCTTTTTGGAAGGTAAATAATTAGGATTGACAGAAATAGGGAGTGGATTCATCAAATATTGTTTCCCTGGTTGACTGTGCTGAGTTTGTGGTGGAAATTTCTGATCCTCGCTTGTCATTGCAAACACCGCGAATATAAGGAAACAATAGAGAACCCTGTTTTTATTTGGATGCAATTTTTTTTTTTTTTTTTTTTTTTTTGTTAGAAATTTAAATATAGGCACCGATTAAGATATACCAAACCAAACACTAAGATAAATATATATAGGAACTAATTCGATCCCCACCATTTTATTTTTGGTTTGTGTAATATGTAGTATATCAATCATAATTAATGCCTTTAGTGATCAATTTGATTTTGGGTTATACTATATATAGTTAATGCCTTTAATGCATGAAAACATTTATATCTATACTTAGTACTCCAAATTGGAAAACACAAACTACAAATTTTTTATATGACACATGTCATCACAAGTCACTATTCACTCATTATCTCATGACACATGTCACCTCTCTTAATCTTTTTGTATAAATCTTTATACATTTTATAATTTGCAAATTCGACTAAGAAATTAAAGAGTTTTATTTCCACCATAATAAAATCAAGTTGAACCAATTAATATAAATCACATAAACATATGAATTATAATAAATAAAAAATGTCTTTTTAACTCAATAACTTAAACCAATAAGTCATTTCATATCCCACGATCTTTATGTATATATATACCCCATTAAATTCTTATCTTCTTTCACGGTTCTACTTGTTAAAGGAACATCTTAACCAAAAACTTAAACTTATGAGTGAGGCCCAACAGCATGGGCCCTCCTCATACCCAACGCTTAATATTTTACTTGAAAGTGGGGGGTGGATGAAATTTGAACCAATGACATTTGTGTCACGCTGGCTTCGATACCATGTTAAAGGACCATCTCAACCAAAAGTTTAAACTTATGGTTGAGGCCCAAGAATATTTTTTTATACTCTATCACTACTTTTTTTTTTTTAAGTTTTAGCAATGAAACAATTACGTCGTATTTTATATCAAAAGTTTCAATTATTGAAAAGCATACCAACATGTGAAATAACGAAGTAACAACTAACCCGTGCGTTGAATGGGCCAAAAGACTAATTATGTGTTAACAAGTGTACTCCACTATAGTATTGATTACTACGTATCTTGTTATCTATACTTTTCTTAGCTATAACTATTAAATTTTGTGGGTGCATTTGAACGTTAGAGTCTTAGAGATACTATTATTTAGACAATGGAAGTTGTTGACCTTTAGTATTAAGATTGACAACCACTACAAGAAAAATCACTTTTCGTAGTGATTATTTCGTAGCGATTGTACATTCGCTACAATATACAAGTATGTTTGTGAAATAATTAAGGATGTCGTATCATTTTTACAATCGCCATGGTTTTCCCATATAAAATCGATACGGAAAGCATAATAATACATATTCACACTATTTTTACACATTTATATAATTTTGAGAAATCGTATCATTTACAATCGCCACTAAATCCTAAAAATCGATACGAACACTACTACAAAATAGGGCAAAGGAACCATTGATAAGAAACCATATAATGTACTTAGTTGGTTTCTTAGGTGTAGAAACCATATAACAAACTAATATGGTTTCTTAGGATATAAATAAGAAACCACACTTTATGAAATATGGTGTTTTAGAACAAATTAAATAAATAAAAATTTATTGTATAACAGATTGAGGACAAAAAAAACCATGAATAAAAAACCACTGGTCCCTTACACCGTTACACGTTTAATTTTTTTATTCTTTTTTTTAGGGGAATTTTTTTTATTCTTATTTTATTGGTTAAAGAGACATTTTTTTTTATATTATTATTCAACCTTTAATTATATTAGTAACTTCCTTCCTTTATCTCTATCTTTATAACCTTAAAATTCCAACTATACTATCAAAATAAACCCTAATAAATACAAAGAGTTGCAAGTCGCCGATTACCACTCACCAACAGTCAATCACAAGCGTAGACGATTAAATCACCACTCCGAGGTCGTCTATATCTATTGCAACTCCGACTTTGTCGCTGCTCCAAGGTCTCGTCATTAATCGGAGCTTTGAGGTCGTCGTCGTTAATCGCTGCTCCAATATTTCTTCATCAATCGTTCCTTAAGGTCTCATTTTCTTCTTCACCTTCTTTTATATGATTAAGATATGTACTTTGTCTGAGTTTGCAATTTTTTTGTTGATTCATTACTTGTTTTTTGTTTGATGTTTTTAGTTAAATTTCGTTGATTTATTAATATAGTCCAGTTAAAAATATGCTTCCATTATGTAATATGTCCAATTTTCGATTCAATAATTTAAATATAAAATAAGAAAATTGGGTATGTTGTTACTGGATCTATAGTTTCTATGATAAATTGAATATGTTGATTAAGTGGAATTTAATTCAATAACTAACTATCAGTAATGATTTAAAAACAATGATATAGAGTGATTGTTGTTAGAAATTGCTTGGACTATTAAATTTTAAACTAATTATAAATTGGTGATTATGAATGAACAGGTTCCACAAAAGCAAGAAGAAACAACAAGAGACAAGAGCTTTATGGTGGTATTAGAAAAAATACAGTACAATAGAACTGTTTAGTGAGTTTGATTTGTAATTAGAGTTTTAGTTGATTGATTAATTGTTGTAATATTAGATGCTTATACTTAAACGATTATACGATTTCATATGTATATATATACTATTTTTGGTGTTGCTGCAATTTAAATAATGAAGATTAAAATTGTTCTTCAAAGATTATGATTTTATAGTGGTGGCGCGTGGGTTTGCAAGGCAATTGAAAGAGGTAACGGATATATTAGGGAAAATTACCCTTTTACCGCATTTCCTACATATATGGTCTCTTTGCCTTTTTATTTTATAAATTTAAAAGGTGTCTAAGAAACCATACATATTTATATAGTATGGTTTCTTTGTTAAATCAAACTAACCACACTAAAAACATGGTTTCTTATGCTAAGAGACCATTGAGATATAAACCTTACATTTTCTGGTCTCTTAGGCGTATTTGGTATGGTTTCTTATCCAATTTTTGTAGTAGTGGAAAAGCCTTTTCAACACTAAATATATAAATATTGTTTGACAAAGAATACATAAAATATGTCATAACTTATTGGTGAAACATTTAACATAAGAGTTTAAGGTTGCATGTTCGAATCTTGTAAGATCATACGCATGTTTTTTTTTTTTTTTTTTTTTTGAAGAAAATGAGTTAAACATTTATAGCGATTGTAATCGCTACAATAATCACCACAATTGGATGTAGTTTTTCGTATCGATTATTGAGGCCAACCCCAGCGATATTGAAAACCACTACTAAAGGCTAAGGCAACGGGGGATATTGTATCGAATGACCATTTGTTGGGAAAGCTTTTTGTTGCAATTACAATCGATACTAAAGGTTAAAATAATTGCTACAAAAAGGTTATTTTCTTTTAGTGAACTTATACAAGCCATAAAAAAATTAAAGACTTTCTCGCGCGATATAAAATAAATGTATACGAAGTATATTAGAATTTCTTTCTATATCTCTCTCGATGCATTAAACTAATAATTAATTTAGTTTGTTGTATTAATAGTATGTCATATTCCGTTTTAATGTATACTCTATTCGTCTCTTTTTGTTTGTCTTATTTGATTTTTAATATCTTCAAGACATATTTTGAAACGTAAATATTTTCAACGTATTTTAAGATGACATTGGATTTCAATTGATTTTTATATAAAGAATATTTGTACCATAGATCATAGGTTATGTTCATATCCAATCACCTACAATCATTTAAAATTTATATTGCCCATATGGCTCATTTGTAACCAAAAAAATCAACATTATCTGATAGCTTTCTTTAAAAGTCAGAAGCTCAAATAAAAGAAATATTATCAATTCTCTAAACCTTTTGGTTTGGAAGCTAAGAGCAACGTGTATTTGGGGGGAATCGAACAAATTACCTCATACTTCGTAATAAGTAGTACGTAATAAATCATAATAGAATTCTGATGCTTCAGAAATTCCTGTAAGACAACTTTTATTTAGACATTTGACCAAGTGAACTCTTTTGCAAATACTTGGACAACAACTAATGTTTTTTTTATTATAAGATTGCAAATGCTACAAGATATCTAGTTAAGTTAACCCCCTAAAATTGTCTTTGGGAACTTTTATCTTGTCTCAATTTGTGCTTCTGACTTTTAAAGAAAGCGATTAAGCAACAGCTATATTTTTGGTACAAATGAGGCATAAGAGCAATATAAATTACAAATGATTATAGGTGAGGGGATATGAACCTAAGCTATGATTTATCGTACAAAGGTTCTTAATGTTAATCGGTAGTTAAGACCTCAGTGGTTAAAATCTTGTTTATTTGTTTTGTAGCATCATCGATTGTACTAGAGCAATTTGTGAATTGGAGAATTTGCTATCTCTCAAAGTTTCTTTTGTTAAGTTGTAATACATAGTTTCTGTATTCTTTTTTTATGATAACATTTGGAATTTTACATTATTCACACATACTAATTTAATCGTCTTTTATGATTCATAGTTTCATATAAATGAATTGTCATTTGGAATATGTTTAGATTTGTTTTAAAGTATACTTTCAAAATATACACTTTTTGTAAATTTTATAAAAAAAAATGGAACTTAAGATATGAAGGTTATTAAATGTGTATTGAAAACCGTAAAATCTCCATTGTTGCACTTTTTTTTTTTAAAAAAAAAAAGAGAAATTATTTGGTAATAAAGTTAGTTTATAATTAATGCAGTATATATACGAAGTAATGTTAACTCATCCACCCATATAATGAGAAGTTTGAAAGTTAAAATTAGTAAGATAAAAAAACATAAGATGACAACTGTTTTGGGTGTTTTTGTCCCTTGGGAGAGTTACGTCATGAAGTCTGATCCGGCTGAGTTGTACCTGAAAATAACGGAGACTCCGGGTGGTTGGAGCTCCGCCTCCGACGGTCAAGTTAGTAACTTGAAAAGGAATAAAGAGAACGGAAATTTAAGTGGGTATCTGCTCGGATTCCAAGCTCAGGTCTTTCTCTGATGTGAGAGAATGCAGGTGTAATAAATGATTGAATATGTCCCCAAAGAGGGAAATATCTCCCTATTTATAGGGTCCTTGGAAAACGTGCCCCTATCTAGGTCACTTGAACTACTTTCAGTGGGCTGCGCCGTAAAACGGCGCTTCTAGGGATTTGGGCCCTTGAAGGCCGCACTTTCAGAGGTGTATCTGAGGGCGCCAAGTGTCGAAAGGATGTTAGGCCACGTGGGCCATCCTGAGCTCGACACGTGGTTTCCTCTCATTGGTCCACGTGTCTAGGGTATTTTTACCCTAAACATTTGCCCCTCACAGGTTGCACGTGCATATTACGTGGGGCCTGTGACATGTGTCCACCTTTTATGGGTGAATAGTAACGGGTAAAATTTTTGGATTTCAAATAAAAATTTCCCCCCACTTTCACTTTCTATAAATAGAAAGTTACCCCCCCTCCCTTTTCACACTTTACGTTCACATTTGACTTTTTAGTGAGAGAAAGAGAGAGATTCTCTGCTCCCGTCTGCGTCACAGCAAGTTCACGTTTCCGAGTGCGAGCAGTTCAACACCCGGTTTACCGGCTGTAGCGGTTTTAAGATTTTTCAGAGTAAAAGCGAGGTAACCGCCTGTACCATTTTAGCTTTTCTCCCTTTCAATTTGTATACCATTTTTTCTCCGCCTGTATACCTAGTTTATTAGAGAATATAAATGAGTTCTCAATCCACCCACTCGGCACTGCCTAGGACACTCAGCCGATCCCCAGGAACGGCTGAGTCTAGAACAAGGGGGTGCCTTTGCTGGACTGTCGGAACCGATATGCTCATCTCCAAATTCCTCCCTCTCTGTGTCTGTGCAGAACACAATGGCCAGAACGAAACAAACGACCAGACGGTCTAGGAGCCGGCGCACTATGGAAGTGCTAGCCGATGAGGTGTTCCCAGACGGGGAACAGAGGGATTGGGAGGAGAGTGGTTCCGAAGAAGAAGCTCCCTCTACTTCCGGGAGCTCCGGGGTACGAGAGGTAGACGGCGAGGGAGCCGCCTCCTCTAATGAAGCTGGCGATGCTGAGGCCGGCCAAGGGTCAAGGGCCGAATCTTCCGACTCTGACCAGGACAATTTTGCGGCTGACTATCAGCAGCCGCCCAAGGTCGCTGACAACCCTAACCCTAAAAGGACCCGGATGCTGTCGGGTAACATCGCCCTCCTTAATAGCGGATTCAGGGCCTTCAAGGAAAAGCACCCCTTTGGAAGGGGTTCGAAGATTATTGTCCCTTCGGCTGACGCTGTAATGGCTTGGAGCGATGATATTGAGCACGCAAATGACTACTTCATCTGATACGAGGCGGTTATCAAAGTCAGCCTCCGGTTCCCCCTCCACCCCGGGTTTAGGAAAATCCTTAAGGGGTACGACCTAGGGGTTTGGCAGCTCACCCCCAATTCGTGGGTGAATATTCTAAGTTACATCGCCGCCTGTGAGTTTCAAAACTTGAACCCCAGCTTCTCCGCCTTCGCTCATATGCACTATTTGAACAGGGCTCCAGGCGGCCATGGGGCATGGATGGTATACATTGACTACCCTGCCCCAATACTTGATGACTTTGGACAAAGTGTCCAAATGGTCAGGGTGGAAGGACAAGTTTTATTTGGTTTCTTCCCCCACCTTAAGACACAACCGGACACTGCGCCGGTACAATACTCAACCGGCTCTTCTTGGACGTAAATGCCCTCTCCCGGCGTTATCTATTAAGGCCCGGGAGCAAATAATGGAGCCGGGATTTTTTGAAACAACAACTGAGCCCATGGGGGATGGGACTCACATCATAGTACCCAAAAACTAGATCCACCATCCGGACTTCTTCAAGGACGAGTGCTTCTTGTCCGCCTGCGGGCTGAGTACCATGTTTCCCAGGGGTAGAATACTTATCATCCGGAATGATTGTTATTTTACTTTAATTGCAAACTTGCCATAATTTTCTCTAACTATAAATTCTTGTTCTTGCAGACGAAGCCTTGAGAATGGTTGATCAGGCAAAGACTCCGGCCAAGTCTGCGGCGCTGCTGCGCAAAGAGGCTGCGCTTGCCAAGAAAGTAGCCGTCGAGGCTAAGGATTCCAAAAAAGGCGGGGTAAGACCGCCTGACTTGATGTGTTTGCATTTTTTTTTACCGGTTGGGTATACTTACCCTTTGTTTATTTCTTAGGAGTCCGTCAAAAAGATTCCACGATCCTTCTCCAAGCTGCTCAAAAGGCAAGGAGATGATCTGGAGAAGACTCCGGCTGCGAAAGCCGCCAGGAAGGACCCTCCTCCACCCCAGAAACAAACATCTGCCCAATCCAGTCGTCCAACGACTGGGGTCAAATCCCCTGTTGTGTTGAGAAAATTGAGCAAAAGCTCGGAACGCTCGCAGCAGAAAGCGCCGGATGCCTCTACGGCATCGAAGGGTGGTGATCCACCCAATGTTGCAAGTGGTGCGGCAACGCCTGGGGAGGAGCAGAAGCCGGAGACCCATCTAGAAGCCCAAGGTAAGGGACGGATTGAAATACCTTGGCCACTTGATTTTATGAGAATCAAGACCAAGGTCGATCCCTCTAAGGGGTCGGTCAGCAGCCGGCAAAAGATGAATGTCGACTACGCTGCCTCTATCTCACAGAGTACTACTTTTGATGCAGATCTGACTTCTGACGAGCCGAATCTTGCGAGCTTTGCAAAACGGATGGTGAGGACCCTCACCCGGTCTGAGAAGAACTCCATACCTGATCTGCAGGTCGTGGAATTTGACCGGATAATGGGCCAACTGGCTGAGGTAATGAATCCCACAACCTTGTTATTTTTTATCTTTAATTCTACTAAGTAACTCATAAGCTGGCTGTTATTGTCTCAGGTGATGCTGAGAGTAGACGGCCTCCGGGGCCCCTTTAGGCGGAAACAGGAAGAGGTAAATGACGCCAAACGGAGGGCCCTTAAAAATCTCAACTCAGCTGAATATTCTGATTATATGTGTAATTTAAAGATTAAAGCAGTAGAGTTGAAACAGGAGGAGATGATCCGGAGTTTGACGGCTGCAAACGATGAAGCTAACAGCCGGGCTGATGACCTTGACAAGCAACTGAAGGATGCCAAATCAGATCTCAAGGCATTAGAGGATGCTGACAAGGAAAATGCCCAACTCCGAGCAGACGTTAACCGCCTGGGTGTTGAGCTTGTCAATCTGCGAAACAAGCAGTCGGACGAGCTTGCCCAGGAACAAAAACCGCTGACAGAAGAGAATGAGCGGGACAACTTAGCCCGGCTGAAGATCACCTGGAGCCTCCTTTACCCAGAAATAGACTTTGAAGTCTATAAGTTGAGGTATGATTACGCCTCTGAGGTGTATGATGCCCAGCTACTGGGTGATGCTCCCCCTCCTCGCTTCAAGGATTGGGCTGCTGAGCAGGGATACGATGTCTCTGATACTGAGGAGCCGCCGGATGGGCATAACGAAGGCCAAACTAGCCAAACTCAGCCGGAGCAGCCACCTTAGCCTTAGGCGGGCCTCCCCAAACTTCTGCGGCAGTATGCCATTCTTGTTTCTATACCGGTTTGTATGCCGTGTTATGTTGTATTTTTACCAACCATGGGTTGGGTTAACATTTTATTTCTCTCTTTCTTCACTGGAAGTATCCGGTTAACACTTGATCTAGCCTTTGCGCCATGTTAAATATTAGTGAAGTATTTCGAGCTAGTCGGTATTTATATATGTTTAAGTTATGAGTTTTTCAATTTGAAATTTTTTGCATATGCTTGCAATTCTTTAATATTTTGCCTATCTTAAAAAAGCATGCGGCAGTTTGCAATCCGGGTACTCTTGCCCCTGGGCGGCTGTGTGGTTGGTTTTATTTCAAATTGATTGATTGGCTTGAAAACACTTGATACTAGGAGGAGTATGGAGTGTTTTTAGGCCAATCAATCACAATGGTGATTGCTCCAAACCAAGTACACAGCCGACCATTAGAATGGGTGCTTTGAGCTTCTTGCCCAGGCTGTTGTATTCCATCTGGGGTTGACGCGTAGCCATTACACAATCTTTTAGCCCCAATAGGAGGAGTAAGTGTAACTTTGGAATAAATAACCTAAGTAAGAACTTCAGCCGATGACCGACTGATGCCTCAGGGCATCCGGTTTTCGGTGACTTAATCGTTCTTTAGATTATTCTGGTCAGACGGCTATGAGCTGACCAATTTGGTCTTTCAATTTTCACCATCTGCGTTGGTACATAGAACCGACGAATAGTCTTTTCTCTGCGATGATTGCACCTAGAGGGGTGTTGTCGGACGCCTTTGTCCATGTTGGGACATGTGGTTTTGTAAAATAAGCAACCATCCGGCTATATTGGCCTTTGGTCTTGTTAGAGACCGGTTGTATAGCCACTAGGAGTTTTTGTGCCAAGTTTACGTGAACTTAGTTAGTTGAACTAATAATACGTCTGAGTATTACCCAAACGGATAAGCAATTGATAATTTACAAAGTATCCAACGCGATTAATCAAACAAAGAGTCCGTCTGAGCTCTACTTAGGCAGACTAGCAATTATTAAATTACACCAAGTATCCAACTTAGTGATTCAAATAGAGAGTCCATCTGAGTTTTACACAGGCGGACTAGCAATTATAATGTTCAAGTAAACTAAGTATCAAACTTAGTTAGTTAAACTCAGGGTCCGTCTGAGCATTGCCCAGACGAACGAACAATAATAATGGCAAAATAAATCTGCAAATAAAGCCTGAATTTTCATTAATTGACTTACTGCTTACAAAAAATATACATTTTCAGAAGTAGTACTTCTTCAGGTTATCTACATTCCAAGTTCTAGGCAGTCGGCGATCGTCTAGGGTTTCCAAACGGTAGGTGCCGTCCCTGACTTCTTTATAAATTCGATAGGGGCTTTCCCAATTAGGGGTCAGCTTCCCAGCCTCATTAGCTCTACCGGTTGCCTCCATTTTTCGTAACGCAAAGTCATCCACCTTTAGAGGACGCTTGTGCACTTTCTTGTTATAAGCTCTGGTCATTCTCAGACGGTATATCTCATGGCGCAGGGCAGCGTTGCCCCTGCGTTCCGGGAGGGAGTCCAATGCTAGCCGCATGGCCTCCCAATTTGCCTCTTCATCATAGAGCATATCTCTGAGAGTTGGCTTGTAATGCTCAATGGGCAAGACAGCTTCAGCACCGTATACCATAAGAAATGGGGTTTCTCCGGTTGCCCCTTTAGCAGTAGTCCGGATGGCCCATAGGACATGAATTAACTCTTCTGCCCATAAACCACCCGCTCTTTCAATTTTCTTTCTTATGCCGTCTGAGATGAGTTTGTTGAAGGCCTCAACCTGGCTGTTTGTTTGGGGTCGGCCGACTGATGCAAAACAGTGTGAGATACCCTAATCTCCCAACCAAGTCTTGAGCTGTGGGGTCTCGAACTGAGGGCCATTATCAAACACCACAGACATAGGTACCCCAAACCGGGTGATGATGTTCTTCCAGAAGAAAGAGATGACATCCTTTGTCTTGATGTTCTTAACCGGCTCAGCTTCTACCCATTTGGTAAAATAATCCACAGCCACCAAAATGTAGCGCTTTCCGCCTAGAGCAGGCGTATAAGGTCCTAGGATATCCATGCCCCATTTGGTAAATGGGAGTGGGCTGTGGATTGCCGTCAAATCAGTAGTTGGGCGGTGAATAAGAGGGAAAAACCTTTGGCATTTGTCACATCTTTTGACTAACTCTTTAGCATTTTCTTCAAGAGTAGGCCAGAAGTAATGCCGCCTGGCTCTGACGGCTAGGGACCTGCCGCCTATATAAGAGGCGCAGTACCCAACATGCAATTCTTCGAGAACTTCTTTCCCCTTCTCTGGGGTAACACACTTCAATAGAGGTTTGAGGAAACCCGCCTTGAAGAGTTCTCCGTTTCTCAACTCAAAGTTTGCTGCTCGCTTTTTCATGACGACTGCCTCCTGTGGTGAATCAGGAAGCTTTCTGTCTGCTAAATATGCCCGGATGCCATCCATCCAGGTAGAACTTCGGTCCAAGATTCCAATGGGCTCTTCATGTATGCTTCTATTTTCAAGAACTTCCCAAAAGACCGACCGAGGAGTGTCACAGCAGCCGGATGAAGCCAATTCGGACAACGCATCCGCCTGGTTGTTGTCTGACCTAGGCACTTGATTCAGACGGAATTCCTCAAGTGCCCCAACCTCTTCTTTGACTGCCTGAAGATATTTGATCATAGCCGAATGAGTTGCTTCATATGTTCCCTCATACTGGCTGACGACCAACTGTGAATCAAAATAGGCATCAATTTTAGTTGCCCCTGCTGCCTTACACATGCGGATTCCGGCTAGCAGGGCTTCATACTCCGCCTCGTTGTTTGAGGCTTGAAACTTAAAACGCAGTGCATATTCAAATTTGTCCCCCTTAGGAGACTCATATATAATTCCTGCACCACAGCCGTTCTTCGTTGAGCTTCCGTCTACATACACTTTCCAAACTTGGTCAATATTATCCGGTTGCACCGGTCGAGTCATTTCAACAATGAAGTCGGCAAACTCCTGACCTTTCACTACCTTTCTAGGTTCAAAAGTGATTTCAAGACTTTGCATTTCAACATTCTGCCGGATGACTCCAAAGTAGACATTGGTCGCTTGAGTGGCTGGTCGGTGTAGATTACCACCGGATGAGCCAGAAAATAAGGTTTCAATTTCTTGAAAGCCATATACAGGGCAAGGCCAAATTTTTCTACCATGGGGTACCGAAGCTCAGCATTTTTTAGAACATGGCTAATGAAATAGACCGGAAGCTGAACACCGTCTCTCTCAGCAAGGAGAACGACGTTGAGGGCATGATCCGAGACGGCTAGGTACATGTATAAGACCTCTCTAGGCAGTGGGCTAACAAGCCTTGGCAAAGAGTGCAAGTGTTCTTTCAGCCGTTGAAAATCCGCCTCCGCATCATCCCCCCATTCAATTCTGGTCTTCTTCCTGATTGCTTGGAAGAAGTAAAGGCATTTGTCACCTGACCGACTGAGGAATCTCCCTAAGGCGGCCAGGCAACCGGTTAGTCTCTGTGCTTCCTTGACAGTGCGGGGTGACTTCATGTCAATCACCGCCTGTATCTTCTCAGGGTTAGCCTTTATCCCCCTTTGATCAATCAGGAATCCGAGAAACTTCCCAGACTCAACACCAAAGACGCATTTCTTAGGATTTAACATAACCTTATGCCGCCTGAGTGTGATGAAGGTTTCTCGGAGCTCAGCAAGGTGATCCGCCTGCTGCTTGGATTTGACTATCATGTCATCAATGTACGCTTCTACATTCCTCCCAATTTGATTAATAAAGACCGTATTAATCATCCGTTGGAACGTAGCCGGCGCATTTTTCAGGCCAAACGACATCACAGTGTAGCAGAATAACCCCTGATCAGTGACGAAGGCCGTCTTTTCTTGATCTTTCTTCCGCAGGGGTATCTGATGGAAGCCGGAGTAGGCATCCATAAAGCTCATCAAGACATGCCCGGCTGTCGAATCGACCAGACTGTCAATCTTAGGAAGCGGATAACTGTCCTTGGGACATGCCTTGTTGAGATCTGTATAATCAACACACATACGCCAGGTACCATTCGGCTTCTTTACAAGCACAACATTCGCCACCCAGTCGGGGAAATTACATGGCCGAATGAACCCAGCATCCAACAGCTTTTTAACTTCGGCAGCTTCCGCCTGACTTCTTTCCTCGTCGTGATTTATTTTCTTCTGCTGGATGGGCTTCTTTTTAGGGTCCACGGCGAGTTTGTGGACAGCAAGATCCGGGCTGACGCCTGACATCTCTTCCACTTCAAAGGCAAAAATGTCTTTGAATTCTTTCAGCAGAAGACGCAAGTCTGCACCTAACTTAGCAAAAGCAACCGTCCCAACCTTCTCGGTACGCTCCGGACGGTTGTCGTCCAGAGGTATATCAATGTGTTCACCAGCCGGTTGGGGACGGAGCTCATCTGACCGTTCACCGGTCAGTGATTGCTATTTTTTCTCTTTCTTCACCTCCACCATCATAGGTGCCTTTCTTATCTTCCCGGCTGCTGGTGGGGCTGGTATTGGATCAGCATCCTTGACATTGTCAAGGTCTATTGGTTCCTGGCCGTCTTCGGCCACAGTATCTTTGACGGCTGAGAGATAGCACTCCCGGGCCGTCTTCTGATCCCCGTTCAAGGAACCAACAGAGTCGTCATCCCTCTCATACTTAATGAGCATGAGGGAAGGGATGATTACAGCCTTGGATTCGTTGAGGGTTGGCCGGCCCAAGATAATGTTGTAGGCGGTCAACTCCTCAACGACCAAAAACTTGACGACTAGGTGTCGCCCTTTCCCTTTCTCACCCAGCCAAATGGGTAGATCGACCCTCCCGACTGGGTAAACCATTCCACCCCCAAAGCCAACTAAGGGGTGGGTAACCGGATGCAAGCTGCTGTCATTGTATTTCAGCTTCTGCAAGCACTGGAGACTGATGATGTCTGATGAGCTGCTGGTGTCAATAAGGATCCGTCCTACTAGTTTGTTGGCAACCTTACATTCAATGACGACCGGGTCATCATGTGGGCGGCGAACACTGCCCCTATCCTTCTCTGTGATCAGAACATCCGGGAAGGAGGAGCTTGCAGGCGCCTGCCCATCATCATATTTGTCCATCTTTTGAAGAAGGCTTTTGGTGCCCCGGATAGTAGGGCCACCACATGAGAACCCGCCTGCTATTGTGTAGACCGGCTCCTTGTTGGTATCCGAGCTACTAGCATGCTGGGGGCTAGTCTTAGAGGACTGACCCTTATTCTTCTTCTTTGCCCCGGCTGGGGACTTAGAAATGTAGGACTTTAGCATTCCCTTGTCAGCTAGACGGTCCAACGCCCGTTGAAGGCTGAAGCAGTCGTTAGTGTCATGGCCGACTTCCTCATGGTACTGGCAAAATTTATTTTTGTTCCTTGATTGAATGGAACTTTTCATTGGATTCGGCTTCTCTAGGGACAACTTGTCCTTAATCTCCATGAGGATGGAGTTGCAATGCTTGTTAAACTCGTACTTTGGGACGTACGGTTTAAATTCTTTCTTCTTCTTCTGGGACGGCTGGTCAGAATCACTAACCGCCCAGATTTCTTTTCTCTTTTTGCTCTCTTCTTTCTTTTTTGCCGGCTGTCTTTTTTCTTGTAAGACTTCTTGGAGTCCGACTGGTTACCAGGCGAGCAGAGGTCAGTATCTTGAATGTAGCTTTCCGCCTCCCTCAGAGCTGCCTGTAAAGTGAAGGCCCCTTTTCTGACTAGGTCGAACTTAAAAGTCGACCCGTCTCTCAGACCTTTAAAAAAGTCTATAAAGGCTACCTCGTCAGACAGTCCTTGAATCTGAATTCTAATCAGATTGTACCACCTGACATAGGAGCGCAACCCTTCTCTCTCCCCCTGCTTAATGGTGCTCAAGTCCAAGCCCTTCTCTCTCCCCCTCCTAAAACTATCGATGGACCCGGCTGGCAGATTACCAAACCATTGTTGGGCAATGCCCTTCAATGTAGCCGGGAAGCACCGACACCAAGTGGCATAATCCAACCCCTGCAGATACATGAGGTTGGTGTAAGCCATGAGGTGGTCTTCCGGATTGGTGGTACCATCATAGGTACCAACTAATACATTCTTAACCTTGGTTGGCTGGGCCGCCTCGGTTATCTCCCGGGTGAATGCAGAAGGTTGTTCACCCAGGCAGAGCAGACGAAGCTGCCAGTCCAGTGGCTGGACAATGTGATATGCCGCCTGACCTTCGAAGAGAGCCGGCTGCATATAGTAAGGTGGGTACTGACCATATACCTGAGAAGGTACATATGGTGCAGCCCCAATCATCTGAGGGACAGAGTAGATGGTGTTACCGCCTGTCTGACTCTCATTCAAGGAAGGTGCGTTCCCCGCAGAAGTATTGTTAAAGTTGTCTGGAAAATTCGACGTATAAGCCGATTCAGACAACTGCTGATTTCTCTTCCGGTTGATAATCTCCCGGGCATCAGGAGTTGATTTTTTACTTCTCATCGGCTGCTGAGTCCGGCGAGTGTTGTTGGTGTTCTTCTTTGGGAGAATAATTTTCTACCAACCAATGGTCCCGGCTGCCTTCTTCTTTGGATGAGGAGTGGGCTGCTGCTCTCTGACTGACTTCCCCTTTTCCAGAGGAGTCTTCTTGGGCGACTGGCCTTTACTTGGGCCATCCCGGCTCTGGGTGATCAGCTCTTTAATTTCACCCTTGAAACTTGTCAGGAACCTCATGAGTTTGTCTCGGGTGATAGGTGTTGATCCAGCGACCGTATGGATTTCCCCCTCCAGCTGCCCAAGGGGTCGACTTGTACCCGCCTGGGATGCACCCCACTCCAGAATATCTCTGGGCCGGATGCTCTTGATTCTGAACGACCATCATAGGCTGTAAAGGTTTCGACCTGAGGATCCTCATCCTCGTGGTCTGTAAGACTTCTGGGTCATCGCCCAGACGATTAGGGGGTGGTACAGACTCTTGAACCATCTTCGAGGTACTCTCCCCACAGACGGCGCCAAATGTTTTGGGTGTTTTTGTCCCTTGGGAGAGTTACGTCACGAAGTCTAATCCGGCTGAGTTGTACCTGTAAAATAACGGAGACTCCGGGTGGTTGGAGCTCCGCCTCCGACGGTCAAGTTAGTAACTTGAAAAGGAATAATGAGAACGGAAATTTAAATGGGTATCTGCTCGGATTCCAAGCTCAGGTCTTTCTCTGATGTGAGAGAATACAGGTGTAATAAATGATTGAATATGTCCCCAAAGTGGGAAATATTTCCCTATTTATAGGGTCCTTGGAAAACGTGCCCCTATCTAGGTTACTTGACCTACTTTCAGTGGGCTGCGCCGTAAAACAGTGCTTCTAGGGATTTGGGCCCTTGAAGGCCGCACTTTCAGAGGTGTACCTGAGGGTGCCAAGTGTCAAGAGGATGTTAGGCCACGTGGGCCATCCTGAGCTCGACACGTGGCTTCCTCTCATTGGTCCTCGAGTCTAGGGTATTTTTACCCTAAACAACAACTATATTAAGTGAAAAGCCTAGGAAGGACCAATGCGAGCAAGCTTCACATGAGCTAACTTGTTGGAATCTAAAACAAGAGACGAAGCCGGACGTCATTTTGCACCCACACGATCCTGCAAGCTACAAAATATCTATGAGAATGCATGTTATATACCTAGCATTCGAAGACAAGAATGAGAAATAGTTCGTTGTTGATGTGACAAGCGAGAAGAATTCCTGAGGTGATATGGAAAAGATGGAAATCAGAATTCAAGATCCAAAATATTGCCTACAAAGCCCTAAGAAGAAACTCCTTTTGATGAACTAACTTGAAATGTCAAGGTCATGATCAACTCTTCCGAAACATGATGTGCAGGTGCATCAATTGTGGGAGATCTAGAAGTGTTAGCTATTACAGCAAATATTTGTCTTAGATATTTGCCCAAAGTTTGTTACAACTTTCTTGATTTCTAGGAAGTTTGTTATGGGTTGTTTTACCTATAATTGTTTTATTCTCCCCTATAAATATAGTTTCCACTAAAATTAATAAAATTAATTATCATTTTTCATAATTAATTTTCTCTCTCTATTTCTTTTCTCTGCGTTTCTCTCTTTAAATTCCGGGTTTGTTCATGGTATCAGAGCACCAAAGTGTTTTTCTCCATTGATTTCTTCTCGATTTTCTGCATAATTGCAGATTTCTTCTCTTCTTCTTCGATTCTATGGTTCTTCGATTCTTCGATTTCTTCTTCTTTGTCTTGATTTCTTCGTCTTCTTCGGACTTCTTTAATGGAACTTCTACTGAAACTCAACCTCAAACTCAAAACAGTGTGAATTTTGTTGATCCTTACTACCTCTCTAATGGCGATCATCCAGGCATGCAGCTTGGAAATCATATTCTTACTAGTTCTAATTTTCTCAATTGGAGTCGTACAGTTGCAATAAGCTTCAATTCGTTGACGGTACACTTCCTTCTCCTTCTCCTGATTATCATAAATGGATTCGTAATGATTATATGTTGATGTCCTGGATTTTGAATTATGCTAATAAGAGTTTAGCTAAGAGTTTCATGTTTGTGAATTCGTCTGCTGATTTATGGAGAGAAATTCCTAAGAGGTTTGGTCAGTCTAACGCACCTCAAGTGTTTGAATTACATAGAACTTTGAGTTTTGCAAATCAGAATAATGATAGTATTACTGAGTACTATGGTCAATTGAAGAGTGTTTGGGATCAATTGGAAATTCTTGAAGGTTATCCTGATTGTTCTTGTAGAGCTTTAAAACTGTGTAGCTGTTGAATTCTCAAGAAAATTCTTGAGATTGATCAGAGAAGGAATGAAGTTGATGCAATTGTTAGCTGGTCTGAACAAGAATTATGATCAAGTTAAGACTAATCTATTGAGTTTAGATCCTCTCTGGCTTTGATTAATAAGGCCTATCATACTCTTCAGCAAATTGAACAACAGAATAAGTTGAATTTGTTGGCAACAAATTCTGCTGAAACAAATGCTTTAAATGCTATTGCTAATGCATTTAATGTTCCTAAGGTTTTTCCTAAGCCTTCTTAGCTGCATAAATTATATTTATAAGAGGATGAAATCTGATCTTATCTGTACTCATTGTAAGAAACGAGGTCATGCTATTGCTTCTTGTTTCAAATTGTATGGTGTTCCTACTTGGTATACCGAGTTGGAAGGGAATGCTCGTGCTAATGTGAGGATGGCTGGTAATGTATCTGCTACTATTGGAGTTCTTGATAAGGCACTAGTACAGAATGAAGATCATGCTTCTACTAATTCTTCTGTTGATCCTACAGCCATGACACACATGTACAATGACTTTCTCCGGATGATGCAGAGCAACTCCTCAGCTTCTACAAACAATACTTTGTCTTCTGCAATCAATTTTGTAAGTATTGCTATTGTTTCTCATGTGGATGATTTGGTACATGTTTTTGATAAAATTGCCTGGATTATTGATACTGGTGCTAGTGATCATATGGATGGTAATTTGGTTTTATTTGCTTCAATTCATAAACTAGAAAATCCTATTAAAGGTGGCTTGCCTGATGGAACAATTACTTTTGTTTTATATGCTGGTAATGTTGCTTTAACTTCTGATATCCTCATTCAAAATGTCTTCTATATCCCTTCCTTTAAACACAATTTTTTATCTGTTGGTCGATTGCTTGATCATCATAGTTTAGTTGCACATTTTGAGAAAGATTCCTGTCTATTTCATGACCTTGTATCTAAGCAGGTCAACGCTAGTGGAACAAGATTTTCTGGACTCTACAAGTTTAGTCATGTTGATTCTGTTGTTTATTCTAATTCTATAAATAGTTCACATCATGTTGATAGTTCCATGCTTGCAAATAATCTCATTAAAAAGCATGTATTACCTATATTGATATTATTCATGCTAGGTTAGGTCATCCTTCTGTTAGTCATATGAAACATGTAATGTTCCTATATCAGGAAATAAACTTGTTATTTTTCATGTGAAGCATGTGTTCTTGGCAAGCGTCATAAGTTGTCTTTTCCTATATCATCCTCTATTGCTCTTCTACCTTTTGATCTAGTTTATGTTGATTTATGGGGCAAGTATAAGAGACCTAGTTTGTCAGGGGCATCCTATTATTTGACTATTCTGGACGATAATACTAGAGTTACTTGGACTTATATTATCCATTATAAGACCCAAGTTTGCTATGTGATTACTGGATTTCTCTCTTATATTCATACTCAGTTTGGGAAGTCATTTAAGATGCTTAGAAGTGATAATGCACTAAGATTATTCAAGAAGCCTGTGCAAAATTTTTTAGTGAGCATGGTATAGTTCATCAAAAGAGTATTCCAGGAAATCATCAGCAAAATGGTAGGGTGGAGAGGAAACATAGGCTCTTATTGGAGACTGCTAGGACTTTAAGGTTGCACGCTTCTCTTCCTTTCAAGTTTTGGGGTGAATGTCTTTTGGCAGCCACTTATTTGATCAACATGCTACCTAGTTCTATTCTTCATTGGAAGTCTCCTTATGATGTGTTATTTGGCAAGCCACCTGATTACTCTCATTTAAGAGTGTTAGGATGCTTGTGTTATGCTCCACAAAATCCAGGTGATAAGTTTGATGCAAGGGCCAAGAAATGTGTTTTCCTTGGTTATCCTTATGGTCAGGGAGGGTAAACTGTATGATTTACAATCACACAAGGTTATGTTAAGTAGAGATGTGTACTTTGTGGAATATATTCTCTCTTTTAAGGATCTTAACAGTGAACAGTCTATAGTCCAAGAGGTTTAGGATGCTGTTTTGGTGAATCCTGCATTAGATGTAAATCCTATTACTTGGGTCTTCTTTGACAATTCTGATTATTCAGGTTCACATTCACAGAATTCTGTTTCTAATAATGTCTCTGATCAGTCTTCTTCAATTTCTTTACCTCTTAATTCATCTCCATCTTCTTCCTCTCCTGATCTAGAGCCTCCTTAGAGAGTTTCTACCAGGATAAGAAATCTACCCAAGAAATTTGACAATTTTCAGGTCAATTTTATTCCTGGTTTAAAACCTTCTACTATTTCTACTAATTCAGATGTTAGTTCATCTTTCAATATTTTTCTGATCCTCTAGTTTTTATTATGGATCAACATTTACAAATTAGTCTTGCAAATATGCTTACTGCTTTTGAGCCTAGCACTTATAATCAGGCTAAGGCTCATGAAGAATGGGTTGCTGCTATGAACAAAGAAATTGAGGCTATGGAGAAAACTGATACTTGGGAGGTGACTGATCTACCTCCCGGAAAGAAAGCAACTGGTTCTAAATGGGTATACAAAACTAAGTTTAATCCAGATGGTTCATTTAAGAGGTGTAAGGCTATAATTGTAGCAAGGGGTGATAAACAAGTGAAAGGGAAAGACTACAAACACACTTTTAGTCATGTTGCAAAGTTTTCAACTATAAGGACTATAATTGCTTTAGCTGCAACTCATAATTGGGATATTCAGCAAGTGGATGTCAATAATTCCTTCTTGCATGGGTATCTTGATGAAGAGGTGTATATGACACCACCTCATGGTTATACTAAAGCTTCACCTAGATAGGTTTGTAGACTCAAGAGGTCTATCTATGGTCTAAAACAGGCTTCAAGATGTTGGAACAAGGAGCTTAGTACTTTCCTGGTTGATTATGGTTTTGTTAAGTCAAAACAGGATTACTCTATGTTTGTGAAACAGGAGGGTAACTCTTTTACAACAATTGTTGCTTATGTTGATGATATGCTGATTACTGGTAATGACTCTTCTGTTATTACTAGTTTGAAGTCTGCTCTTCATCAAGCTTTTACTATTAAAGATCTGGGGCAACTTAGGTATTTTCTTGGAATTGAAGTTACTCGATCTGAGTCTGGTATTCTTTTGAATCAAATAAAATACATTCTAGACATTTTAAGGGATGCTCATATGGAATCTTGTTCTCTTGCATCTTTTCCTTTAGGGGTCTCAAATTAAGTGATTATGAAGGTACAATTCTGCTTGATCTAGAAGTTTTCATAAAGTTAATTGGAAAATTGCTTTATCTGAATCTTACTAAGCCTGATATCAGTTATGCTCTACAACAGCTCAGTCAATTTCTTCATCACCCTAGAGATACTCACTTGTTTGTTGTTACACATGCTCTATATTATCTCAAAGGAACTCTTCATTTGGTTTTGTTTTATCCTTTTCAGAATGATTTGGTTCTTTCTGCATACAGTGATGCAGATTGGGGTACATGTGCAGATTCTGGGAAATCTTTATCAGGTTATTGTGTCATTCTAGGGAAATCTCTTATTTCTTGGAAGACTAAGAAGCAGAAAGTGGTGTCTAAAGTCTCTATTGAAGCTGAGTATAGATGTATGAGTTACACAACCAATGAGCTGCTATGGTTGGATGGTCTTCTGGATGATCTAGGAGTTCATGTTCCAACTACTATTTTCTTGTTTTGTGACAATATTTATGCAATGCATCTTGCAGATAATCCAGTTTTCCATGAGAAAACTAAACATCTCATAAATAAGCATCAGAAGTTGGATGTGCATTTTTTCAAAGAGAAAGTCCAATATGGTTTTATCAAGACTGTGCATGTGAAGTCATCTTTGCAGCTTGCTGATATAATGACTAAACCTCTTGGAGCAGAACAACATAGGTTCTTGAGTCTTAAAATTGGACTGATTTCATCTCAAGATTGGTCTTGCTGTGTTCAGGAAATTCAATCTTGAGGGGGGGGGGGGTGTTAGTTATTACAACAAATATCTGTCTTAGATATTTGCCTAAAGCTTATTACAACTAACCTGATTTCTAGAAAGTTTGTTATGGGTTGTTTTACCCATTATTGTTTTATTCTCCCCTGTATATATAGCTTCCTCTAAAATTAATAAAATTAATTATCATTTTCAACAATTATTTTTCTCTCTCTACTTCTTTTCTTTGCGTTTCTCTCTCTAAATTTTGGGTTTGTTCAGACAACCCTATTTTTTATGAGATAAATAAAAAGGTTGATAGATATAGAAATCATTTACGCTTTGTTTGGATACTAAATAAGGAAGGAAAGGAGGGGTGGGAAAGAGGAGGAAAGGAATGGAAAAGAAAAGGAGGGGAAGGTGAGCTCCATTTTCCTTTTAAATCTCTCCACTTTTGGAGGGATTATACTTTAAATAATCCTTCCTTAATTATATTAGCGAAACGTTTTGACTTTTTACACTCGTCTAATTCAAATTGACAAATGTTTTTTTATTTAGTCTTGTGTTGTGGGTACCTGTTTGAATCATCCCAATGATTAATTTATTAATATTCAATTGTTATAATTTTAATTTTTAATAATATATTATCAGTCAAAGTATTACATTAATATATGTGCCGAGAAAAATATTTCATTTACTTAAATACGAAGAGAGAGTATTAAAGAGAAAGGGATAATGAATCTCCCCATCTCCTTTTTCTCCCTTCCTTCCCATAATCCTTTACCCAAATAAGGTAGGGAGTTGGCTCCCCTTCCTTTCTCTTTCTTTCTTTTCCTATTATTTCCTTCTATCTAAGTATCTAAACAAACTTACAAAGAGTGAAGAGGTATTTAAACAAGGAAGCTTTCGTGATAAAAGCCTAACCCTATGCCCCTATAGACTCAAGTAGGCCCAAAAACATAGATCAAATTGCCCAAAAAAAATCTTTAAACATCTGAAGTCTGAACCCAATATTTAGATTTTGGCCCAAAAGTTGGCTTAGTCCTGCCCATATGGCTCGAATCAAAAATTTTCCCTAGACTGGCCAACATATTGCTGAGCTCTATCTACCTTGTATTTTAGGTAATTTTTTTTTTCTATTCACTTTGTTTTATTTTATTTATGACATACCCTTTTTTGATGTTAGTTATCCTTTCAATTCTACCATATCACCTTTTTCATACTCTAGCTCGTTTTTATTTAGTTTTTCTCGTTATTGTTCTTCACTAACTTGTTCCGCATGAATCAAACACAATATCACCCGATTACCTAACATGTTATTTAGTTTATGTTTATCCGGTATTTCTTTCAATTATAGTGCTTTTGTTTCTTAAATATTTGTTACAAACCTACTTATGTTTTTACAATTGTTGGTTCAGATCTGATCTTGTGAATCGTTTCACTCACGCAATTCAAACCTAATTACTACCTCCGTTAATTGTTATGTGTAATTTTGAAATATTTTCTCTCTCACAAATAATACCTCATAATTACAGATAACAATTAACGGAGGTAGTATATTATGGATCTCTTTTTGCACTCAATGGATGCCTGGGACTTCACTGAGATATTACAGTACAATTCATGAGAACAAAAAAGAGTAAAGCATCTGTTTTGAGGACTAAATTGGTCTGAATTGTGCATTTGTTCGTTGCAGTATAATTATACTCCATTGATTGTGAATTTTCATTTTCGTTGTGAAATACTGCATGATTGTTACTTGTAAAGCGCAAGGTCAACTTTTTTCAGATTAGTATAGCATGAATTTGGTATATTATCTAACTTTGGTCCCCGTTTTTCTCTTTTTCCTAATGACATTTCCCTTTTCTCCTGTACATGTCCTTTTACTTTTTGTTTTTTTTTTAATTGATGGGATCCAAATGTTACTACTGGAAATCCGGACTAAGTAGTTCTTTTGTGCTTAAAAAGTTAGAACCTATCATGAATGTTACAATGTTTAATAATGAGGCCACCCCGATTACTCAAAATGATAAACGAGATTCGTTTATCAAATGGCAACCTCGGGATTACAATGCCTTGAAATCCGTAAAAAAATTGAAAAATAATGCCATGTGCTTAGATGCCAGTTGTAGCTAACATTTTGCCTTGGACGTGGAGTTAACGGCTTGTGAAATGGAGAATTGTGTGTCGTTAGCTTTTTACAATGGAGAGAGAAAGTAAATTGAGTAACTTTGTCAAAAGAGAGAAGAGAGAAGAGAGAGGAGAGAGAAATTTTACTAAGGAGAGAGAAAGTTGCAACAAAGTAACGTTGATACAGTCAACATATTTGAAGTTAACGGTCAACAAAATTCAAAGTTAGTGTCTGCCAAAACTGGTAATGAGCAATTTGTCGGAATTGCCCTTACTTTCCCATAGGAAATGATGACATCGCCCCTAGTTAAACGAAATTCGTTTCTCATTCTGATAAACTTGAATTCTCTCGTTTAATTATAGCTATTTTACTCCGTATCTAAAAATCAAACTGATTACGTACTTTTTAGTATAATCATATTTTTCTTAGCTTTGTTTCACTATATGTTACTTTGTATTGAAAAACTTTAAAATTAACAAGTTATTAGTCTTGTTTAGAGCTGTTAAAAGCTGACCCGACTCAAAATATTGACCCGAAACCGATTATTAACCAACCCATCTGAACCCGAAAAAATGTTGACCCAAAACCGACCTGACCCGACCTGAAACCAACCCTATGTTGGAGTTTGGTGAGTCCGACTCACCGCGCAAACCCAAAAACAAGACCGCACTCGTAATAAATAAAACCATAAACATAATTAAAATAATCACAAGATTAAGATAAAACGATTACCTTTTGGAGCATGCTTCGACCGACCAAATGGGCTCTTACTTGAAAGTTAGCTTCGAAAACACGAAGCCTCCAACGTCGATCCACCCGCACCAACGAATACCGACAAGGTCCAATGTCTTGGGGTTAGCAAGACCCCACCAATAAAACCCGAGTAATTTAATTCAAAGGCTTTCACTAAATGTGATACTTTTTCCAACTCTTGAGTTCAAGGGTTTTCACTTACTTGTGATTCCCTTTACAACTCTTACTCAAGCAAGTAATCCCAAGCCATGTCTTGGCTATATATAAGGAAAGTTTCCTTGTGATTTCCACTCATCTTTCAATGTGGGACTTTTCACAAAAATATCCCACATGGAAAGATTGATGAATTCAACCCTTAGTTAAATAAACCAAGGAATAAGTAACAAGTGTCACATGGTTAGGTGAGGACCACTTTCTTACTTGGTCCCCAAGGCAACTCACATGCATTGTGAGCTAACCATGTTTCACACAACCTTGAGCCCTAAGTTTGGTTCGGTTGGGCCACTTTCTTTAGGCCCGTGTCCATGACCCGTCACTCGGGTCCACAGTCCCCTTGCCTTATGCGATGCCACCATGGCGCGCTGCCAATGTGGCACGCTGCCACTTGGTGGCTGCCACGTGTGCTGCCACGTGGCACGCTCCTATTTGGCGCGCTTCCCTTGTTTTTGCGTGGCTAGGGTTTTTGCTTGTTACTTGAAGCATTTTCCCGGCTCGCCAATTCCTAAATTTTTGCTCGACATTTGAGATTCTCTAACGCTCAGTTTCGACGCTCCAAGCTTGAATTTCCGATGTCTAAATATAAATTACTCGGTCGACTCATTAATTCCTTCCAAATTAATTCGTCGCTTCGGCTCGTTGGTTGCTTGGGTGTGACCCGAAGGGTTCAGTCAAGATTAAGCTGTAATATTAATTATGCATTAATATTACTGATCATAAGCGGCCTCCACCCAAGCATTCCGATCACTTGACCTTACTGAATATATTAGCTTTCTAATAATTCTGAACCCACTATCAGAATAATACACTTGTTCGAAGGAGACGTACTATTCCTTTCAATATCCCACTTGTCCTTCCGGACAAGTGTGCTTTTAGTGTATAGTCTTTTTTTCTCTATGTCGCTTAATGTCTCTTCATGAACTATAAGGTAAGATTATTTTGTCATCCTTATTACGTCCAGAAGTGTTTCTCGATTCCGAGTTCGACTGTTAATAAACAAATGATTTCTAAAATCCATCCGAGCACGACCATGCATTTTACAGTCTCGCTCTACGAGAGGCCTTGTAAACAACAAAGACATCTTCCCTATTTTTTAGTAGGGGGACGTTTCCAGTCTTGTAATGTAGCTTCTCTTACTAAGAGGACCTAGCCGCCCGAGTGATGCCATTATAATCCCCTATTACGGCAGACGTTTGACAATCATCAAAGCGGACTAGTACTGTAGGGAATAAATTTCAAGCCTTAACTCCCACTAGCTTGAACCCCACTGTGATCATACACTAAAGTACGGTGGCGTCCAAAAGGGAAGAAGATAGAGCAAAAGAGTCGCCAACAAGTTTTTTAGGAACTTGTAAACCGTTCACGAGGTGAAGGTTACACCCCTTAACGATCCAAGAGATCGTCAACTCCATAAGGTCATGAACCAAATAAGGGTTCGGAGATGAAGGTACAAATCCAACCTAAAAGAGATTGAACCTGCCCTAATAATAGGCCTCTACTTTATTCTGATCGTATTCATGTGCGCTTTCTGACTAACATGCAATCAATAGGATTAACCCTAAACCTGTTTAATCTATGTTGGTTGAATTTAATGCACAAATAAACTATTATTGGCGATCACTTGAAATTATAATCATATTAACCCTAACAAGATTATTAATTATCTTATTAAGCGTTATTACAAGTACCAAAATTCCCTTTAAACATGCATAAAAGGTGTGATCAAGCAATAACAATAAATAGCAAGCAACAATAATAAATAATAAAAATCATGAATAATAATTATAATAATCATCATCAAAATAATAACAATAATATTCATAATCATAATCATTAAAATAATAACAACTATAATCATGTTTATGTTAATATTAAAGCATAATAAACATAGCAAGATCCTAGGCATGATACTAACAAGATTAATAACAAACCCTAGCATGTCATTAAGAAATAAAAATCAAATCTTTAACCCTAACATGATACTAACAATCATAAGTGTTAGAAAGAAAATAAAAGGCATCGTAACAATTATATTTAATATTAAAATTACCCTAGACATGATACTTGGAATATCATAATAACAACATAAACATGATTTCTACATCATAACATCAATAAAATTAATTAAAGTAATTACTTTGATGCCTCGTATCTCTTTCTAATAACAAAATACACACGTTAGTAACTTCAAGGAAAATAAATAAACAACAATTAAATTAAATAATTATAATAGAGATTTGGGACCAAACCCTCAGAAATTAAAACCTTTCACGTCTAGGGCGAAGGCAACTTCGAATATGGCTAGGTGTTTCTAGATCTTGCGAATGCGGAATTTTGTATGTGAAAAGCAAAGCAAGAAAGAATTGAATGTTTAAGAGAGATGAATGATTTAGAGAATGCTAAAGAATTAATGACTGTTGATAAAAACTTGCGAATGAGGAAAATTCGTTAGAATTGGTGAATGAATGTAGATGATGAAAGAAATCCATTGGTGAGTGAAAACGGAGTTTTTAATACGATATTTATAGAGAAAATCAGCAAAAAATATATATTAAACAAAATAGAGACTGACGCTCAGAAAACACGGCTGGCGCCAACCCTGGCTAGCTGGCGCCAGGCACCAGCACTAGCGCTAGGCGCCAATGGCTAGCGCCAAGCGCTAGGCTTGGTTCCAGGCGCCAAGGCCTGGGGTTAGGCGCCAAGCCTGATTCCAACGCGTTTTCAAAAATCCGATAAGTTTGTCGTACTGGATGATAAAATAATATAATTTCTTCGAAAATGCTATTTGATTTTAACTAAAACTCTAAAAAGTCATTAAAAGACAATTTATCAATGCTAATTGAATTAGGAATGAAAAGAACCTTCTACAAGAATCCAGAAGACTAAAACTATTCCTAATTGCATTAGGAATGATAAATCATATTAGGCCCTCCCCTAGATCATTGGGCCGTACATAAAGCTCAAACCGGGCCCAGTTTAGTAAATTGGCCATAATTTCCTCAATATTCATCGGAATTGAGCTTATAATATATCGTTGGAAAGGTCTTTGCAAGCCTCATCCAACTACACTACTATTGGACCCATATCATGGACAAACCAAACTGGATTGGCTGTTTTCTTAAAATAAGTTTTCAAAAACAGAGAGAAGAGAAAAGAAATAAAAACTATCCGCAACACTAGACCTTTCCACACTTTGGTTTCATTCGATTATGATTCGACGTGAAAGGTACTCATCACTGGGTTTGGTTTTGGGGAGACACAAATGGGTGTCTACAGAAGCCCCCACTTTGACTGAGTTTGGAGAAACGCAAGTTTCGAAAACAAAAGTCAAAGTAGCGATAGGGACGGAGAATGATTCAGAATGTTCTGCGATCCTAAATCACTCTTGTAACGCCGATACCTGCAAAACTAGAGTTAGTTAAACAGATAGAAGAGTTAAGAAACGCGTATCTTGCACCGTCGAGCACACGTCTATGAAAGTAACTGATTGTCTTGATGACCTCTACAAGCTAGAGAGTACCATCCCGCTTGAAAACTGCTACGCCTGTAACTGCTTCCAATTTGGAAGATTGCTTCGCCTGAAACGATCCTCCTCCGCAATAATAGTACTTCATGTCCAAGGGAATACCATCGAAGATTATTTCTCTTGAAACAATCCTCAGCTGTTTGTGACAACTCTCCGCAAGCTAGGGAATGTTGTCTTGCTGCCTCGATGTTCACTCGTCTCTTGAACAAAGAGCTTCTTTTTCCTCTGTGATAATATTCGGAAAGATCACTGCTTTTTAATGTTTGCTATGCCAGTACGTCGGCGCTTGCTGCTTGTGAACCAGTATGTCGGTGCTTTTGCTGTGATGACAATCCTCTTTTCTTTGGGAATAGTTGCCAACATAACTCTTGTATGATGAATGACAATCCGATTTAGGGAAAGTTGTCAATTCCACGTAACAATCCATCTTGGAAATATTGCCACGATGAAGCGACAATCCATATCTCGGAAAATTTGGCAAAATCCAATCTTTGGAAAAGTTGCCAATGCTTCGTAACAATCTTTCATAAGAACTTTGCTACGATCGACAATCCATATCTTCGGATGTAACTCTTGAAAGCAATCCACCTTGGAAATTTTCCAATGCTATGCGACAATCCTTTTGGGAAAATATTGCCACTATTGACAATCCGCGTCTTGGAACATTTGCAAAAAAGAGTCGATTGACAATCCTCTTCGGGAAAATTTTCCACTTGCTGAAGATAATCCACGTTGAGGAACCTTTGCCGGAATTTATGATGAATAGAGACATACAACAATCCTTTGGGAAATTTTGCCATAGGGAACTAGGTGTATGACAATCCAATCTCGGAAAACTTGCCAACGAGCCGATGAATGTATGACAATCCGAACTTGGAAAAACTTGCCAATAAAGAAGGAGCACGACAACCCATGCTTGGAAACCTTGCCAGAGATGACAATCCAATCTTGAAAAAATTGTCGTTGAAGAAGATGCACGACAATCCATTTTTGGAAATATTGTCAGTTGGGGATAACAATCCAATTTTTGGAAATCTTTGTCGTTTAATGCAAATGCGCGACAATCCATATCTGGAAACATTGTCATTTAAGTGCTTGCTTTTGAACTGATGCTTTGGTGCTTGTAATGAACCAATACTTAGGCGCTTAAGCTAAGTGAGACGATATTTCGTCAGGTCGATCACTTAGACTGTAATCAAATCGACTACTCAATCATGTCAAATTGCTTATAGGGGCTAACTGGCGTACCAAGGAACCCGAAATTGTTGTATGAGGTCGAAATCATCTTTCTGAGAGGCTTCGATCTCTGTCGCTGCTGAGATATCTTTGGCGCCAAGAATTGACTCTGTCGCCGTACGCTGTGATCGGGTCTTCCCTATTCTGCTACTCCTGTATTTATTTTGACTATAGAACTTTGCCAATCTCTTTAATTATCTTAGGGTTAACCTAAGGTTTAGTATTGCTTGACTCATCGACTTGACACGACTCAAGGTATAAACTTGACTCGATATGATTGACTGACTCGAGGTTGACTCGACTCGAAGTATTTGACACATGTGTTAGACTCAAATCAAAGTGATATGACACGACATGACTCAATGTGTACATGACTCGTGTGTGCATTGTAATGTGATCGTGTGACTCAAAAATGCAAAAAAGCAAAAATTTTGAGCTTAGTCAAATGTCATTTGATACTATCTCTCAAGGTGCAAGGATTAATCCATCCTAGGCTATCTCAATGGTTGACTCAATGATGAAAGTATTTAGGTAACTTAGGCACAGAGGCTTAGCACTTCATACTTCGTGATGCAATGATGAGTGATGAGCGATGTTGATATGACAAGGCATGCTTCAACGTTGTGTTAAGATTCCATGACAAAGGGTTCCTAAGGGAAGTATTTGGTCATGTATCTGTGATGTGTGTGATAGTGACACTAAAGCTAGGCCTCAAAGGCTAAGTGTGTGGAGAAAATATTATTTTAAAAGAGTCAAATGATGGTGACTCTTAGGCTAGGTAAGCTAATGATGTAGGTATCAAACCCCCAAGTCTAGCTCTAAATGAATAAGGATGAGCATAGGAGATCCCTTGGTATGATCATAGTGTAAGTGTGTGAATGTGAATATGAATGCATGTTTATTACGGCCGTACCTCGATGTGAGGTTGCCTACGTATCCGTTAGGAATCAGGCCAAACGTAGCTCTAGCCGAACCTCACACAAGTGTGTATACCTCAAAAAGGTATTTTTAAGGGTTGTAACGTGGTTAGGCTAAAGGTTGAAGAAGAAGGGGATAAAAGCTCAAGACCCTAGATAAGCCCCCAAGGTGTGCAACCTCGCTTTTGAATCTTTGTATTTTTATGGTTGAGTTTCTACTCTTTTTTTAGCTCTTTTTCTTTTTGCTTTAGCATCTATTTTATTTTAATAAGCGTGGGCAATCCCGATCATACGGTCTATCACTCACTTGGCATTCATGTTTCTCAGGCACGGTACCGAGCACTCGATAAGAGACGCAATCTGAGACGTGTTCTTATCGAAGATATTTTCATATCAAAGACATTGGAACACTTGCCCTTTTATACACTTTCATTTATTTTTTTGCTCTTTTTTTTATTCATTTTTTGCTATTTTAATCTTTTGATATCACTCAAGATTTTTTAGAATTTCATAAGTTACACACCATCCCATCCCAAGGTTAGGTAGATGTAGGTTGAAAAAAGAAAGGTCTATCGTTAGACAAAGCTCAAAGTGGTTTATGAAGAAAAGGTCGTAAATTAGAAAGGTGAAAGGAGATATGATGTGACTACAAGGGGTGCCTTAAATCATTGGTATACCTTGTGCTTAATTCGACATGGATTTTTTTTTAATGCAATGCAATGTGATGATCATATGCATGGAAATAAATGCTCATTTTATTAAAAGAAAATAAAGAATCTACAAAATTAATCTAAGGAAAGGAAAAGGTGCCTATGCTAGACTTATTGGGGAAAGAAAAGATGAAAGAGAACTAGAAAAAAGAGGTCATGAAATCTTGTCGTTGAAGCTTGCCTCTTGTCTTGTGTTGTTTCCTTTATCATCACTCGCTCTTCTTGTTAACTAGAGGCATGGGAAGCTTGTTATTATCAATCAAATGTTGGATAGCCTCCTTTAGCTTCCAACAACTCTCAGTAGTATGACCCTTAACTTGATGGTACTTGCAGTGTTCGTCTGGATTCCAACTAGGCAATCTCTTTTCAAGTGCGGGATCTTGAATAGGTCCAATGGGAGTAATGAGTCCTTTGGCATGGAGTCGATCGAAGGCAGTATCGTAGCTCATCCCAATGGGGGTGAAGTCCTTACTTAGTTGCTTCTTAGATCCTTGGTTATCCATGGCTAAAACTTCACTGAGATCAATGGTACTAACATTGTTACTAGAGTGGGCGTTTTCGGAAGAAGAAGGATTTTCGTTCTTCTTTCCTTTCCAGCCACCGTGGTTACTATTGTTAGTAGCTTTTTTCTTTACGAGGTCGTCTTTGATTTCAATTCCGATGTCATAAACAGCCTTGAAAGTATTCAAGTTGTGTTGATATTTTAAGTGCTTTGAATACTTTTCTTGGAGATTCTTGATAAACATCCTCACAGACTCCTTTTCGGTGGGGACCTCAATCATCTTGGCGGAAGTTTCCCTCCATTTATTAAAGAAAGAAGTAAAACCTTCATTCTCTTTTTGTCTTAGCATCTCAAGTTGTCTATGATCGGTTTCAACTTGAATATTGCACTTGTACCTATCAATGAAGGCGTTTACTATCGATTCCCAGGTAGAGGTTTTCTCCTTGTCAAGGGAGAAGAACCATTATTGGCAAACGGTTTCAAGAGATAGTGGGAACAGAGAGGGGAAAACCTTCTTATCGATACCCTTACTGTTCATTATGGTTTCGAAAGCTCTTAGATGGAACTAAGGGTTATCTGTTGCCTTGAATTTAGGGATGTCAGTGGTGTTGAACTTATGTGGAAGAAGTTCCTTGTCCAGCGAGACCCCTTGTGAACTCATGCCCTGAAATTTATAGTCACTAAATAGCTTCCTCAAACTTTCTTGCATGAGGTTCATTTGTTGTTGCTTCACGGGATCATCGATCTTGAGTGTGAGTAGCTTCAGTGTCTCAGTCACGTTAGTCAATTGACTCCTAAGTTCATTAACTTCCTCTTGAGTTGCCATTATCTTCTTAGCCTTCCTCTTTTGACGGATCGGTTTATCAAAAAGTGAGACCTGAATAAAGAGGTTGTCTTTTATTAATCGCCCTTCTCTCCTTGACCAAGTACTGTGGAAAAGGAATTTGGGGATACTTATTGTTAATTATTTGACTTAAACTTTATCAACATGCAATGGATGGAGGAAGTGAGGAAAGATTGGAATAGAATGTGAAGAAGATTTAGATGGAGGGATATGAAGAATTAGGAATAGCATGTACCCCCCAACTCAAATGACGAAAAAGACCGACTTATGCATGAACCTAAGACATGGTCATGGTGACATATACTCAAAGTGTGTGCTAAGACTAGTGAGTGTAGATGGTGCGTTAAGACTTGTGTCATGACCATGTGGCTAGACTATGTGACCAAGACTCGATTAATAACTCGACAAGGTGTTATTGACAGCGGAAATTAACCGAATTAATTAGCAAACTGGTTAATTAGACCCTAGGTGATGACTCTACCAATAATCCGAACTGTCGGCCAAGCGACAGGACTGGCGTCACACTGTGGAGCTTGGCGCCAGACAACATAGCTTTCGTCAGGCGCTACACACCATAGTATGGCGCTACAGCTCAGACCTTGGCGCCAATGGTGGAGCTTCGGTCTGGGACTGTTTTCGGTGTTATTAGTCAACTGGGGTATGCCTAAAATCGTACTAGGTCAATTCCGATTAAAATATTAGACTTTATTGAATCAAATTAATTAATTAATTAATTAATTAATTAGGCAAAGTTCTTTAAGTCATTAATTTATTTAGTCTCAACACAAGTCAACAAACGGTTAAGAGAAACATAGAATATATATGCACAACAAATAATGCACAATTAGTCAAGTAGGCACAATATGATGCAATGCGTTCGCAACCTAATTAACCATGGCTCTAGTTCTCTAAAGTTCGGGATATGGTTTAGTCAGAAGGGTCCATGGTTAATTGTCCGGATGCACCGCACGAAAGCCTAACCGTGAAGGGTTGGCGCGACTGGATGGGACACCGCGAGCTTTAGAAAAAACTCGCTTCCATAGTTTGGTGAATTCAACATCTCGGATGTACCCTTTGTTGCACGGAGCGTTCAATCGGGTAGATGGAGCATGAATTCCCAGAGGGTGATCATACACTAAATTACGGTGGCGTCCAAAAGGGAAGAAGATAGAGCAAAAGAGTCGCCAACAAGTTTTTTTAGGAACTTGTAAACCATTCACGAGGTGAAGGTTACACCCCTTAACGATCCAAGAGATCGTCAACTCCATAAGGTCATGAACCAAATAAGGGTTCGGGGATGAAGGTACAAATCCAACCTAAAAGAGAATGAACCTGCCCTAATAATAGGCCTCTACTTTATTCTGATCGTATTCATGTGCGCTTTCTGACTAACATGCAATCAATAGGATTAACCCTAAACCTGTTTAATCTATGTTGGTTGAATTTAATGCACAAATAAACTATTATTGGTGATCACTTGAAATTATAATCATATTAACCCTAACAAGATTATTAATTATCTTATTAAGCGTTATTACAAGTACCAAAATTCCCTTTAAACATGCATAAAGGTGTGATCAAGCAATAACAATAAATAGCAAGCAACAATAATAAATAATAAATATCATGAATAATAATTATAATAATCATCATCAAAATAATAACAATAATATTCATAATCATAATCATTAAAATAATAACAACTATAATCATGTTTATGTTAATATTAAAGCACAATAAACATAGCAAGATCCTAGGCATGATACTAACAAGATTAATAACAAACCTTAGCATGTCACTAAGAAATAAAAATCAAATCTTAAACCCTAACATGATACTAACAATCATAAGTGTTAGGAAAAAAATAAAAGGCATCGTAACAATTATATTTAATATTAAAATTACCCTAGACATGATACTAGGAATATCATAATAACAAAATAAACATGATTTCTACATCATAACATCAATAAAATCAATTAAAGTACTTACTTTGATGCCTCGTATCTCTTTCTAATAACAAAATACACACGTTAGTAACTTCAAGGAAAATAAATAAACAACAATTAAATTAAATAATTATAATCGAGATTTGGGACCAAACCCTCAGAAATTAAAACCTTTCACGTCTAGGGCGAAGGCAACTTCGAATATGGCTAGGTGTTTCTAGATCTTGCGAATGCGGAATTTTGTATGTGAAAAGCAAAGCAAGAAAGAATTGAATGTTTAAGAGAGATGAATGATTTAGAGAATGCTAAAGAATTAATGACTGTTGATAAAAACTTGCGAATGAGGAAAATTCGTTAGAATTGGTGAATGAATGTAGATGATGAAAGAAATCCATTGGTGAGTGAAAACGGAGTTTTTAATACGATATTTATAGAGAAAATCAGCAAAAAAGATAAATTAAACAAAACAGAGACTGACGCTCAGAAAACACGGCTAGCGCCAACCCTGGCTAGCTGGCGCCAGGCACCAGCACTAGCGCTAGGCGTCAATGGCTAGCGCCAAGCGCCAGGCTTGGTTCCAGGCGCCAAGGCCTGGGGTTAGGCGCCAAGCCTGATTCCAACGCGTTTTCAAAAATCCGATAAGTTTGTCGTACTGGATGATAAAATAATATAATTTCTTCGAAAATGCTATTTAATTTTGACTAAAACTCTAAAAAGTCATTAAAAGACAATTTATCAATGCTAATTGAATTAGGAATGAAAAGAACCTTCTACAAGAATCCAGAAGACTAAAACCATTCCTAATTGCATTAGGAATGATAAATCATATTAGGCCCTCCCCTAGATCATTGGGCCGTACATAAAGCTCAAACCGGGCCCAGTTTAGTAAATTGGCCATAATTTCCTCAATATTCATCGGAATTGGGCTTATAATATATTGTTGGAAAGGTCTTTGCAAGCCCCATCCAAATACACTACTATTAGACCCATATCATGGACTAATTAAACTGGATTGACTGTTTTCTTAGAATAAGTTTTCAAAAACAGAGAGAAGAGAAAAGAAATAAAAACTATCCGCAACACTAGACCTCTCCACACTTTCGTTTCATTCGATTATGATTCGACGTGAAAGGTACTCATCACTGGATTTGGTTTTGGGGAGACACAAATGGGTGTCTGCAAGTACTCAAACAAAAAAGCTCACAATACTCGTGGTATTGAAAAAAGGTTCCGATAGCCATAATGAGAAGTATACTTATATCGATTTTTAATCTCTTAAAGTATTCTCATAGGTCGATCTAGTATGGTTCTAAACCAATACCTGTGCAAACAATTCATGACAATCATGTCCTTGTAGCTGATGAAACGGTGCTATAAATCAAACTACACACTAATCTCAATTGGTCATTGATCGTCCATTGTTTAAATGACCTCGATTAGGGATAATTTTTTATTATAATATTCAACGTTTATTTAATAAGTGTTTCCTTACCAAGACTGGTCTTGATACCCTATTTTGAATATTCCAAAAATCGAATAGACTCATTATTTAATTCTAAACCACAATTAAATAGTCAACGGAGTGATAAAAAAATTGCATGAAATTTTAAATTACTCCAAAACCTAAATGGTTCATATCATGATAAATGGTTTTTCTGAATGTTTTAAGAGTAACACTCTTTATAAAACATTTATAGAAATCACACCCATATCTAATATGCTTGATTTCTTTCATGCAATTGTGAATGTAGTCGTTCACTTATATAGGTTTAGTTATCATTACTTTGGTAATCTTAGCATCTTCATTACTGATTACTTTCATAATAAGATGATAAAATTTGAGAGTGCCATGGATTATATGTGAATTAAGATTTATTATCTAAGTGATGGCTCCCACTCATTTTCATGATTAAGATCTCCAACTTGACAACCTACAATCATTAGCGTTCAACAACGAACTTTCCATAGAACATCTTCTTTATTATTGCCTTTAAGGCAACAATATTCTCAATATATATACTTTATAGACTTCCTGATGATTCTTTGCTTGGGTCTCACAATGATTTGGGATACCCTTATCACTTGTGATCATGGAAATTTACTTTAAATTCCCGCACATTACACATGGATGCACGTCCATGTTACCATTCTCAAGCCACGACTCATTTGAAGCTCGTGCTTATAAACGGCTTCCTTGTTAAGGATCTAATCCTTGTGAAGGTTTGTGCTTGCAACATCAATTCTCAAATTTTATTTTTTTCCACAAGTCAAGAACTCATCCTGTTACTTATCCAAGTACTTGGATGTTCTTGGCCATAATCTAACGATCTATTACATAGATTCAGGTTGATTGTTACTACATACATATACTGCACATGCTCTAAGCAAGTAAATCCTGTGACGATTCCATATCATAGCGTACATGATGGATTAAGTTGCAGAGTAATTCTCAATCTTATTCCATCCATGTGACATTTTAGCTCATTCAGTTTCACTGAGTCTTGCTAAATTATTTGCTATGTGGTATGGTTGAAAGTCTCTACTAGAGTCTTTCTCATTTGACTTAGTATTTAGCCTAGCTCATACTTAGTTCAAACATTTACTTAATTTTATACATACGGGTCGAAAGTCTTTCAAAATCCTTCAATTCATGTTTAACACGGTAAACTCCTTTACATGGTCAAACATTTTATTCAGTCTATACAATAGAACTTAATACCCAATACGTACTAAGTATCGTCTTTTGTTTGGTCCATTGTCGAAAATACTTTCAAATCTAAGCATTTAGCGTTTGATAGTTATTTCACAACAGAGTTCGTAGACTTTTTATTGGACCTTTATATAATTTACTTTTGCTCCCACTAAACTTCTTATTCATAAGAATTTCTATGTTTCTCCATGAGTCAATCCTCTTATTAACTTCATGAGAAAACATGTTCCAATTCCTATATGCAATGCTTCCTAAAATCCCATAACGGATTCCTTGAGCTTGCCTTTAAATCTAGCATTATTTAGATTTTCAAAACCCTTAGACTATTTTCATAGTCACTTCAAAAATCCTATTTTAGGAAGGCGGTTTTAGTAACTATTTTTCCATATTTCATATGTGCAATTTTGCTAGAACAATCACGAAAAGACTTGAGCATTACGATTGGTGAGTAGGTTTTTATTAAAATCAACTCCGTGAATTTAATTGTATCCTTTTCAACCAATCTAGCTATGTATGCATATACATTTCCATATTTGTTAGTTTTCTCCTTGAAAACTTATTTGCAATCGATGGGTCTTTCACCCTTTATGCAAATTAATCAAGTTTTAAAACATGATTTTCAAACATGGAGTCTACTTCGGATTTTTATGGCCTCTAATCATTATTCGGAATTTGGATTTGTCGTAGCTATTTTACAAAACATTTATTCCCTTACTATCTAATAGTAAATAGTATGCTTGTAAGTCTTAGGTTTATTTCTAACTTAATAGAAAATTTATAGGATTCAATCCAAGCCTTTGGTGAATTCTTTGCATCATACATTAACTTTCAAGGAACTTCCAAAGGCCTTTGATTTTTTTGATCTTACTCCAACTTTTCAAAAGTTTTGTGAGAAATGAATTCTCTTTTAAGGCACTTGTAAATTCCTTTTGAGTATTCTTGATCAAGTATTCTCACGAAGCCCTTTTAAGGTCTTCCGAGATTCTCAATTCTAGTTTGTTGCTAAGCTCGATTGTCATCGAGTTCATTTTCCTCCCACTTGTCATTTTGGAAATTTGTTATTTTCTATAAAGACACCACTTAGAGAAAAAAACACCATGTTCTCAATTAGGTTGTGGAGGTAATGTCCGTGGTCTCACTTGAATGCTTACAAAGAGACATGTATATTGTCTTTGGGTAAAAGTTCATTGAAAAACAAACAGTTAGCTCCCACTTGAGTTATCTTAGCCTTTAATTAGCCATTAAGCTCCCTCTCAACCACCTAGCTCTTGCTAAGCCAGTGAGCTCCCACTGAGTCACTTAGCTCCCACTGAGCCAATGAACTCCGACTGTGGCTAAGAGTTTTAGACATATACTTGAAAAGACATTTAGAAGTTAATTCTATCCATAATTGGATATGGCGTCGTTTCTTACACTAGTAGAAAAATACAAAAAGGCAACCCCCTAATGCCATCGGTTCAGGTCAAACCGGTGCCCTTTTTATTTTTGGCATCGGTTTGAACCGGTCCCACTGAACCGGAGCATTCAAAAAAAAATCGGCCTTCTCACTTTATAAACCCTAAGCTAACCTCCTTCTCTCTCCTCTCCTCTCCTCCTTCTTTCTCCGACCTCTCTTCTATGTCCTCTCTCCCATCTCTGTTCTCTTCTTTCCAATTTCTCTCTAACATAAAAATTCTGTTATTGTTCATCATCTCGGGTTTGGCAATTTCATCGTTGTGCATGTTAATTCTATTTAGAGATTTATCCCTTATTCTTGACGATTTTTTTTGAATGGATACTGATTATAATGGAGAGTTGGTACCTCTCGATGTTGAGCTCTTGCAACTGTTTTAGGCTTCGCAATTTCGCTGTTGGCTTTAGAGACGATATTCCCCTCTCTTCTGTCTTCTGCCCACCACCACCGACGCCACTAACCACCGCCGCCACCAAGTCCCCTTATTTTCAGGTCAAATTTGAGGTTAGTGCATGTTTCTGGGTTTAATTATTCGGGGTAAGGGTTTCAGGGTTTAATTATTTATGTTATATGCCTTGATTTTTTTGGGTTTGATTGTTGTAATATTGTTCGAAATTGATTGGGGTAATTGATTTTGGAATTATTTGGGTTTTTGATTTTGTCATTTTTTGCACTTAATTGATTTTTCGAAATTTCTGAGTTTTATTGATTTTCGAAAGTTTTGGGGTTAATTGATTTTCTGGGTTTGCTGGGTTTAATTGATTGCTGGGTTTAATGGATTTTCTTGGTTTAATGGATTTTCTGGGTTTAATGGGGTTAATTGATTTTTTTGGGTTTAATGGATTTTGGAAATATTCAGGGTTTTTTAGATTTGTATTTTTTTTTAGTTTAATAATTTCTGGGTTTTAATTGATGCAAGTGTTAGTTCATGCAACAAGGATTCAAGACTTTGATTATGGAATATTGTTTTGATGTTGTAACTTTTTTTTTATGTACAATATCAATTTCTGAGTTGAATTTCATTATAATTTATTGTAAGTTTTTTAATTTTTTTTGTATTATTGTACAATAACAATTTAATTGTTGAATATAATGTGATTATATTTCAATTTTTTTGCTTATGTTATATGGATTACTGATGTTTGGTTTGTACTCCGTATTTTACAATTTACATGGTTTGTACTCCGTATTGTACTCCATTATTATTGCAAGAAAAATGAAAAAAAATACCAAAAAAGGACAGGTTAACCGGTGCCTAAAAGAGCTGCCACTAAAATATAATATTTATGGCACCGGTTTTTAACCAGTGGCAAAAAGGGGGGTAATTGGCACCCCCCACATTGGCACCGGTTCAAAACCGGTGCCTTAGACCGGGCTTGAACCTCTGCATATTGCAATTTTTCTACTAGTGTTAGCTTCGACATTTTGTTTAGTGTAACATTAGTCCTTCGTGCAAATCTTAAGAACTTTATAGGAAGGGATGTGATCCATCATTGTTCGAGTCATTTTTAAATGGCATTGAGGTCTCCGTGAAGTCACACTATGTTCTTTGTGGAGTTATTTATGAATATTTCAATTTCATAACTTTTTGATGGTCATGCTTGGTTCAAGCAAACATCGCTCGATCTAATCTAGACGTTATGATATCTTGCCAAGTCGATTCTGTACTTCACTGAACTCTTGAACTATTCAAGGTCAAGTTTGTTCACGTTTGATGAATATAGCCATATTCTTTCAAATTCTTTGTAAAACGTTGAAGTAAATGAATCCTCTTTAGCTTTCGGAGTCCATTGTCTATACCAAGAACAATAGCTCTTTACTTTGTCGGTTTCAACAAGTAAGACTTGCTTGTCTTAGAATGATTCCGAATCGATCAACTATCAAGAGCCTATCTAATAGAGCCTTGAGTACGTTCTTGTCAATGTCACATTGCTAAAGATGTTCGGAACGCAAATCATGCCCATGACTTTGAGCTTTTGCCAGTTTATCATGTTAAGAAAATAATTGTTTATAATCAAGCATTCTTGACTCACGGTGTAGACAACCATGCCATTCAAATAAATTTGCAACTATTGCTCATTACTTTGAATGTGAGTCTTTCCGTGTGTAAACGGATCAATTGCTGATTATGGAACACAATAACCATTTATTTGTTCCAGCCTTAGCTTAAAGGTATTTAAACAAATCATTCGACCTTACAACTGATGTAGCACCACTTGCTTCATTCTAAGCTTGCAAGTCGATAACTTAGCTTATCTTCAATGGTTTGAGGTCACTTTCAAAGTGGAACACTCAAGCAGTATCCGATACTTTGTGAAGATAATGAGTTGATAAGTTAACTTCAATAACATGAATTCTTTAGTAAAATGGAATCTCATTCCTTTTCTTTGTTCCTCGTTTCCTATATTTCTTATCATACTTTATCTTATAATCTGTAAGAACCATTTCTATAAGATTCTTTGACTTTTATACTTTGTTAGGCATAATTAAGCATCTAATGCGCCGTAAAACAAAGTTCCATCTTTTTCTTTAATTCACGCTTGAATTACTACATCAATGAGTCCTACTCATCTATGTAATAAGCGAAAAGATATGTTGGTTTTCAATATTGACAATTTGAGTTTGCAACACAATACTTCATGTTTTACCAAAACTACGTAGTACTTTGATTTCATGATGTCCAACTTTCCTTTCAGACTTTGTTATAAAAGTCATTTATGAGAATTGTATTTTAGAAATGCATTACTTTTCTTTGAGAACCATTCTCAAAGATTTCCTTTACCAATCATGGAAAACAATATAGTTTGATTTGGAATTCTACAAATATAAGTGCAAAGTATAACCATTTATCAAGTAAATAACATAATAAGTTCGAAAATTAAAAGGTATTCATGAAAATTTTCAATCTTATTAAACGTCTTATCCACGCATTAAATTTTTCCCCATTTGGCGAGAATAAGTCGATTCCAAGATCCAAGAAAACAAAGAGTGGCTAAGTATGCTTTGGTTTGTCTTAGCACTCAATCTCTCAAGGTAAGCAACGCTTTGCTAATGTCTCCAAACCACTCTTGGTTGAATAAATCATCGTATCTAATGTTCTCTCAACAATTTATCCACTTTGCCACGACATGTTAGGACTCCATCACTCATGTCGTTGAGTACAACCAAAACCAACTTACATACCTAGTATGCCTTATGAGTCTAGGGAGTAGTAGTGATGCCTCGCTTTGGCGTAGCCCATCACTACTCTCAATAGGTCGATAAATGTTGTTTTGGAATGGCAATTTTACTCAATATTTAGGGACCTAGAGTTTCTATGATGGTTGATTAAGTGAACTTAATTAATCATCACTACATTCGAAATCCTAAACATGCATCTAACTACAATTCATATATAAATAATCATGAATATGTAAAGCATAAGCATTTTGATGCATATTGGCAACTAGCATGACCCCTTGAATTCTTCAAGTCTTCAAAAGGTCTTCTTTTGCACCTTCATGGCTTTGTCTTCCAAGAACCTCCATCTTCAAGACTTGACCATAATTATACAATACTAGTATCTACGATTAGGACTAATCTAAATATTAAGGTACAAAAATACTCAATAGTACGCAGACTGTATTAAGATTTACAAAAATACATCACGGATCACAGTCCGTATTTTCTATCCTAGTCAGGCCCCACTAGTTGCCATTTTTATAAAACCTATGAGAGAATATACATTCCATTCATCCATTCAATATTTGTGAATGGCCCATGCATTTTACATCAATGAACAAGTAACAATGCATAAACACGCGATAACTAATAACTAATCTAGGTGGTTAATCTACTTAACACGCCTAATTAAAACTAGTCAAAGTTGTTTTAACCAATTATGTAAATAAGCACAATTAATATTTGAAGCTCCCACTAAATTCCGCATCCATCTTAATTAATCCAATTAATTAAGCCGGTAAAACCCAATTATTTGCCAAAATAAAATTTTGCAAATGCCACTCAAAAAAAACCCGAAGCCTAGCCTCCAAAATTTTAATTAAAATAAATAAAACGGCTAAAATGCAAAGATTACGTAGTCCAAAATATCCAAGTGCCTAGCACTAAGACTTGGAGTGCTCACAACTCGCACACAACTCGCACGATCTCATCGCACCACATTGCTTAACAAGCAATGTCTACGCATATTACGCTTAATTTTGTACCAAGCTACGCACACATACACACTCAATGCAAGCCCCACGCACAGCTTACCCACGGCTAGCCAAAAGGCGGCTGCCATGATGCCGCACAACAGCTCCCCCGCACCCATGCACCACGCACTTCAAGGCGCCTAACAGCCTCGACAACCCCATGTGGGTTGCGTGAGCAACCCGGCTGGCCGAGAGCATGCTTGGGGCTCTTAGGCCTCGATTTGGTGTTGATGCCTCGGGAAAAATCCCGATTTTGTGTGACATATTTAATCAATTCTAAATTAATTTTAGAATCAATTAATTTTGAGGAAAAATGAAATATAACAAGTCCAACTTAAATAAATTCATCCAAGTGCATTTAACCAAAATTATTTCCAAGAACCATTCTTTAATAAAATTGGTTTAACTTGGTGCAACAAAAATAAGAGGGCAATTACTCATTATTAATTTAATCAATTTAAATTAAGCTTGAGATTTTGACAAAATAAAAGGTAGTTGGAAAAATTGACCATAAGTTCAATAAAGATTCCAACTTTAATACTTGTGAATCCTTGAAAAATTATATCTTCCAATATGAAGATAAACAAATTTCTATCACAAGTTTCAAACTTTATGATTCCAATCAACTAAAAAAATGATTAAATCAACAAAGTTCAACAAAAATTCATGAAATTTAGTAACTCAAAGTTTCAATCACTTAATATAATTAAAGATTTAATCTTTAATACTTAGAAGCCTCAAAGAACAACAATTTCACACTTAATGCAATTAATTTGCAATTATGTGAAAAATAAAACCAAGCTTTCAAGCACAAATTACCACCAAGTAATCATGCCTAAAGTGGTTTAAAATTGCATATAAAATATGTATTGAACCAATTACATAACCACCATAAATATGCAATTAATTTTCAAGTTAGAAATGTTGAAAGTTCTTGAGTGAAACACAAAGAAAGATGAGAGAAAGTGGAAGAGAAAGTCTCACTTTGATAATTTACCAAAAGCTTTGTGTCGTTTATTTTTGGAGTGGTTTTGTACTACTTCTTTGAGAAGAGGTAAGTGGGTTATGGGCATCTTATTTTTTGGTATCCGTTATTCTTTAACAAATTATTGTTATTGGAATATTGTATCTATTACAACATTCATGGTCTATTCATTTGAATTAAGTTGTTGAGAATGCCATTGATAATTTGGGGGTTACGCTCATTCATAGTCGATTATTAATGCCTAGTCGTTGCCTCCTTGATTACTCATTTTATTAGTTGGTCAATGATACTTAATACTCCACTTTTTAAGGTTGGTCGTAGCTTTCCTATATACATACATATATTCAAGGTTCCTGGGCTTCCACAAGATACACACAATACAAAACAAACATTCTCTTATTTTTTTTTAAATAATACTCCTTTGATTTTGGACAAGTATTCTGAGTTCCAGTCGGGTTTGTGAGTGCACACAAATTCCGGCGCCTTGCTTATCCTGGAGGGCAATCGCTTGACGTCTACTGCACCGGGGTAGCGCGGAATCGTCTTTTAGGTCAGTGGTTTACCACGGCGCGGCAACTGTTAGTTTGATCCACACAACATTGATCAGATAAGTATTTATTGTCTTATTTACTTAATTACTAACAATCTAAAAGACGAGTTTGGCTTCAAATATTATATTCCTTATTTGTTGAATCATCTAAATTATCATATAAGGTTTTGGTTTTATTTGGACCAAATTTTGTTAATTTGTTGCGTATGTGACGAGATGAGTTGTATTGAAATAAGAACCATCTTCTTGTTATTAGTTATCATGTGTTTATATAGTATTTTCTCTATGCTTCTATCTATGGAGTATAATTTTCTCTGATCTCTAATTATTGGGGGTAATGCTAATGAATATTGTAGAGAATATTGCTTATAAATGTGAAGTTGCATGCTTTTTTGATTTAATGTTGCTTCGTAGGTGTAGGGAATATTTCAAGCGTTAATCCCTAGCTTGAACCCCACTGTGATCATACACTAAAGTATGGTGGCGTCCAAAGGGAAAGAATTTAGAGCAAAAGAGTCGCCAACAAGTTTTTTTTAGGAACTTGTAAACCGTTCACGAGGTGAAGGTTACACCCCTTAACGACCCAGGAGATCGTCAACTCCAATAAGTCTGGAACCATGACTGGTAGTTCGGGGATGAAGGTACAAATCCAACCTAAAAGAGATTGAACATGCCCTAACCTCTACTTTATTCTGATCGTATTCATGTGCGCTTTCTGACTAACATGCAATCAATAGGATTACCCTAAACCTGTTTATCTATGTTGGTTGAATATTAATGCACGAATAAATCTATTATTGGCGATCACTTGAATTATAATCATATTAACCCTAAACAAGATTATTAATTATCTTATTAAGCGTGATTACAAGTACCAATTCCCTTTAAACCTGCATAAAAGATGTGATCAAGCAATAACAATAAATATATATATCAAGCAACATAATAAATCATCATAACAATAATTATAACAATTATAATAATCATCATAAACATGTTAAAGCATAATAATAGCAAGATCCTAGGCATGATATTAATAAGATTAATAACAAAACCCTAGCATGTCACTAAACATTAAAGATCAAAGCTTTAACCCTAACATGATACTGACATGAATATTTGGAAGATTAGGAAGCATCGCAGGAACCATAATAGTCATATTTGATATTATAACCTTTTCCCTAAACATAATACTAAGAAGATCAAAACGCCCTAACATGACACTAGGAATCATAATAACAACCTAGACATGATTTCTATATCATAATAACAATAAATCAATTAAAGCACTTACTTGGATGCCTCGTACCTCTTTCTAATAACAAAATACACACGTTAGTAACTTCAAGGAAAATATAAAATCAAAGAATTAAATTGAATAATTGAAATAGGGATTTGGGACCAAACCCTCAAAAATTAAAACCTTTCACGTCTAGGGCGAAGGCAACTTCGAACTTGGCTAGGTGTGTCTAGTGATAATGTATGAGGAATTTTGTTTATAAAAGGGTTGGTTTAAAAAGAGGGAGAGAATCAAGAAATTCTGGATGACAGTTGATGAAGGAAAACGGAGTTTTTAGGAGACTATTTATAAAGAAAATCAGCCAAAAAGATAAAAAAAATCAAAACAAACTTCTTACGCGTAAAACAAGGTTAGCGCCAGACGCTGACATTAGCGCCAGGCGCTAACGCTAGCGCCAGGCGCCAAGCTTAGCGTCAGGCGCCAAGCTTAGCGTCAGGCGCTAATGCTGGCGTTTGACGCTGACTAAAATATTGACGCGTTTTCTAAAATCAGATACAAATTGCCGTATAGGAGGATAAAATTGTATTTTCCTCAAAAACATTCTTTTGTTCTGATAAAAACTCTAAAAAGTCAACAAAAGTCAATTTGTCAATGCTAATTGAATTAGGAATGAAAAGAACCTTCTAGAAGAATCTAGAATACTAAAACCATTCTTAATTGCATTAGGAATGATAAATCTATATTAGGCTGTGGGGAATAGTTTCAAGCCTTTAAAATCCCTCTAGCTTGAACCCCACTGTGATCATACACTAAAGTACGGTGGCGTCCAAAAGGGAAGAAGATAGAGCAAAAGAGTCGCCAACAAGTTTTTAAGGAACTTGTAAACCGTTCACGAGGTGAAGGTTACACCCCTTAACGATCCAAGAGATCGTCAACTTCATAAGGTCATGAACCAAATAAGGGTCCAGGGATGAAGGTACAAATCCAACCTAAAAGAGATTGAATCTGCCCTAATAATAGGCCTCTACTTTATTCTGCTCGTATTCATGTGCGCTTTCTGATTAACATACAATCAATAGGTTAACCCTAAACCTGTTTAATCTATGTTGGTTGAATTTAATGCACAAACAAATCTATTATTGGCGATCACTTGAATTAATAATCATATTAACCCTAACAAGATTATTAATTATCTTATTAAGCGTGATTACAAGTACCAATTCCCTTTAACATGCAATAAAAGGTGTGATCAAGCAATAACAATAATAAAATAATATGCATATCAAGCAAAATAATAATCTTGAATAAAAATAATCATCATGATAATAATAATAATAACCATAAATTATAACAATTATAATAATTATCATGTTCACGTTAATATTAAGGCATAATAAACATAGCAAGATCCTAGGCATGATACTAACAAGATTAATAACAAACCCTATCATGTCACTAAACAATAAAAATCAAATCTTTAGCCCTAACATGATACTAACAATCATAAATATTAGGAAGAGAATAAAAGGTATCATAGAAATCATATTTAATATTAAAATTAACCTAGACATGATACTAGGAATATCATAATAACAATATAAACATGATTTCTACATCATAATATCAATTAATCAACTAAAGTACTTACTTTGATGCCTCGTACCTCTTTCTAATAACAAAATACACACGTTAGTAACTTCAAGGAAAACAATAATCAAAGCAATTAAATTAAATAATTGAAAGAGAGATTTGGGACCAAACCCTCAGAAATTAAACCTTTCACATCTAGGGTGAAGGCAACTTCGAATATGGCTAAGTGTTTCTAGACCTTGTGAATGCGGAATTTTGTATGAAAACAAAGTTTAGAAAAGAGAGAGAATAATAATCAAAAAAATCTTGATGAGAGTTGGTGAATGATTAAGAGGGAATTAGAGAACTAATGATTGCGAAAGAAAATTGATTGTTGATGAATGAAAACGGAGTTTTAATACAATATTTATAAATAAAATCAGCCAAAAAAGATAATTTAACAAAACAGAGTCTGAAGATCGAAAAACAACCTTGGCGCCAGCCCTGGCTAGTTGGCGCCAGGCACCAGTGGCTAGCGCCAGGCGCCAATGTCTAGCGTCTGGCGCCAAGCCTGGTTCCAGGCGCCAAGGCCTGGGGTTAGACGCCAAAGTGGTTTCCAATGCGTTTTCAAAGATCTGATAAATTTCCTATACTGGAAGATAAAATAATATAATTTCAATCGAAAATGCTATTTGATCTTGATTAAAACTCTGAAAAGTCCTAATTGAATTAGGAATAAAAAGAACCTTCTAGAATGTTCTAGAAGACTAAAACCATTCCTAATTGCATTAGGAATGATAAATCATATTAGGCCCTCCCCTAGATCATTGGGCCGTACATAAAGCTCAAACCGGACGCAGTTTAGTAAATTGGCCATAATTTCCTCAATATTCATCGGAATTGGGCTTATAATATATCGTTGGAAAGGTCTTTGCAAACCATATCCAACTACACCACTACTGGACCCATATCATGGACCAATCAAACTGGATTGGCTGTTTTCTTAAAATAAAGTTTTCTAAAACAGGAAGAAGAGAAAAGAAATAAAACTTTCCGCAACAGTAGACCTTTCCACACTTTCGTTTCATTCGATTATGATTCGACGTGAAAGGCACTCATCACCGGGTTTGGTTTTGGGGAGACACAAATGGGTGTCTACAGAAGCCCCCACTTTGACTGAGTTTGGAGAAACACATGTTTCGAAAACGAAATTCAAAAGTATCGATAGGGACGGAGAATGATTCAGAATGTTCTGCGATCCTAAATCAATCTTGTAACGCCGATAACTGCAAAACTAGCATTAGTTAAACAGATAAAAGAGTTAAGAAACGCGTATCTTGCACCGTCGAGCATACGTCTCTGTAACCGATTTGTTGATGCTGCTGTTGTTTTGTTGACCTCCTACAAGCTAGAGAATGCCATCCCGCTTGAAAACCGCTATGCCCGTAACTGCTTCCAAATTAGAAGATTGCTTCGCCTGAAATTACCTTCAGTTGTTTGTGACAACTTTCCACAATCTAGGGAACGCCACCTTACTGTTTCGATGTTCACTCATCTCTGAACAAAGACCTTCTTTTTTATATGATCTTCTGAATTATGTGTCCACGCGTCTCTGAACAAAGAGCTTGATAATAGGATGCCCACACGTCTCTGAGCAAAAGAGCTTGAAAATAGGAAATGTCCACGCGTCTCTGAACAAAAGAGCTTTGATGATATGCCCACGCGTCTCTGGAGGAAAAGAGCTTGAATGAAATGTCCACGCGTCTCTGTAAAAAAGAGCTTGAAAAGGATTGTCCACGCGTCTCTGGAGCAAAAGAGCTTGAATGATATGCCCACGCGTCTCTGGAACAATAGAGCTTGAATGAAATGTCCACGCGTCTCTGAACAAAAGAGCTTGATTGATATGCCCACGCGTCTCTGGAGCAAAAGAGCTTCTGATGGAAATGTTCACGCGTCTCTGAACAATAAAGCTTCGGTGCTTGAATGTTTGTTGCGATAATGTTCTGAAGAAAAATTTCCGAAGACCAAAGTTTGTCGATCTCTAAAGCTCGCCTGAACTTTGCTTTCGCTAAAACCAGTATGTCGGTGTCTCCGTAATGAGCCATAACTTAGGCGCTTTAAGCTAAGCGAGACGATCTTTCATCAGGTCGACCACTTATTGTGTTTGTAATCAAACTGACTACTTAATCATGTCAAATTGCTTATAGGGGCTAACTGGCGCACCAAGGAACCCAAAATTGCTGTATGAAGTCAAAATCACCTTTCTGAGAGGTTTCGAGCTCTGTCGTTGCTAAGATATCTCTGGCGCCAAGAATTAATTCTGTCGCCGAACGCTGTGATAGAGTCTTCCCTGTTTTGCTGCACCTGTACTTATTTTGACTATAGAACTTTGCCAATCTCTTTAATTATCTTAGGGTTCACCTAAGGTTTAGCATTGTTTGACTCATCGACTTGACACGACTCAAGGTATAAACTTGACTCGATATGTTTCACTGACTCGAGGTTGACCCGACTTGAAGTAAAATGACACATGCGTTCGTGACCCGTGTGTGCATTGTAATGTGATCGTGCGACTCGAAAATGCGAAAAGCAAAAATTTTCCGTCATTTTTGTGGAGGGTAACGACTTTCTCCAGAAAAAGAAAGACGTGAAAAAGAAAATCAAAAGTTTGAAGATGCATGTTGAATGAGCTTAGTCAAATATCATTTGATACTATCTCTCAAGGTGCAAGGATTAATCCATCCTAGGCTATCTCAACTGTTGACTCAATGATGAAAGCATTTGGGTATCTTAGGCACGGAGGCTAAGCACTTCATACTTCGTGATGCAATGACAATTATGGGTGATGTTGATATGATAAGGTATACTTCAACGTTGTGTTAAGATTTCATGACAAAGTGTTCCTAAAGGGAAGTATATTTGGTCATGTATCTGTGCAGTGTGTAAAAGTGACACTAAAGCTAGGCCGCAAGAGCTAAGTGTGTGGAAAAACATATTGTTTGAAGAGCCAAATAATGGTGACTCTTAGGCTAGGTAAGCTAATGATGTAAGGACCAAGCCCCCAAGTAGAACTCTAAGTGAAAAGGGATGAGCATTGGAGATTCCTTGATATGATCATGGTGCAAGTGTGTGAATGTGAATATGAATGCATGTTTATTACGGCCGCACCTCGATGTGAGGTTGCCTACGTATCCGTTAGGAATCAGGCCGAACGTAGCTCTAGCCAAACCTCGCACAAGTGTGTATACCTCAAAAAGGTCTTTTTAAGGGTTGTAATGTGGTTAGGCTAAAGGCTGAAGAAGAAGGGGATAAATGCTCAAGACCCTTGATAAGCCCCCAAGGTGTGCAACCTTGCTTTTGAATATTTATAATTTTATGCTTGAGTTTCTACTCTCTTTTTAGCTCTCTTTTATCTTTTTCTTTAGCATCTATTTTATTTTTTCAAGTGTGGGCAATCCCGATCATGTGGTCTATCACTCACTTGGCATTCATGTTTCTCAGGCACGATACCGAGCACTCAATAAGAGACGCAATCTGAGACGTGCTCATATCAAAGATATTTTCATATCAAAGACATTGGAACACTTGCCCTTTTGTACACTTTTATTTATCACTCAAGCTTTGTTCTTTGAAAATTGCATAAGTTGCACACCATCCCATCCCAAGGTTAGATAGATGTAAGTTGAAAAAAGAAAGGTCTATCGTTAGACGAGGCTCAAAGTGGTTTATGAAGAAAGAATGTAAATTAGAAAGGCGAAAGGAGATATTATGTGGCTACAAGGGGTGCCTCAAATCATTGGTACACCTTGTGTTTAGCTCGACATGGATTTTTTTTTTTTTTTTTTTTGATGCAATGCAATGTGATGATCATGTGTAAGGAAATAGATGCCCATTTTATTAGAAGAAAATAAAGAATCTACAAAGTTAATCTAAGGAAAGGAAAAGGTGCCTATGCTAGACTTATTGGGGAAAGGAAAAAAATGAAAAAGAAATAGAAAAAGAGGTCATGAAATCTTGTCGTTGCAGTTCGCCTCTTGTCTTGTGTCATTTGCTTCATCATCACCCAGTCTTCTCGCTAGCTAGAGGCAATGGGACCTTGTTTGCTTCTATGAGATCTTGAATGAGATTTTGAAACCTGTAGCATTCATCAGTAGTATGACCGTTTCCTCGATGGTACTTGCAATAGGAATTTGGATTCCATCTTGAAGATCGATTTTCTGGTGTTGGATCCTCGGTAGGGCCAATAGGTTTGATTAATCCTCGATCGTAAAGATGGTCGAAAGCAGCATCGTAGGTCATTTCAATGGGTGTGAACTCTCGCCTGGGTTTCCTTTTAGATCCCTGATTGTGAAGACAGTCGAAAGCTTCATTGTAAGTCATTCTTATTGGTGTGTATTCTTCAATGGTCCGTTTTGCTTGTGGCTTAGGAGCATTGAGTTCTTCATTAAACTCTTAGCGAGAATTTTGTTCGATGGACATCACCCGATTTGCTAATCCTTCTACCACATTCAAGAGCATGGCAATGACATCTTGTAGTTTTCGAATTTCCTCTTTTAGACTTGACGAGTCTTCCTTGGTATTATCTAAGAAAATATTTTCATCCTCCTCAATTATGGCCACTCCATCGAGAGAGGTCATATAAGCTGTCTCGACCATAGGCTCTTCTACAGGTGTGATAAGAAGTGATGGATCAAAGGATGCTTGGTCATCTTCGATGGCTAGAATCTCGGAAGTTTCATTGTTATCGATCAGATCTTGAATAGCTTCTTTGAGTTTCCAACACTCTTCAGTGTCGTGACCCTTTCCTTGATGATATTTACAGTGCTTATTAGGGTCCCACTTAGGTGGCCTAGCTTCTGGAACCAGATCTTTGATGGGCCCTATGGTCATGACTAGTCCTTTGTGATGTAGCTTCTCGAAAGCTGTTTCATAACTTATACCAAGTGGAGTGAAAACCATTTTTGATCTTTGAATTCGTGGTTTAGAGGTGTTTGTAACATGTACCTCATTAATGGGAGAAGAAGAAGAAGGATGGTCGCTCTTCTTTCCTCTCTCACTATTATCTTTCAGAAGGTCATCTTCAATGTCAATGCCTATATTATAGACAGCTTTGAAAGTATTCAAGTTGTGTTGGTACTTTAAGAGCTTTGAATACTTCCCTTGGAGATTATTGATAAACATCCTCACAAATTCTTTTTCGGTAGGAGCCTTGACCATATTAGCAGAAGTTTCCCTCCATTTATTGAAGAAAGAAGTGAACCCTTCGTTTTCCTTTTGTTATAACATCTCAAGTTGTCTGTGGTCTGTCTCGTCTTGGATGTTGCACTTATATCTATCTATAAAAGCGTTTGTTATCGACTCCCAAGAAGAGGTTTTTTTCTTTCTCGAGAGAAAAGAACCATTGTTGACAAATGGTTTCGAGAGATAGTGGGAACAGAGAGGGAAAAATCTTCTTATCGATACCCTTAATGCTCATTATAGTTTCAAAAGCTCTTAGATGGAAGTAAGGGTTATATGTTGCCTTGAGTTTAGGGAGTGGCGTTGAACTTATGCGGAAGAAGTTCTTTGTCCAGCGAGACCCCTTGTGAACTCATGCCCTGAAATTTATAGTCACTAGATAGCTTGCTTAGACTGTCTTGCATGAGATCCATCTGTTGTTTCTTCACGCGCGGAATCATCGACCTTAAGTGCGAGAAGTTTTAATGTCTCAGTCACAGTAGTCAATTGGTTCTTAAGATCATTGACTCCTTCTTGAGTTGCCATTATCTTTTTAGCCTTCCTCTTTTGACGAATCGGTTTATCAAAAAGCGAGACTTGAATAAAGAGGTTGTCCTTGATTAATCGCCCTTCTCTCCTCAACCAAGTACTGTGGGAATGGAATTTGGGGATACTTATTGATAATTATTTGACTCAAACTTTATTCAACATGCAATGGATGGAGGAGGTGAAGAAAGATGGAAGAATGTGAAGAAAGATTTAGATGGAGGGATATGAAGAATTAGGGATGCGAAGCTTGAAAGTGATTAATTGTGCTAAAGACAATTTTTTTTATTGTTTTTGCCTTACAAGTTTCCATGAGTATCTCTATGTCTTTAGAGTTTCAACTTCAAACTAGTGAAATGTCATGAGTGATTGTTTCCGTGGAAGAAGTCGTTGACTATGAGTTAGGTTATGTCTAACTATGTGTAGAATACTACAATCTTTTTCTTAGGATTGTAATGCTTGATACTTCTTTTATGGATTTTGTTTCTAATTCACTGAGTTTTGTTCGAAGTCTTTAAGGCTAAACTTGTGATGGATGAGTCATTGCTATAATATAAAGTTTTTTTATCTTATTGATCATATGGGAGCAATTTGTGTCCATTTAGTAGTGTTATGTTTTTTGGGAACTATGCTTAATCTAACGTTGCTTATTTTGTAAGTAGATTAAGAAAGTATACTCTTAACTCGAGCAATGATAATTAGATAATTTTGAGAACGATTCATAGGTACTTGAAAAGTACAAACGATTAGAGTTTGCTCTATGAGTTCTTGAAGTTCGACAAAGAGTTCAAACTCAAGTGGTTATGTCTGCACCACTAAGTGGTGGAGCTATTTTTGGAAATTGTGCAAAGCAACCTTGTTTTGCTATATTTGTTTTGGAATAATCTAAATTTATTGCTCTTGAATTGACAAGTTATGAGGCAAGATGATCAAGAGTATATGGCTCTTATGAGAAAATGTACTTGCAAATATCCCATTGTAGGGGAATTTGTTGTGATTTGCAAGTTGGGGTTACTTTTGATTGAACCATGCCTATAATGGTTGATGTCAAAGATAATTTGTAGAATGGAGTGATATCACTAGACTATATAAAGTCTAAAAAAAATGTTCCGGATCCGTTAACTAAAGGCTATGAAAAAAAAAAACTACTTTTGGAAACATCGGAAGAGATGGGGCTAAAGCCCGTTGTATGAATTGTGAAATAGTGAACTTCTTCTCACCATGAGTTTAAAGGGGAACATTATGTAATAATTCGGAAGCACATTTTTATTTTATTTGTCCATCTCAGACGTTTGTTTGTGCTTAGCTACAAATGAGAAGGAGGTTGAGCATACGACTCTTAATGAACCCATATCAATATTTTTGGAGGTGTGTTGTAGCTCACACTTGATGGAGTTCACCTACTTAGGTGTGGAAGTGTGGCCGCTTCCTATGAGTATTTCGTGGGCTTATACTCTACAACACCTATGAGCATCCAAGCTAGACGTATGGCTAGTATAATGTGTCACATTTATTCGCGGAATTTCAGAATATTCTACATGTTCAATTGTGTGGCTCAAAGTGACGGGTCCCTAACTCCCTATTAAGTTCAAGACGAAGGTCACTTGGTAGGTGAGGGATCATAGCTTGATGTCCACTATGTGTTAATTCAAGTCGCGAGACATTGACACTTATGCAATTGTTTTGTTTTGCCCAAAATTAATTTTCTTTCTTTCTTTTCACATCTTCGAACCTATGGGGGATTGTTGGAAGTTCTTGAGTTAAACACAAAGAAAGATGAGAGAAAATGAAAGAGAGAGTCTCACTTTGATAATTTACCAAAAGCTTTGTGTCGTTTATTTTTGGAGTGGTTTTGTACTACTTGTTTGAGAAGAGTTAAGTGGGTTATGGGCATGTTATTTTTTGGTATCCATTATTCTTTAATGAATTATTGTTATTGGAATATTTTATCTATTACAACATTCATGGTCTATTCATTTGAATTAAGTTGTTGAGAATGCCATTGATAATTTCGGGGTTACGTTCATTCATAGTCGATTATTAATGCCTAGCTGTTGCCTCCTTGATTACTCATTTTATTAGTTGGTCAATGACACTTAATACTCCACTTTTTAAGTTTGGCCGTAGCTTTCCTATATACATACATATATTCAAGGTTCCTTGGCTTCCACAAGATACACACAATGCAAAACAAACATTCTCTTATTTTTTTTTAAAAATACTCCTTTGATTTTGGGCAAGTATTCTGAGTTCCAGTCAGGTTTGTGAGTGCAAACAAATTTCGGCGCTGTGCTTATCCTGGAGGGCGACCACTTGATGTCAACTGCACTGGGGTAGCGCGAAATCGTCTTTTAGGTCAGTGGTTTACCACGACGCGGCAACTGTCATTTTGATCTATGCAACATTGATCAGATAAGTATTTATTGTCTTATTTACTTAATTACTAACAAGAAAGACTTAAAATTTTTCTTAATAACGAAAAACCCCTTGAAAAATGCATTTCTGGTAGTTTTTTGGCTAAAAATCGAGTCCTAAAAAGATAAAACCATTTTTAGGACGCCTTTTTCACCCAAAATTCATTATTTTTGGATCAAAATCTGGGTTCGAGAGCTGAAGTCAGCTCTAATACGAGGTTAAAATGGATAAAACGAGCTACTAATCTTATTAGCAACTTAAAACCAAAAAAATTAAGCCATAAAAATACGTTGAAAAATATTATGATTTTAAAAATAAACGAGCGAGGCTCCGATACCGCTGTTGGGATTTGGTGAGTTCGACCCCGCGAAAACAAACCCAAAAACAAGACCGCACTCGCAAAAAAAAACCATAAACATAATTAAATTAGTCACAAGATTAAGATAAAACGATTACCTTTTGGAGCATGCTTCGCCCGACCGAATGTGCTCTTACTTGAAAGCTAGCTTCGAAAACACGAAGCCTCCAACGTTGATCCACCCACACCAACGAATGCCGACAAGGTCCAATGTCTTGGGCTTAGCAAGACCCGACCAATAAAACCCGAGTAATTGAGTTCAAAGGCTTTCACTAAATGTGATACATTTTCCAACTCTTGAGTTCAAGGATTTTAACTTACTTGTGATGCCCTTTAGAACTCTTACTCAAGCAAGTAATCCCAAGCCATGCCTTGGGTATTTATAAGGAAAGCTTCCTTGTGAATTACACTCATCTTTCAATGTGGGACTTTTCACAAAAATATCCCACATGGAAAGATTGATGAATTCAACCCTTATTTAAATAAACCAAGGAATAAGTAACAAGTGTCACATGGTTAGATGAGGGCCGCTTTCTCACTTGGTCCCCAAGGCAACTCACATGCATTGTGAGCTAACCATGTTTCACCCAACCTTGAGCCCCAAGTTGGGTTCAGTTGGGCCACTTTCTTTTGGCCCGTGTCCATGATATGACCCGTTACCCGGGTCCACGACCCCATTTGCCACATGCGCTGCCACCATGGCGCGCTGCCAGTTGGCGCACTATCGACATGGCGTGCTTCCACTTAGTGGATGCCACGTGTATTGACACATGGCGTGTTGCCAAGTGTGCTACCAAGTGGCACGCTCCTATTTGGCGCGCTTCCCTTGTTTTTGCGTGGCTAGGGTTTTTGCTTTTTACTTGAAGCATTTTCCCATCTCACTAAATGTGATAAATTTTTGCTTGACATTTGAGATTCTCCGACGCTCGATTTCAACGCTCCAAGCTCGAATTTCCGACGTCTAAATACAAATTACTCGGTCGACTCATTAATTCCTTCTGAATTATATCGTCGCTTCGGCTCGTTGGTTGCTTGGGCGTGACCCGAATATATACTATAGTTCCTAGAATTTAAAAGTCTATAATTATAAAAGTCTATAATTATCTTCCTAAATTATATACTATAGTTCCCTAATATATTGCCATATATATTACAGTCAAAGGAAATAATTAGCTTTATAAAAATAATAATTATCTATTTATAGTTAGTTGAACTTGAATATGACCCGACTTGGAAATGACCCGATCTGATTGTAATACGCAAATTATAGACTTGAACATAACCCGACTTAAACCCGAGAATGACCTAACCTGATTATAACCCGCAAATTATATATTGACTTGAACTGAACCCGACTTGAACATGAGAATGACCCAACTTGAAAATCACCCGACCTGATTAATACCCGCAAATTATTGACTTGAACCGAACCCGACTCAAACATGAGAATGACCTGACCTGATTCTGACCCGCAAATTATTGACTTGAACCAAACCCGACTCGAACCCGAGAATTCCCCGAACCCATTTTAACCTGTGAAAACCCGAATAAAACCCGACCTATTGTTCACCCGACCCAAATGTAATCAGACCTGCTATTAACCCGACCAAAACCCAATAAGATGTATGACTTGACGTGACCCGACTCAAGCATGATCCAACCCGAACCCAACCCGTATAAGTTACGGCATTAACCGAATCGACCCGACCTATTCTTACCCGACCCAAACCCGAGCTAATTACCCGAATAGACAACTCTAGTCTTGTTGCTAATATCATCATATTAGATTGTTTTCAAATAAAAAATTAAAAAATGAAAAATAAAATTCATCATATTAGATTTTCCCAGCTTGGTTTCACTATATTTTTGGATAAATCAATTTACAAAATTAGTATACATATAATGTGTGTGTGTTTTCGTGTGTGAAAAAATCAATTTTCACCCAAACTTAACGTGCATAAATTTTCAACATAAAGTGCATATTTTCTGACTTTCCAGAAAATTAAAAAAAAAAATCAGTTTGAAAAGCAATTATGCACATTTATCGTAAGAAAAATACATATTTAATGAAAAACTTGGCAATAATGTTGCATAATATATATATATATCAATAAATTTGTAACAAAAAATTAATATTAAAATTAATATTTTTTAAAGAAAAAATTCAAAAAAAAAAAAAACCCCACCCCAGCACCGCCTGAGTCCCCACCTCCGCGGCTCCGGCCACCAGAACCCACCCCAGGGCCGGCATCGGGGTCCAACAACCCCACATCCACCGCAACTCCAGCGCGACTCCAACCCCATCGTGACTCAAGCCCCAACCCAACCCCAACCCCAACACGACTCCAACCCCACCGCAACTCCGTCCCGATCCCAGCTTCCCGTAGCGCCGACGACCTCCTACCCCCTCCCCCGAACCACCAACCTCCCTCCCACCACCACGAAAACCCTAAACTAAAGGTGGCCGGAAACACCTTGCAAACTCTCTAAAACCCTCGATCCCAGCCCCTTTCCCTTTTTTCGTCCCTTTCTAGCTACCTCCCTTACCCACGCCCCGATTTCAACCATCATCCCCTTCCCACGCCTCGATTTATGGTTGTGGTGGATTAGTGGCGATGGAAAGGGGTAGGGTCCGTAGGGAGGGTCAGAGAACGGCACGCGCGGGTCTTCGGTGTGGCTGGCTTATTCGGGCCTCGTCTTGTAGGGCCGGCGAGGTAGCTGTGGTGGCTAGGGTCGCTGTGAGGCGGTGTGGTGGCTGTTTTAATTTTTTTTAAGGATTATTTTTATTTTAAATTATTAATTAATGTTAATTAAATTTAATTATTAATAATCAATTCTTAAAAACAAAGTTAAAATTAAAAATTATTTTTTGATCAATCACGTTGTGTCACGTGTAAATAAAACTTAAAAAAAAAAATTCACACACTCAATCGGTTACAGGTCATTTGGGACCCGTAGGCAATATTTCAAGCATTACCCCAAACTTGAACCCCACTGTGATCATACACTAAAGTATAATGGTGTCCAAAGGGAAGGAAGCTAGAGAAAAAGAGTCGCCAACAAGTTTTAGGAACATGCAAACCGTTCACAGGGTGAAGGTTACACACCTTAACGATCAAAGAGATCATTAACTTCAATAGGTCTGGAACCATGACTGGAAGTTTGAGGATGAAGGTACAAATCCAACCTAAAAGAGATTGAACCTGCCCTAATAATAGGCCTGTACTTTATTCTTCTCGTATTCATGTGCGCTTTCTGACTAACATGCAATCATTAAGTTTACCCTAAACCTGTTTAATCTATGTTGGTTGAATATTAATGCACAAATAAATCTATTATTGGCGATCACTTGAATTATAATCAAATTAACCCTAAAAAAGATTATTAATTATCTTATTAAGCGTGATTACAAGTACAAATTCTCTTTAAACATGCATAAAAGGTGTGATCAAGCAATAATAATAAATATAAAGCAACATAATAATAATCATAAATTATAAATAATTATAATCATATTTATCATAATCATGTTCATGTTAAAAATAAAGCATAATAATAGCAAGATCTTAGGCATGATATTAACAAGATTAATAACAAACCCTACCATGTCACTAAACATTAAAGATAAAAGCTTTAGCCCTAACATGATATAATATGTATTATGAAGAGAATAAAAGGCATCGCAGGAATCACAATTGTCATATTTGATATTAGAAATTTTAGTTGTTACCTAAATATGATACTAGGAAGATCAAAACACCCTAACATGATACAAGGAATCATAATAGCAACCTAGACATGATTTCTATATCATAATATCAATGCAAACAATTAAAGCACTTACTTGGTAGCCTCGTACCTCTTTCTAATAACAAAATACACGCGTTAGTAACTTCAAGGAAAATTATAAAAACAAAACAATTAAATCAAATAACTGAAATAGAGATTTGTGACCAAACCCTCAGAAATTAAAACCTTTTACGTCTAAGGCGAAGGCAACTTCGAATTCGGCTAGGTGTGTCTAGATCTTGTGAATGCGGAATTTTGTGTGCAAAAGGCTAATTTAGAAAAAAGAGAGAGAGAGTAATCAAGAGATTCTTGATGACAGTTGATGATTGAAAACGGAGGTTTTAGGAGGTTATTTGTAGAGAAAATCAACCGATATGATATAAAACAAATCAGAGTTTCGAAAAGAATAAAACATGACCGCAGAGCCAAACACGCGCCTGTCGCCAGACGACAGATCTGTCGCAAGACGCTGCGCGTGTCGCCAGGCGACAGAGCTGTCGTTTGGCGCTAGAAATAATTTTCCACGCTGTAGACACCCAAATGTGTCTCCCCAAAGCCAAACCCAGTGATGATTACCTTTCACGTCATTTGATTATCGAATGAAGCGAAAGTGTAAAAATTCTAGTGATGAGGATGTTTTTATTAAAATATCTCTTCTTTCAGTTTTTGAAAATATTTCTTTTCTTACCCTATTTTTGAAAAACGTGCATTCCAGTTTATTTTAGTCCATGATAAGGGTCCAATAATGGTGTAGTTGGTTGGGGCTTGAAAAGACCTTTCCAACGATATATTATAAGCCCAATTCCGATGAATAATGAGGAAGTTATGGCCAAAATACTAAACTGGGCTCGAATCGGATCTTACCTACGGCCCAATGATCATGTGGAGGGTCCAAACGTCTAATTCTATTTCTAAACTAATTAGGATTAATTAGAAGCTTCTATAAGTTTCTAAAAATCTTAATTATCCTTTTTGAAAAGATAAGAACAAAGAATTTGAGTTAAATAAAAACTTTCCTTTTTTAAAACTTTCTTTTTCTTAAATCCTAATTCTATTCGAAGTTAAAGATGTTCAAAGACCGTAAGATATTATTTTGTGCCTCATAATATTTATCCAAATATTATATGGTTGGATAGATCTTGAAATTATCTTTCCAATGATATATTATAATAGGAAGGAAACGTTTTGCGTGAGACTAGACTCACGTGAGTCCGGGCTCATTAATTAAAAAGGCGCGGGCCTGACCAACCCGACCAAAGCCCGCGCGCCATTTTATAAATTGTCTTAATTTTGTCGTTTTCATCATTTTAATCATTTTCATAAAATTTCGAGCGCCGTCATTCACTGAAATTCAACCACTTCATTTCCCCAAATTTCATAAAATTCAAATCTGCAAAATTCATATAATTCAAATCTGCAAATTCCATAAAAACATGGAGAAATCAAACAATAGGATGATGATTGAAGGAGATTCCGATTCACCTATAGAATCAATTTCCAGCTCAATTACTTCTGAAAAAGGTACAATCTAATTCATAATTTTGATTGCATGTAATTTCAAATTTCATATAATATTGATTTCGATTTATAATTCGCATGATTTCAGATTGTATTACACCGATTTTGAAATATGAATTTCGACTTATAATTCGCATGCAAGCCAAATTGAATTTCAGATCGTATTAAATTTCAATTTAATATCAGATCGTATTTAAATTCGAGTTAATTTCTACTTATTATTTGCAATTAATGCCAATTGAATTTCAGATCGTAGTTAATTTCGACTTATAATTTGAAACCAGGCCTAATTTATTTTCAATTACATTTTATTTCAACTATTCATTTTGAAATCAAGTTTACTATAGTATTCGATCGAATTTAATTTCAACTTATGATTTGCATGCAAAGCTATTTTAATATGTAACTACAATTGTCGCAGAAAATTAATTTTCATTTGAATCCATTTTTTTGATAATTTTAGAGTGAAATTCAAATATACTAACACTAATGATGAATGCAACAGATAATGTTATTCTAGAAAGAGATGAAGATGCTGCAAGTATAATAGGTATACAGATAATTAAATTAACTGTAAAAGTATACTCTGTAATTTATTGATGTAATTGCAGATAATATAATTCCTGATTAATAGAACCTATTTCCTAAACAAAATTATTAAAATAATCTAATTCCTGAAAATTTCAAAATATTTCTAACTGCATTTAAAAATCTAGTATCCCTGCCTGACTATTATTATTTTAAATCTGACTATAATTATTTTAAAACTGACTATCATTATTTAAAATCTGACGATCATTATTTATTTCCTGAAAAATTTTATTTCTTTTCTTTTCAATTCCTGACTATGATAATTTATTTCCTGACTAATTTTATTTTAAACCTGACTATCATATATCTGAATATTATTAACCTAAAACTGACTATCAATATCTATTTTCTGACCAACACTATTTTATTCCTGACTAATGTATGATAATTCCTGAGTATTATAAATTTTAAAACATATAATTAATGTATTTAATATTAATATTACAATTCCTGACTATAATTATCTATTTTCGGACTAATATTATCTTAAACCTGACTAAGTTATAATACATGTGAATATTATTATCCTAAAACTAACTATCCATATCTATTTTCTGACAATAATTGTCTAATTCCTGACTAATATATGCTAATTCCGGAGTGTTATAAATCTTAAAACATTTAATTACTCTATCTAAATATCGATATTATTATTCCTGAATATTATTATCTATTTTCTGACTAATATTATCTTAAACCTGACGAGTTATAATGTATCTAAATATTATTATTTTTAAACTGACTATCCATATCTATTTTCTGACAAGAACTATCTAATTCCTGACTAACATAATGTAATTCCTGGGTATAATAAATTTCAAAACATTTAATTACTGCAAATTATATTGGTATTACAACTCCTGACTATTATCATCTGTTTCCTGACTAATTTTATCTTAAACCTGACTGGGTTAATTTTATTTCTGAATAATATATCATAATACCTGATCTAAAAAATATAATTCCTGTTTAAGATATGCTAATTCCTGAGTATAAGCTACTGATATCATCAACTAAAACAAAAAATAAAATAACATCAACCAAATTTCCAAAAATAAAATAACATCAACCAAATTTCCAAAAATAAAATAACATCAACTAAATTTTCAAAAATAAAATACATAAACTAAATTTCCAAATTACATATTACTGAAATGTTATTTAATTATGATAAAGTACAAAACATTGAAAATAAGCTACAAAGATAATCTTCCTCAATTTTAGTTCTTTTTGCCTCTCTGCATGGATGATTTGCCTCTTCTCTTTTTCTCTTTAATTTGCTGGCTTCTTCTTCAGCAAAAACTAAACGTAATCCATTCAGAAATTCAGCCCAGTCTTGCACCATGCCATTATGAAACCCATAACCCTTATGCCTCATAATGTCATATGCAACCCACCATTCATTTGAATTATGATTTCTTCTTACTGTTTCTGGAATCCAATATTTATAATACCATAATTCATTATAATATTTACATGTACAGTTAATCATCGCCTTGGCTTTGAATGTGCACCTAGGGAAAATATGCATGCATAATATTTCTTCAACAACCATTGCTGGATGTGCATCTTTTAAGGCGTCAATTGGGTGTGGGATTTGATTAGCCATCTAAACAAAACAAAATGAAAACATAAATCTTAACAAAACTCAATAAAACAACACTAACAAAGGTATAATCATAATACGAAAAAAATATACCTTTTGTATTAGCAGTAGTTATATTCTTATAAGATTAATTAAAATTTCTAACTGAAGCAGTTTATATGGATTTTTTTTACTTTTTCTGAATACAGTTTGTTGACAATATGGTTACTTATATATAATGTTTAGAATGTGAATAGATGCAGTGTTTTGGAAGAGGGAGGGTCATGCCTTTTCAAATATGTCTTTTCATTTATAATTAACCTCTTTTCTAGTAAATTCATTTTATTTTATTCAATTAATTTTATGTCTGGTAAATGATTTTACGTGTTTTTTGAAAAGGGAAGAGGGAAGGTCATGAGTTATTAAATTCTAATTTCCTGACTATATTTATCTTAAACCTGACCATATCATTTATGTCCTGAGTAATTTATTATCTATTTTCCTGACTAATATAACTTTATTCCTGACTATTATAATCTAATTTCTGATTCGAACAATATTTTGACTATTTTTTGTTACTGAAATTAGATTATTAAAATTGTTTCAATTTAATTTCTGATTGAAACAATTTTATTCCTGAAATTTACATTTTAATTCCTGATATATTCTAATTTTTGTATATTTATCATTTAAGTCCCGAGTAATTTATTATGTATTTTCTTGACTAATATAACTTTATTCCTGACTATAATAATCTAATTTCTGATTCGAACAATTTTTTGATATTTTGACTATTTTTTGTTACTGAAATTAAATTAATAAAATTGTTTCAATTTAATTTCTGATTGAAACAATTTTATTCCTGAAATATACAATCTAATTCCTGATATATTCAAATTAATTCACATACAAAATTTAATTCCTGACAAAACAAAACTAATAAGTGACATAAATAATCTAATTCCTGAAAAAATAATCAACAACATATTATAATCAGATACAAATATTATTATTTCTGACTGATAATATCTATTTCCTGATTAATCATAAACCTAAACCTGACTGAGATTATTTATTTCCTGACTAGTATTTAGTAATTCCTGATTTAAATAATGTAATTCCTGACTAAGACATGATAATTCTTAAGTATCATAAATTTAAAGAATATTTATTTACTGTGTATAATATTTTATTTCCTGACAAAAATAAATTATGATATGTTTCATATATACTTTTCTTGCAGATTAATACAAATATGACAAGGATGAAAACATAACTAAATGTCTAGCAGGTTATACTGTATCAGACTACAATGAGGGATTTGTTTTATACAAAGCTCATTCAAGGTCTGTTGGTTTCAGTGTCAGAAAATCAACAAAGAGAAGAGATAATAATGATAAATTGGATGAGTTTTATTTTATATGTTCTAAAGAAGGGCATACAAAGGGTAAAATGAAGATGGCAGGTGAACAAAATTCAGTGGAAATACCCATGTTGGGTAAAATTGATGAAAAAAAGAGAAAAGATAGGGAGGTAAATGAGACAAGAACTGGATGCAAAGCTCATATTCGTTTCAAGAAAACCAAAGAAGGAAGTTTCGAAGCTGTTACACATGAGTTGGAGCATAATCATGAATTGGTTATAGCAGTTCAACGTCATCATCTAAGATCAGAAAGGCAAATATCAGCACCAATGGGTGAACTAATTGAAAGCATGGTTGAAAGTGGTATCAAACCAATGGATGCTTACAATTATATCACCAATGAAGCTGGAGGAAAAGAATGTGTAGGTCATACTAAGAGAGACCACCTTAACTATGTATCAAGGGTGAAAATGAGTATGGTTGAAGGTGGAGACATGCAGAATGTATTAAATACCCTTCAAGAGAGAGGAGATAATGATCCTTCATTCTTTTATAGACTGAAATTTGGAGAAGAAAACAATGTGGTGAACTATTTTTGGCGTGATTCTCAAATGCTTGAAGATTTCAAAGCCTATGGTGATGTTTTAATCTTCGATACAACATACAGAACAAACAAATGGGTTGATATGTGCACCATTTGTTGGTATAAACTGTCACTGGAGAACAACAATGTTTGGATGTGCATTCATAAGTGACGAAAAGACTGACACATTTGTTTGGCTTCTTAAATTTTTCAAAAAGTCGATGTGTGGAATCGAACCAAAATCAAACTTCACTGATCAGGATCTTGCAATGAGTAACGCCATACCAGAGGTAAGAATTTTTGTCTTCATAATATATTGTTTCTGGATTAGAATAACTTAATAACTGATAAAAACATATCAATACCTGACAGAAATTATATAATTCCTGATAAATATTTGTTTAATTCTTGGCTAATAATATATGTTTCATGTTCATAATTTAATGTAATATAATTCCTGATCAAAAATATATTAATTCTGATAAAATAAAGGCAATACCTGACTAAGATATATTAATAAGTTCAAATTATTTAATATTGATTGACAGAATCTTATTCATGATAGCAAGATCCTTAATCCTGATATAAGTTTTCTAATACCTGATCGAAATTAAGTCATTACTAATTCAAATTTATTTAATTTCATTTCAAGTTTATTTCTGAGCAAAATGTTATAATTATTGAGTAAAATATTCTTATTTCTGATTGTGATATATGGAATATATAACAAATTAATGAAATTCCTGACTAAAATAATATAATTCCTGACGAAAAATTATTAATACTAAAAAAAAAAATCAATATATGAATAAAAACCAACAAAACCATATCATTTTAAACCAAATCTGAATAAATCTTTTGATAATAAAAACAGGAAATACAGAAACATAAACATAAAAGCATATCATATTTTCCATATATTTTAATGATATTGATTGTGACTAGAAATTAACAGAAAAAAAAAGATAAAGAAAAAAACCCTAAAATCATAATCTTCTTGTTGTTCTTCCTCAGATATTAAACTTGTTTTTTCTTTTGATCTTCTTTTTGTTCTTTCTCTTCCTTCTTGTGTTAGATCTTCTTCTTTCTGCTTTTTGTTCTGTGTTTCCTGCCATATCTCTTGTGCTCTCTTTCTCTTGATTAGTTGTTCGATTTCATTCTTTTCAACTTTTTCATAGAGCTTCATCAATCCATTCTTCACTCTATCTCTTCTATCCAACATATCATTTAATTTTTTTTCAAAGTTATCAATTGCATTTTCTTCTGGATCGTTTGATGAGGTAGAAGACTGGGAATTGTTTTGCATATTTGAGAAATATTGAGGATCGTTTGATGAAGTAGAAGACTGAGAATTGTTTTGCATTTTTGAGGAATATTGAAAAAAAGTTTGTTTTAGGAGAGAGAATATACCAAAGTACAAAAACATGCAAAATGTATGAGTAAATAATACTTTTATAGACAAATAAAAAATATTAAAAAAAAAAGATAATTTTTAAATATATTCCTTTTTATTAATATTACATTGTTTTGGTCCTTATCCAGTACCTCAAGTACAATTCTGATTATTACATTTTTTTAGTCCTTATCCAAAACTCCAAGTGAACACTAAGACTATTAATTCCTGACCAAAATATACTAATACCTTTCATAATTCATCTAAAATCAGACCAAAATATACTAATTCCTGACCAAAATATGCTAATTCCTGATTAAAATAAGGGTATTTTCACTTTTACCACCTTCAAATAACCACTTAATTGAATTTACCACCTCCAAAAAAAAAGATTTACTTTACCACCAACAAAATTTCCAAAAAATCGATTTTACCACCAACTAACGGATTCCGTCCACGAATCCGTTAGTAGGGCCCACCTTTTTGACGTTTCTTCTTCATCTTCCCCGATCTTCCGTGTAAACCAACCAGCAACGAAATCAACTACCTCGGTTGGTCGGAATTTCGTGTGTGACTAAGGAGGGGCCGGAATTTGGTGTGTGGGTTAGGGAGGTGGTCGGAATTAGGTGGTGGTTAGGGTTTTAGGAGTGCAAAATTTGGTGGTGGCTAGGGTTTTTAGAGTGGTCGGAATTAGAAGGGGATTTATGGGTGGTCGGGATTTGGTGGCTGCCAAAAACTAAGAAGCCAAATCACTAACAACAAGGATACAAATCGATTATCATCAACATTTCTACAAACCAAAGCAATTAATCCATTACAATACCCACAAATCGAAACCTCAAAACCAGAAAAAGAATTGGGTAAATCAAACCTTGTCAATCGTTTTTAGCATCAAGCTCAGAACCCCACTTCAATGGAGTCGATTCCAGGTGACTTCCATGGTTGAGGATAAGAAGACGACGGTCAGAGGAGAGAGAATGAGCGAGATGAAGTCTGATTAAATGGGTGTTGTTGATTGATTAAGGAATGCCAAGCCTTGGAAACGCATTTGAAGCGAAGTAGTGATTTAGTGGGTAATCGAAAAGAATGGAGGTGATTAACTCCATTGGAAGAGACGCCATTGTTGTGGCTTTCGAGAAAACAGAGCAAAAAAATAAATAAAAATTGGAGGAAAGGTGGTTGTGGCTGCGCGGTGCGGTGGTGGGGCTGGTCGTAGCGGTTAGGTGGTGGGGGCTGGTCGTAGCGGTTAGGTGGTGGGGGCTGGTCGTGGCTGGTCGGCGGTGGGGGTCCTGACGGTGGCAGCAACACCGGTTGATTAATGGGGATTTTTTTAATTTTTTTTTAAAACTTACCCAATAATATGGCGACACGTGTGCAAGGTAGGCCCCACTAACGGATTTATGGACGGAATCCGTTAGTTGGAGGTGATTGGTGGTAAAACTGATGTTTTATTTTTTTATGAGGTGGTAAAGTAAATCTTTTTTTTTTTTGAGGTGGTAAATTCGACAAAGTCATTATTTGAAGGTGGTAAAAATGAAAATACCCTTAAAATAATTATATTCCTGATACGCATTTCTTCTTGTTCGTGGGTGATGACTTATTCTAAGACACCTTGTAACCTACAATAACATATAATAGATGTTAGTTTATGCAACAATATTTCAACAAACATAAGTTATTCACATTTTAGGCATACAGACCTGTTCACTGTGGTGGTTGGGCACCATAATGAGGATAACCAGGGGGTGGCCAAGTCCCATTTTGCTTCATCCTGTACTCAATGATACAGTCAGCCAAAAAACCAGGGTCATCTGAAACGTAATGAGTGATTTATAAAACTCAAGAATAAGTTTTCCTTTGTTGCTTGTACAGTTACAATTTATAAAACGTAATATATAAAGAAATTGAAGTTAAGATGCAAAGTTGAATTATAAAGGAAATGATTTATAAAAGGAAAAAAGTTACTGTTTTTTAGCCGTTTATTGGGACCCAAATGGCAGAATTACAGTGGAAGATTAATTTGACTGATAATCTGAAAAATATGTTGATTTTAAAAATATTGATTCTAAGTTTAAATAAAAAGTCTAAAAATATTTAATTACTGACCTAAAGATATTTATACCTGATTTAAATTTTCTATTATCTGACTAAAATATGCTAATTTCTAACTCTAATATTGTTATGCCTGAGAAAAATATACAAATGTCTTACATAATTTATGTAATTCCTGACTAAATGTTTTTAATTTCTGATTATAATAGTCATATTGCTGACTACAGTAATTTAATTTTTGTTGCAGGTTTATCCAAACCCAAGACATAGGCTATGTCTATGGCATTTGCAAAAGAATTTTGTGTCACACTTCGGAACTCTAAAAACCAATCCTGAATTCAAAAATATGTTTCACAAATGCTTAAGTGGATGTGATTCTAAATCTGACTTTGAAGATTGTTGGCACAAGATGGTTCAAAAACATGTGCTAGAGAAAAAAGAATGGTTTGATAGGTTATACGGTCTACGAGATAAATGGTGCACATCATTGAGCAAGGATATTTTCTCAGCTGGAATTCTTTCATCATAAAGGGTAGAAGTAACAAACAGAGCAATTTCATTTAAGGCCAACAAAACCACAAAGCTTTTGGAGTTCTTTCACATTTTTGAGGCTACTATGAAAAGATGGAGAAGCACTGAAAAGAGTGACAACTTCAGATGTACTACTGAGAGACCAAGAACAACAACAAAGATATTAAAACATGCAACTGAAGTTTATACTCTAAACTTATACAAGGATTTTAGGCTGGAATTTGAAACAAGTCTCAGAGCATATGCAAGAGAAAAAGCCACTTCAATGCAATATGTCAAATTCTTTGATGTTTCTCTTGATGAAGATTATATGAACACCTATCAAGTCATATATTACACTCAAAACAATGAGTTTAAGTGTTCTTGTATGTGCTTCATAGAGACTGGATTGTTGTGCTTTCACATTATCAAGATAATGCAAATGTACAGCATACATGCTATTCCAGAGAGATACATTCTGAAACGTTGGAACAAGCTTGCTAAATCAAACATTTGGGATGGCAGTGAATCAGGTATGTACATACTTTGTTATTTTAAAATTTATTACTTGTTTATTTAGTATAAAAAAATATCTTTATTCCTGAGATAAACATTTTAATTACTGTCATAAATAATTTGCTGACATAGATGAAAACTTAATGTCTGATGTGAAAAATATAATACATGAAAAAGATAATATTATTCCTGATTGAAACAAGTTTATTCCTGAAGCATACAATTTAATTCCTGAATAAAATTTAAAATACCTGACATACATATTTTAATTCCTGAGTAAAGAAATCTTAAAGCTGACAAACTTTATCTTATTCCTGATCCTTTCTAATTTATAATAACTAATTTCTGATTGAAACATTTTTATTCCTGAAACAATCTAAATCCTATGTAATCAAAAAAATTTAATACCTGACACACATAATTTAATTCCTGACAAAACAAATCTAATAAATGAAAAAAATAATCTAATTCCTGAACATAATGAACACTGAACAACATATTATAATGTTATACCAATAATCTTATTCATGAACAAAATATTATAATATCTGATATATATTTTATTATTTCTGATATAAAATCAGATTTATTACAAACATAAAATTATATAAATATTTAAAAACTTATACATTGGTACCACTTCCTGCTTCATTAGGAAGCCTTTCAGTACCATCAGCATTAAAAATTCTAATATAAATGTTATAATGATCATGGTAAACATCAAGTCTGTCTCCAACAACTATGTTGTTCGCAGCTACAAAGTTTTCCCATTCACGATCAATCAACATACCACCACAACCTGTATTTTCTAGTATGCTTATGACTCTTACTTCCCAAAATCTATCTTCTCTGCCATTCTTCTCAGCAAAGACTCTAACAAAGTTCTTGAATTTCAGAAGAAAAAGCTTCCAATCTTCAGGAATTATAGAACACAATAGAGGTTGTTATAATATAACTCTTTTAATAGAAAAAACTTAATTTAGAACAGCCTTTAAATAGAAAAGAGTTATGTAGGAACATTAATAATTAATCTGTAAATATGATAGTTAAATACAATAACTATTTAAATAAATTATTGAGTTAAAATACAAATATTACACCTTAGATGTGCTGTCATCTTCCTTGTTTTTATCATTTTCTTTTTCAGAAGTTTCTTGAACTTCTTTTTCAGTAACTTGTGCATTTTCTTCTTGGGATACTGGTGTATCTTGAGAAGTAGGAGGAGTAGGAGTAATTAAATGAAATCTAGGCAAAGAAGTATCTCCCTTGAGGAAACTCCTCCCTTCTTGCACAAGCCTAGCCTGATTCTCATTCATAGCAGATGAATAAATTTCATTAAGTCCCTTGGGTTTCTTTGGTGTTCTTGGAGGTGATGTGGAACTAAGTAGACCTTAATTACTAACTGAATGCACCTCTTTTTCTGATGGTGTTGTGCCTTCAACTAATTTTGGTTCTGCGGTTGTGTCTTTAACATCACTTCCTTGAACATTATTCAAACCAAGATCATCTGCCTCATTCTCTGGTTCCGTGCTTCCTTGGTTTGCATCCTCTAAATTTTGCTCTGCATCTTCAATTAGATCTTTTTGCAAACCAAGATCAGAAATAACATCATTCACCTATACAAAATAAAGAATAATATCAGATATATATCTAATATGATTTTAATAAGTATAAAAAAATGATAATAAATGTAATCAAACTTACAATTGCATCAGACTTAAGTTTTGTTTTATCAAACTGATCCAAATCAATAGCTAAAGTTTTAGTCTGCATTGCAGCTTCAACTATTGCATCAATTTTTGCTAAAAATTCAGGATTAGAATAGAAATCATCCTCTCCTTGAGATTGAGATTCTTGTGAATATGATTTTTCTTGATCCTTCAAATCAATAGCAAAGTCTATTTGGTTCTCTGATACAATCTTCAAGTCTCGACCAAATTTCATCATTTTCTTCTTCACAGGCTAATCAACAAATAAAATAAAAAATGAATAAGTAAAATGTAAGAAAGCAACATAATTGTTATTCCTGACTAATAGTTTCTTATTAGTAAAATGTAAGAAAATAACATAATTCTTATTGCTGATAATAGTAATCTAATTTCTGAGAGTGTTTATCTTATTCCTGACTAATAGTTTTTTATTCCTGACAAACAACTTAATTTCTGATGAAAGGAATTTAAATCCTGACAAACAGATACTAATCAAAATAAAATAATAGATTTAAGGATAATATTAGATAATGCTAATTTCTGATAGAAAAAGTATAATTCCTGATAATATGGTAGAAAATCCTGACAATAATGATGTATTCCCAAATTACAGCAATGTAAAAAAATCAACAATAACCTTAATATATTAATTTCATTTCCTGACCAAATTTACCATATTCCTGACTAATAGTTTCATATTACTGACTAATAGTTTCTTATTGCTGACAAGTACAACTTAATTTCTAATGAAAAGAATTTAAATCCTGACAAACTTATACTATAATCCAAATAAAATATTAGAAAATGCTAATTACTGATAGAAAGTACATAATTCCTGATAATATAATGTTAAATCCTGACAATAATAATATATTATCAAATCAACAACTTTAATATATTAATTTAATTTCCTGATAAAAGTATTCTAATTTCTAATTAAAGCAAATTATACAAAATCTAAAAATATAATAAAAAGATGGCAGTTTAAACTTACATCGATATCCATATTATCAATTTCAGCATCAGTAGGAAACTCTTTAGGAATCTTGTACATTACATATCTAGCTTTGTCATCTATATCCTTCAATTCAAAGCTAGTAGATTGTACAACCTGATCTTCCTTCTTTCTTTCTTTTTTTTTATCCAAATATTCATCTTCATCACTGTCTTCAATCTTAAACTCAATATTTTCCAGCCTTAAACTTTTAAGAAGAGCTTGTTCAGTTTTTCCAGCATATTGTTTTGGTGAGGCAGCAGGGTACAGTTTCACAGTACCATAATCCATATTTTCAGCAACAGACTTAATCCTCTGGTTCAAACTCTCACAGGTCCAGTTCAAAATAAACGGCTTGCGATGTAAAGTTGTCCCAAACTCAAACTTTTGTAAAAATGCAATTACAAAAGCAACTAAACAGCCATTTACTTGTTTAGATTTTGTTTTCAACTCCTTCCCTTCCTTTTTTTTCAAAACAAAGGCTTGAAAATCTGCTATTGACGCACATAAGAAGTCCATAACATAACCAGCCCAGTTGAAAGCCTTAATGAAACGCACATCTTCTAAAGATTTGATGATATTAAAATTAGGAGACTTATCACCAATTGGAGCCAAAAATGTAGACACAGCAAACATAACAAACATCTTTTTAAAATCAGCACCACCATCTCTATATTTCTCAAACATCATCTTATAAGTAATAATATTCACATATGTCTTCTTCTTCTTCCTACCCTGAACAACTTTTTCTTCTGTTTTCCTCTTCTTTTGCTTCTGTGCTTCAGCTTCATTTCCATGTTCAGAGTCATCCTCTATATCCAAACCCAAGAACCTCCTCCACTCTATCTTCAAATATTCATCAGGATTGATTGATTTCTTTATTTTAGAAATCTCTTTCACATGTATATCAGTAAAAGGAATACCAAACACATCAGCAATATCAGAACTATCAATATGAATTGCATGTTCCTTTTTACCAACAATAAGATTTCTAGCATGAGGATTAAAATGAGTTACTATATAGTTGTAAAACTGATGACTGATATTGTCCTGCAAATTCATTTGAAGCAATCCACCAAAACCAATGTCTATAACATCCTTCTTTTGCTCATCACTAAAATCTTCCATAATTGTACAAAGATAACTAGGACCAGATTTAGTACCAATTTCAAGGTCTGAAATATCATCTTCATTAAGAGCACTGAAAAATAAAAAACATGAATAAGACACACTTATTCCTGAAAAAAATTATGTTATCCCTGATAACAGTAAACTTATTTCTTAGCATAATTATCTTTTAAAACATTTAATTCCTGACTATTATAAATTTTAAAACATATAATTACTGTATGTAATAGTGATATTACAATTCCTGAGTATAATTATCTATTTCCTGACTAATATTATCTTAAACCTGACTGAGTTATAATATATGTGAATATTAATATCCTAAAACTGACTATCCATATCTATTTTCTGACAATAACTATCTATTTCCTAACTAATATATGTTAATTCCTGAGTGTTATAAATTTTAAAACATTTAATTACTCTATCTAAATATTGATATTAAAATTCCTGAGTATAATTATCTATTTTCTGACTAATATTATCTTAAACCTGACTGAGTTATAATATATGTGAATATTATTATCCTAAAACTGACTATCCATATCTATTTTCTGACAATAACTATCTATTTCCTGACTAATATATGTTAATTCCCGAGTGTTATAAATTTTAAAACATTTAATTACTCTATCTAAATATTGATATTAAAATTCCTGAGTGTAATTATCTATTTTCTGACTAATATTATCTTAAACCTAACTGAGTTATAATATATGTGAATATTATTATCCTAAAACTGACTATCCATATCTATTTTCTGACAATAACTATCTAATTCCTGACTAATATATGCTAATTCCTGAATGTTATAAATTATAAAACATTTAATTACTGTATCCAAATATTGATATTACAATTCCTGAGTATTATTATCTATTTTCTGACTAATACTGACTGAGTTATAACGTATCTAAATATTATTATCCTTAAAATGACTATCCATATCAATTTTCTGACAAAAACTATCTAATTCCTGACTAATATAATCTAATTCATGGGTATTATAAATCTAAAACATTTAATTACTGCACATTATATTGGTATTACAATTCCTGACTATTATTATCTGTTTCCTGACTAATATAATCTTAAACCTGACTGAGTTAATTTTATTCCTGAATAATATATCATAATACCTGATAAAAAAAATCTAATTCTTGTTTAAGACATGCTAATTCCTGAGTATGATAAATTTGAATACAGACAACAACAACTTAATTTCTGATGAAAAACATCTAAATCCTGAAAAACATATACTATTATCAAAATAAAACAATACAATTAAAGATAATATAATAAAATGCTTATTTCTGATATAAATAATATAATTCCTGACTATATAATAGTCAATCCTCAAAATAATCAAAATTACAACTAATGTAATTACATAAAAAAATAACATAATCCTACACAAGAATATTCAAAGTAAAAACAACAATTTACATTTCATCGAACACCTGGCGTGCATCTGAATATACAAAACAATATTTTTCCGAATTTACAAGAATATATTTCGAATATCACACCTCATAGATCGACTTCTTTTAGAACCTTGTTTAGGACCACGCTTCTTAGCATGTTGTGAATCATCCCTACAAAACAAGAACAAGAATAAAAAAAAAATTTCTGAATTTTTTTTTTAAAAAAAAAACGAATAAGCAAAAAATAACTAAAAAATTTATTAACCTTTATGGCATTTCAACTATCTTCGGAGGCTGTTTTGATGATCGTTTCATATAAACTTTTAAAGGAGAATCATCAACAGGAGGAAGGCCAGCCATTAATGTAGGTGAGGAAGACGGAATTTAGGGTTTATGTAAAAAAAATAAAAATTAAGTACATGCAAGTAAAATATAAGCTTGAAAATGAAGGAGTGATGCGAAATTTTAGGGAAAATGTAGTTAAGTTGAGAGTAATGGAGTGTAATGGAGTGTAATGGGAAGAAGAAGGAGGAGAAAGGCGGAACGTTGGAAGACGTTTTTTTTTAAAAAAAAAATCAAAAAATGATTGATAATTAATAGTCGGGCCGCGCGCGGGCCGAACTATTAAAAAACGGGCCGCGCGCGGGCCTGTAAGTAGAACGGACTCACATGAGTCCGTTCTACACAATATTTTCCGATTATAATATTAATTCCGAGCTATAACGAAAAAGATATGAATACGATATGAAACTCTATCCAAAACTGACACCGTCCTACTATTTCGGCCATATCTTTTTAACTATATAACATTTTAATCTGATTCTACTTTGATTGGAAAGTAGACTTCAAGATATTTCCAACGACATATTATATGACTTATTTGGACATCTGGATCAAAAGATATGATAAAAACAAAATCTAGGAAAACTGCTATCCATCGAGTTCTATTTCGATTCGAATTCGGATTCTTTTCTTATTCTTCGACCCTCTTTTTTCTCTATAAATAGAGGCCATATCTCCCCTTTTTCAATCACCAACTCTCATAAAAAAGTTCTTGATTCTCTCTCCCTCTTTCTAGCCTAGCCTTTTACAAACAATATTCCTCATACATTAGCACTAGAAACACCTAGCCAAGTTCGAAGTTGCCTTCGCCCTAGACGTGAAAGGTTTTAATTTCTGAGGGTCTGGTCCCAAATATATATTTAATTTAATTGTTTATTTTATATTTTCCTTGAAGTTACTAACGCGTGTATTTTGTTATTAGAAAGAGATATAAGGCATCCAAGTAAGTGCTTTAATTGTTTTATTAATATTATGATATAGAAATCATGTTTAGGTTGTTATTATGATTCCTAGTGTCATGTTAGGGTGTTTTGATCTTCCTAGTAACATGTTTAGGGTAACAACTAAAAATTCCTAATATCAAGTATGATTAAAAGTATGCTTCCTATTTTCTTTCCTAATATTCATGTTAGGGTTAAATCTTTGATTTTTAATGTTTAGTGACATGTTAGGGTTTTCTATTAATCTTGTTTGTATCATGCCTAGGATCTTGCTATTATTATGCTTTAACATGATTATGATAAATATAATTATTTTAATTCTTATTATAATAATTATTATTATAATAATTATTATAATAATTATTATTATAATTGTTATAATTTATTATGATTATGATATTATGTTGCTTGATATTATATTTATTGTTATTGTTGATCACACCTTTTATGCATGCTTAAAGGGAATTGGTACTTGTAGTCACGCTTAATAAGATAATTAATAATCTTGTTTAGAGTAAAATTGATTATAATCCAAGTGATCGCCAATAATAGATTTATTTGTGCATTAATATTCAATCAACATAGATTAAACAGGTTTAGGGTACACCTAATGATTGCATGTTAGTCAGAAAGCGCACATGAATACGATCAGAATAAAGTAGAGGCCTATTATTAGGGCAGGTTCAATCTCTTTTAGGTTGGATTTGTACCTTCATCCTTGAACTACCATTCATGGTTCCAGACCAATTGGAGTTGACGATCTCCTGGATCATTAAGGGGTGTAACCTTCACCTCGTGAACGGTTTACAAGTTCCTAAAACTTGTTAGCGACTCTTTTGCTCTATCTTCTTTCCCTTTGGACGCCATCGTACTTTAGTATATGATCACAGTGGGGTTCAAACTAGGGGTAATGCTTAAAATATTCCCTACAATTTTTGGCGACTCCACTGGGGAGGATTTCTATTTTAATTCCTGAAATTTATTTCGGCAATGATTTAGAATGAGTGGATGAGACTCGAAAAGTTCTATGTATTTCATGTGCGTAATTTTGTTTAACATTATTGTCATTTGTATAAAAAAGATCTCATTGGAAAGACCATCTGTAATGAGTTAAACATAGGATTTTTACACGTAGGAAAGTTGAGGAATATCTTTCACAACTAGGACCGAAATAATGCTGCGCGAAACTGAAAAATTTTATCGAGCATAGAAAGCTGCTGAGGCATGTAGGAACTAGCGTCAGGAAACAAAGTCTAACGCCACTTATTTGACTTTACCGCCAGGCGACAACTTCTGTCGCAAGGCGCTAAAGCCAAATTGTGGCGCCTGCCTCTGTTTGCTGGCGCCAAGTTCTTCCAATACCGAGCCAGAAATATGCGTTCTAATTTTGACCAGTTTTTAGCATTGTATGCTCGATCCTACTTCTTGATTGAGTTTTTCTCACTTTTTTGAAACCCATATGTGTTCTACATATGGACATAACCCCCTGGGAATTCATGCTCCATCTACCTAATTGAACGCTCTGAGCAACAAAGGGTACATCCGAGAATGTTGAATTCACCCAACCATGGAAGCGAGTTTTTCTAAACTCGCAGTGTCCTATCCACTCGCGCCAACCCTTCACGGTTAGGCTTCCGCGCGGTGCATCCGGACAATTAAACATGGACCCTCTTTGACTAACCCATTTCCCAAACCTTAGAGAACTAGAGCAATGGTTAGGTTGCAAACTCATTGCATCATGTTGTGACTACTTGACTACTTGTGCATCTCTTACTTGTGCATACTTATTATGTGACTAAACTAACCGTTTGGTTTAATTTGATTTGTGCTTGTAAATAAGTCTTAATAAACTAATTAATGACTAAAGGACTTTGATTAATTAATTAATGAATTAATTAATTTGAGCTGATAAATATGTCTAAAATCGAGTCATAGTTCCTTTAAGTCAACCCGGATTTTTATTCCCGTATACTGCACAAGAGTCAACTTGTTTTGGTCATAGCCGGATTTCTAGGAAGAACTACGAGTTGTAAAACCTATGGATCTATAGCCTCGAGTGTTATCTTTAATTTGGCGTTGGTTTAATCCCAATCAAAGTCACAGATAAAAAGTTATGACTAAAATATCACAGCCTGTTCGGTTTAATGCATATACGTGAAATCTTAACTTAGTCTTTGATTTAGTCTAGCCACATGGTCATAACACGAGTCTTAACATGTCACCTACACTCACTATTCCTAGAACACACTTCTTATATGTCACCATGACCATGTCTTAGGTTCATGCATGAGTCGTTTTCCGTCATTCGAGTGTGGGGTACATTCTATTCCTAATTTTTCATATCTCTCCATCTACATCATCTTTCTCCATCTCACAACCTTCATTCTTCCTACCTTCTTCCATTCATGCACGTTGAGTCGAATTTGAGTCATGTGATTGACAAAAAAAATGAGGGTAATGATGAAACAAATGCACAAGGCAAGCTTCTCACCAAGATTTCATGCTTTCTTCTTCTGTTTTTTCAAACCCTTTCCCCAATAAGTCTAGCATAGGAACCCTTCATCCTCCTTGAATTTATTTCTTAGAGTTTGAATTTTACCCTTCACCTTTTAATAAAATGAACATTTATTTCCTTGCATATGATCATTGCATTGCATTGCATTGCAAAAAAAAAAGAAAAAAAAAACGTCAAGTTAAGTACAAGGTATACCAATGATTTGAGGCATCCCTTGTAGCCACATCATATCACCTTTCACCCTTAAAATATGTAATCCTTTCTTGATACACAACTTTGAGCCTTGTCTAACGATAGATCTTTCTTTTTTCAACCCATATCTACCTAACCTTGGGATGGGATGATGTGTAACTTATGCATTTTTTTAAAAAAAAAGCTTGAGTGACTTCAAAATATAAAATAGCAAAAAATAAGCAAAAAAATAAAATAAAATAAAAGTGTACAAAAGGGCAAGTGTTCCAATGTCTTTGATATGAACACGTCTCAGATTGCGTCTCTTATCAAGTGCTCGGTACCGTGCCTGAGAAACATGAATACCAAGTGAGTGATAGACCGCATGATCGGGATTTCCCACACTTATCAAAAAGGTTCAAAAAAAAAGTAAAAAAAAAAAAAAAAAAGCGCTGAAAAAAGAGTCAAAAGCCTCAAGCATAAAAATACAAAGATTCAAAAGCAAGGTTGCACACCTTGGGGGTTTATCTAGGGTCTTGAGCTTTTTATCCCCTTCTTCTTCAACCTTTAGACTAACCACGTTACAACCCCTTAAAAAGACCTTTTTGAGGTATACACACATACTTGTGCGAGGTTCGGCTAGAGTTATGTTCGGCTTGATTTCTAATGGATACGTAGGCAACCTCACAAAGGGGTGCGGCCGTAATAAAAATGCTTTCATATTTGCATTCACACACTCACATCATGATCATATCAAGGGATCCCCTATGCTCATTCTTATTTACTTAAAGCTAGACTTGCGGGGCTTGATCCTTATATCATTAGCTTACCCAGCCTGAGAGTCACCATTATTTGACTCTTTTCAATATATTTTCCCACACAATTAGCCCTTGCGGCCTAGCTTTAGTGTCACTATCACACACATCACAGATACATGACCAAATAGTCCTTCCCTTAGGAACCCTTTGTCATGAAATCTTAACATAACGTTGAAGTATGCCTTGTCATATCAAAATCACTCATCAATCATAATCATCATTGCATCGAAGTATGAAGTACTTAGCCTCCGTGCCTAAGTTACCTAAATACTTTCATTATCGAGTCAACTAGGATAGTCTAAGATGTTACAATCCTTGCACTATGAGAGAAAACGTTAACGGATTAAGCTCATTCAACATGCACCTTCAAAAACTACACTTTGATTCTTTTTCGCGTCTTTCTTTTTTCGGGAGAAAATCGGTACCCTCCACAAAAATGACGGAAAATTTTTGATTTCACATCTAGTCGAGTCAACCTCGAGTCAATCATAGTGAGTCAAGTTTATACCTTGATTCATGTCAAGTCAATGAGTCAAGCAACACTAAGTCTTAGGTCGACCCTAAAGAAAGATAAGCAAAGTCCTATAGTCAAAGATATAAATGCAGGTGCATCCCAGCAAGCGAGGACATTCCCGGATTTTTTTCGAAAAAACCGCGAATATGATACAGGAGATTCCTCCAAGATAAGAGGAGTTACATGGATCAGTAAATTAGATATGAAGAGCTTTAATTTACAAAGGATTTGAGCGGATTTAGTTGAAAGGAAACGACCAAGCTCAAAGTTCGGAGCAAAACCAAGCAACACCAGGCGGCAAGAGCAGAATAGGGAAGACCCGACTCCAGCGCCTTCTGTCGTCTGGCAATAGAGTGCAGCGCCTGGCGCTAGATCCCAACGTCTGGTGACAGAGTCAATTCTTGGCGCCAGCGATATTTCAGCAGCGACAGAGCTCGAAGCCTCTGAGAACGGCTATTTCGACCTCATACAGCAATTTCGAGTTCCTTGGTACGCTAGTTAGCCCCTATAAGCAAATTGACATGATTAGTAGTCGGCTCGATTACAATCGGAGTAAGTGATTGACCTGAAAAAAAATCGTCTCACTTAGCTTAAGCTCCTAAAACACTGGCTCATTACAACCACCAACTTATCGGTTTAAAAACAAGCACTTAAACGACAATATTTCCAAATACGGATTGTCACGCATTCTTATTAAACGACAATATTTCCAAATATGGATTGTCGCGCATTCTTCTTAAAGGACAATTTTTCCAAAATTGGATTGTCATCCCCATTTGACAATATTTCCAAATATGGATTGTCGTGCATCTTCTTCAACGACAATTTTTCCAAGATTGGATTGTCATCTCTGGCAAAGTTTCCAAGCGTGGATTGTCGTGCTCCTTCTCTGTTTGGCAATTTTTTCCAAGATCGGATTGTCATCGCTGGCAAGTTTTCCGAGATTGGATTGTCATACACATATATAGTTCCCTTTGGCAAAATTTCCCAAAGGATTGTCGTAGGTCTCCACTCATCATAAATTTCGGCAAAGGTTCCTCAACGTGGATTGTCATTCATTTCAGTAAGTGGAAAATTTTCCCGAAGTGGATTGTCGGTCGAATCTTTTTTACAAATGTTCCAAGACGCGGATTGTCAATTGTGGCAATATTTTCCTAAAAGGATTGTCGCATAGCGTTGGAAAATTTCCAAGGTGGATTGCTTTCAAGAGTTATATTCCAAGATGTGGATTGTCGATCGTAGCAAAGTTCTTATGACATATTGTTACGAAGCATTGGCAACTCTTCCCAAAATTAGATTTTGACAAATTTTCCGAGATACGGATTGTCGCTTCATCGTAGCAACATTTCCAACGACGGATTGTTACGTAGCTTTGACAACTTTCCCTAAATCAGATTGTTATACAACATACAAGAGTTGTGTTGGAAACTATTCCCAAAGAAAAGAGGATTGTCATCACAGCAAAAGCACCAACATACTGGTTCACAAGCAGCAAAGCGCCGACGTACTGGCATAGCAGCATTAAGGATCAACAAGCAGTGATCTTTTCGAAGACTATCACAGAGGAAATTGGAGGCAGTTACAGGCGTAGCAGTCTTCAGGCGGTATTCTCCAGCTTGCGAAAGATCGTCACAACAAATCGATTACCTCCAAAGACGTGTGTTCGACGGTGCAAGATGCGCGTTTCTAAACTCTTTTATTTGTTTAACTAACGCTAGTTTTGCAGGTATCGACGTTACAAGAATGATTTAGGATTGCAGAACGTTCTGAATCATTCTCCGTCCCTATCGATACTTTGAATTTTGTTTTCGAAACTTGCGTTTCTCCAAACTCAGTCAAACACGCGTTTTCTTATGTTGATAAAATTTAACTATACGAGAGGGTAAAATCGTATTTTCCTTAAAAACGCTTCTTTTACTCTGATTAAAACTCTTAAAAGTCAAATAAAGTCGATTTATCAGTGCTAATTAAATTAGGACTCAAAAGAACCTTCTAGAAGATTCTAGAAGACTATAATCAATCCTAATCGCATTAGGAATGATAAATCCTTATTAGGCCCTCCTCTAGATCATTGGGCCGCATATAAGGCTCAAACCAGGCCCAGTTTAGTAATTTGGCCATAACTTCCTCATTATTCATCGAAATTGGGCTTATAACATATCGTTGGAAAGCTCTTTTCAAACCCAACCCAACTACACTATTATTTTACCCTTTCCATGGACCAAACCAAACTAGATTGGCTGTTTTTCTCAAAATAGGTTTTCTAAAACAAAGAGAAAGAAAAGAATTAAAAACTAACCGCAACACTAGACTTTCCACACTTTCACTTCATTTGATTATGATTCGACGTGAAAGGTACTCATCACTAGGTCTGGTTTTGGGGAGACACAAATGGGTGTCTGCAGAAGCCCCCACTTTGACTGAGTTTGGAGAAACGCAAGTTTTGAAAACAAAAGTCAAAGTATCGATAGAGACGGAGAATGATTCAAAACGTTCTGCGATCCTAAATCATCCTTGTAAAGCCGATACCTGCAAAACTAGTGTTAGTTAAACAGATAAGAGAGTTAAGAAACGCGTATCTTGCACCGTCAAGCACACGTCTCTGAAGGTAACCGATTTGTTACTGCATTTATGTTGTTGTGACAACCTTCCACAAGCTAGGGAACGCCATCCTGCTGTTTGTTTTGACTATTCTTCCGCAATCTAGGGAACGTCGTCGATCAATTTTACTACATCTCGAGCCTTTTTCTTGAATCATAGTGACAACCTTCCCAATCATAGCAAAAGTCGTCGAAGACCGTCTCATCACGAACCGCTCTTCTCAAATCTCGGTGTCAACCTCCACAATCTTAGCGAATGCCGTTGAAGACCGCCCATCTCGTGCTATCTTCTCAAATCTTTGGTGACAACCTCCACAATCTTAGGGAATGCTGTCGAAGACCGCCCATCTCGTGCTACCTTCTCAAATCGAGTGATAACTTCCACAATCATAGCTAAAGCCATCAAAGACCGCTTCATCTTGAATCGTTCTTTTCTCAAATCAAATAATAACCTCCTCAATCATAGTGAAAGCTATCGAAGGTCGCTTCATCTCAAACCGTCCTTCTCAAATCTAAGCGAGAGACCTTTTTTTTTTAATCTTAAAGCCCCCCTGTCGAAAGCTTCGTCATCTTAAATAAACCTTTCCATCTTTGGAAAATCTTTTTCAAGAACCATATCTGCGATTCTTAAAGGCTTAAAATTGATTTGTGAAAATCTTCCATCCTAGGAATTCTTTGTGAACCATTATGTCGGTGCTTTTACTGTTTGTGAACCATTATATCTGTGCTTTTGCCATGAGCCAATGTTTAGGCAATTTAAGCTAAGTGAGACGGTCTTTTATCAGGTTGATCTTCTTATAGGGGCTAACTAGCGTACCAAGGAACCCGAAATTGTTGTATGAGGTCGAAATAACCATTCCGAGAGGCTTCGAGCTCTGTCGCCGTTGCAACACCTCTGGCGCCTTCATATTGCTCTGTTGCTAGGCGACATATGTTGTCACCAGGCGACAGCCTTGTCATCTGGCGCTGGAGTCGGGTCTTCCCTATTTTGCCCTTGCTGCTGCTGTTCGTTGCTCGGTTTCGCTTCGACTTTTGAACTTGGTCGTTTCCTTTCAACCAAATCCGCTCAAATCTTTTGTAAATCAAAGCTCTTCATCTCTAATTTCGCTTCGATTTGTGTAATTTCTCTCATCTTGGAAGAACCTCATGTGTCATATTTGCATTTTTTTCGAAAAAAATCCGGGAATGTCCTCGCTTGCTGGGATGCACCTGCATTTATATTTTTTACTATAGGACTTTGCTCATCCTTCTTTAGGATTGACCTAAGACTTAGTGTTTCTTGACTCATTAAGACTTGACATGACTCAAGGCATAAACCTGACTTAATGTTACTCACTTCGTGGGACTCGTGTGTGCATAGAGTTGACTCAATGTGTACATGAATCGTGTGTGAAATTGTAATGTGATCGTGCGACTCGAAAAATGCAAAGAAGAAAAAATTTTCCGTCATTTTTGTGGAGGGTACCGACTTTCTCCCGAAAAAGAAAGACGCAAAAAAGAATTGAAGTGTAAATTTTTGAAAGTGCGTGTTGAATGAGCTTAGTCAAAAGTTGTGCAAGGATTAATTCATCCTAGGCTATCTCACTTGTTGACTCCATGATGAAAGTATTTTGGTAACTTAGGCATAGAGGCTAAGCACTTCGTACTTTGTTATGCAATGATGATTGATGATGATATGACAAGGCATGCTTCAATTTTGTGTTAAGATTTCATAACAGATGGTTCCTCAGGGAAGGACTATTTGGTCATGTATATATACAGTGTGTGAAAGTGACACTAAAGTTAGGCCGCAAGGGCTAAGTGTGTGGAAAAAGATTTTGAGAAGAGTAAAATGGTGGTGACTCTTAGGCTGGGTAGGCTAATAATACAAGGATCAAGCCCCCAAGTCTAGCTCTAAGTGGATAGGGATGATTATAGGAGATCCCTTGATATGATCATGATGTGTGAATGTGAATGTGAATGTGAATGCATTTTTATTACGGCCGCACCTCGATGTGAGGTTGCCTACATATCCGTTAGGAATCAGGCCGAACGTAGCTCTAGCCGAACCTCGCACAAGTGTGAGTATACCTCAAAAAGGTCTTTTTAAGGGTTGTAACATGGTTAGGCTAAAGGTTTAAGAAGAAGGGGATAAAAGGCTCAAGACCCTAGATAAGCCCCCAAGGTGTGCAACTTTGCTTTTGAAAATTTGTATTTTCATGCTTGAGGTTTCTCACTCTTTTTTAGCTCTTTTTTATTTTTGCTTTATTTATTTTATTTTAATAAGTGTGAGCAATCTCGATCATGCGGTCTATCACTCACTTAGCATTCATGTTTCTCAGGCACGGTACCGAGCACTCGATAAGAAACGTAATTTGAGACGTGTTTATATCGAAGATATGTTCATGTCAAAGACATTGGAACACTTGCCCTTTTGTAAACTTTTATTTATTTTTTCTATTTTATTTATTTTGATCAATTGAAATCACTCAAGCCTTTTTTTCAAAATTGCATAAGTTGCACACTGTCCCATCCCAAGATTAGGTAGATATGGGCTGAAAAATAAAAGGTTTATCGTTAGACGAGGCTCAAAATGGCTTATCAAAAAAGGATTGCATATTTGAAGAGAAAAGGTGATATGATGTGGCTACAAGGGATGCCTCAAATTATTGGTATACCTTAAGCTTAGTTCGACAATATACATATATATATATATATATATATATATATATATATATATATATATATATATATATATATATATATATATATATATATATATATATATAATGCAATGTAATGAAATGATCATATGCAAGAAAATAAATTCTCATTTTTATTAAAGGAGAAGAAATAATGATCCTAAAAAATAAATCTAAGAATAATAAAAAAGGTGCCTATGCTAGACTTATTGGGGGAAGGGATAAATAAAAGAAAAAGAAAAAGGAGGTCACAAAATCTTGTCGTTGAAGCTTGCCTCTATCTTGTGTCGTTTGCTTTATCATCACTCGTTCTTCTTGGTAGCTGGAGGCATGGGAAGCTTGTTATTATTGTTCAAATGTTGGATATCCTCCTTTAGAGTCCAACTGCTTTCAGTAGTATGACCCCTACCTCGATGATATTTTCAATGTGCATCTGAATTCCAACTAGGCAATCTCTTTTCAGGTGCGGGATCTTGAATAGGTCCAATAGGAGTAATAAGTCCCTTGGCATGGAGTCGATCGAAGGCAGTATCGTAGCTCATCCCATGGGAGTGAATTCTTTCCTTAGTTTATTCTTAAATCCTTGATTATCCATGGCTAAAACTTCACTGAGATCAAAGGTACTAACATTGTTATTAGAGTGGACGTTTTCGAAAGAAGAAGGATTGTCGTTCTTCTTTCCTTTCCAACCACTGTGATTACTATTGTTAGTAGCTTTTTGCTTTGCGAGGTCATCTTCGATCTCGATGCCTATGTCATTGACGACTTTGAAAGTATTCAAGTTATGTTAATATTTTAAGTGCTTTGAATACTTTTCTTGTAAATTTTTGATGAACATCCTTATAGATTCCTTTTCGGAGGGCACCTCAATCATCTTAGCGGATGTTTCCCTCCACTTATTGAAGAAAGAAGTAAATCCTTCATTCTCTTTTTATCTTAGCATCTCAAGTTGTCTATAATCGATTTTAACTTGAATATTGCATTTATACCTATCAATGAAAGCGTTTACTATCGATTCCCAGGTAGAGTTTTTCTCTTTGTCAAGGGAGAAGAACCATTGTTGGCAAACGGTTTCAAGAGATAAGGAAAACAAGGAATGAAAGACTTTCCTATCAATCCCCTTAATGTTCATTATAGTTTTAAAGGCTCTCCAGTGAAGATAAGGATTATCTGTTGCCTTGAATTTAGGGATGTCAGTGGCATTGAAATTCTGCGGAAGAAGCTCCTTGTCCACCGAGACCCCTTGTGAACTAATGCCCTGAAATCTGTAGTCACTAGATAGCTTGCTCAAGCTTTCTTGCATGAGTACAATTTGTTGTTGCTTCACAGGGTCATTAATTTGAAGGGTTAAAGCCTTCAACACTTAAGTTATGTCAGTCAATTAACTCTTAAGTTCGTTGACTTCTTCCTGAGTTGCCATTATCTTCTTAGCTTTTCTTTTCCGGCTCACTGGTTTATCAAAAAGTTGAACTTGAATGAAGATGTTGTCCTTGATTGATCTCCCTTCTCTCCTTCACCAAGTACTGTGGAAAGGGAAATTAGGGATATTCTTTGTTAATTATTTAACTCAAACTCTACTCAACATGCAAGGATGGAAGAAGGTAGGAAGAATGAAGGTTGTAATATGGATGAAAGCATGTATAGAATGGAAAGATGATGTAGATGGAGAGATATTAAAAAATTAGGAATAGAATGTACTCCCAACTCAAATGACGGAAAAAAAACCGACTCATGCATGAACCTAAGACATGGTCATGGTGACATATACACAAAGTGTGTGCTAAGACTAGTGAGTGTAGGTGACATGCTTTGACTCTTGTGTATGACCATGTGGCTAGACTATGTGACTAAACTTAATTAAGGGCTAAACAAGGGTACTGTTATTAAAAAAATAACCAAATTGATTAGCAAATTGTTTAATTAGACTCATAGTGATGACTCGAGAAAAATACCGAACTATCGCCAAAGCAACAAGACTGTCGCCACACTCTGCAGTGCAGCGCCAGACGACAGAGCTGTCCCAGGCGTTGCACAAAAAAGTGCGGCGTTGCAGTCCAAATCGTGGCGCCATTGCTGGAGCGTTAATCTGGGATTGCTTTCGGTGTTATTACTCTACGGGACATGCCTAAAGTCGTACTAAGTCAATTCCAATTAAATTATTAGACTTTAATTACTTGAATTAATTAATTAATTAATTAGGAAAATTCCTTTTAGTCATTAATCAGTTTTTTTAGTCTTAAACACAAGTCAATAAACGGTTAGGAAAAACACATAGAGTATGCACAACAAATAATGCACAATCAGGCAAGTAGTCACAACATGATGCAATGAGTTTGCAACCTAACCATGGCTCTATTTCTCTAAAGTTCGGGATATAGGTTAGTCAAAGAGGTTCCATGGTTAATTGCCTGGATGCACCGCGCGGAAGCCTTACCTTTTGAAGGGTTGGCGCGAGTGGATAGGACACCGTGAGTTGAAAACTCGCTTCCATGGTTTGGTAAATTCAACATTCTCGGATGTACCCTTTGTTGCACAGAGCGTTCAATCAGGTAGATGGAGCACGAATACCCAGAGGGTTATGTCCATATGTAGAACACATATAGGTTTCAGAAAAGTAGGAAAAACTCAATCAGGATGTAGGATCGAGCAAACAGTGCTAAAAACTGGTTAAAATTAGAACGCATATTTCTGGCTCAGTATTGGAAGAACTTGGCGCCAACTAACAGAGGTCGTCGCCGTAATTTGGTTTTGCCGCTTGGCAAAAGGAGTGTCGCCTGGCAACAGAGTCAAGCATTACCTTAAACTTGAACCCCAATGTGATCATACACTAAAGTACAGTGGCGTCCAAAAGGAAGGAAGCTAGAGCAAAAGAGTCGCCAACAAGTTTTAGGAACTTGTAAACCGTTCACAGGGTGAAGGTTACACCCCTTAACGATCCAAGAGATCGTTAACTCCAATAGATCTGGAACTAAGACTAGAATTTCGGGGATGAAGGTACAAATTCAACCTAAAAGAGATTGAACATGTCCTAATAATAGGCCTCTACTTTATTCTTCTCGTATTCATGTGCGCTTTCTGACTAACATGCAATCATTAAGTTTACCCTAAACCTGTTTAATCTATGTTGGTTGAATATTAATGCACAAATAAATCTATTATTGGAGATCACTTGAATTATAATCAAATTAACCCTAAACAAGATTATTAATTATCTTATTAAGCGTGATTACAAGCACAAATTCCCTTTAAACATGCATAAAAGGTGTGATTAAGCAATAACAATAAATATCAAGCAACATAATAATAATCGTAAATTATAAATAATTATAATCATATTTATCATAATCATGTTCATGTTAAAAATAAAGCATAATAATAGCAAGATCATAGGCATGATACTAACAAGATTAATAACAAACCCTACCATGTCACTAAACATTAAAGATCAAAGCTTTAGCCCTAAAATGATACTAATATGAATATTAGGAAGAGAATAAAAGGCATAGCAGGAATCACAATTGTCATATTTGATATTAGAAATTTCAGTTGTTACCCTAAACATGATACTAGGAAGATGAAAACACGTACCCTAACATAATACTAGGAATCATAATAGCATCCTAGACATTATATCTATATCATAATATCAATGCAAACAATTAAAGCACTTACTTGGATGCCTCGTACCTCTTTCTAATAACAAAATACAAGCGTTAGTAAATTCAAGGAAAATAATAAAAACAAAACAATTAAATCAAATAATTAAATAGAGATTTGTGACCAAACTCTCAGAAATTAAAACATTTCATGTCTAGGGTGAAGGCAACTTCGAATTTGGCTAGGTGTGTCTAGATCTTGTGAATGCGGAATTTTGTGTGCAAAAGGCTAGTTTAGAAAAAAGAGAGAGAGAGTAATCAAAAGATTCTTGATGAGAGTTGATGATTGAAAACGGAGGTTTTAGGATGCTATTTATAGAGAAAATCAGCCGGATATGATAAAAAACAAATCAGAGTTTCAAAATGAATAAAACACGACCGCAGCGCCAAACACGCGCATGTCGCTAGACAACAGATCTGTCGCCAGACTCCAGGTCTGTCGCCAGGCGACAGAGCTGTCGCATGGCGCTAGAAATAATTTTTCACGCGTTTTCTTATTTTGATAAAATTATTTCGGGCAATTTTTCCTATATATATATATATATATATATATATATATATATATATATATATATATATATATATATATATATATATATATATATATATATATATATATATATATATATATACTGCAACATTATTGCTTTTTATGTTTAATAATACATAATTTCAACCGTTAATATTATTATTTAAAAATATACAAATTTTATAATGATTGAATTTTAATAAAATACACATTGAGATCTCTCTATCTCACATCATCGTAAGTTATGCATTAACATACTACCTCCATATATTTCTTTTTAGTTGCAACTAGTTAGCGCTAAAGAGCCCAAGGCAGTAGATAACGGATTCTTTTCACCTAATTTTTTCTTATATGAATTTACATGTATTTATCAAACCTTATTAAAACTTATTTTAGTTGTAATTTTAACTTGAGCAACTCTTAATTTTTCCTTATCCAAACTAAACTGAACTTATCTAAACTTATTAGACTTGAAATAAGTGAAAATAAGGTGAACAAAATGATCCCTTATTATACTCTGCATATTTTAAAGTAGCATTAACTTTGGAATACATGCCAAAATTGCAGAGCAATTAGTGTATAAAATTTTGTAAATATAATATATTCACTCTAGTCCACTCATACACCAAGGCATTTTTTAAATTTTGCCTTAATATTTTATCCCACACATTAATAACCAAATACAAAGTATAATTAATACTTCATCCATTCCCCTAATATGATACGGAATAACAAAAGAGAAAGGTACGAAATTTAAGATGAGGAGAAGATAAAGGGAAATAAAGATAAGGACTCATGTAATGAGGGGGGAGATAGAGAGAAAGCATGCATATATGAGTGCAACTGGGCGCATAGATGTTATTTTTTTGAAATGCATATAGGAGGGCTAATTGATAAATTCACTTAATTTTTGTGATTTTTTTATTGCTACAATGATATTTTTTAATGCAGCATTATACATGTATTATATATTAGTAGAGTATAAAGTGTTTTAGTAGTACTATTTATAACCATTATTGGTAACATTGGTACAATATTTGTAACATTGGAAAAATAAAATTTCACCACTATTTTGTCTTATAGCTGCTATTTACTTGTTATGTAAATAGTAGATATACGTTAATACTTAACTTGCATATATATGATAACACAAACTATTGGGTGCGAGCACCCACACCCAAGTGTTTGTGCGTCCCGTACCATTTTTCTTTCTCTTTATCTATCCTTCTTTTCTTCCCTTCTATTTCTCTATCCTATGCTCCTCCTCTTTTCTAGATCTAAATTAAAATCCGAAAGTCACATCAAATACATAAGCAATTATAATTAAACCAAAGGGGGTATTATTTTGAAATTTGTTATTGAACCAAAATTGATGACTTGCTCTGTTTGAAAGTAGATGACGGATGCGAAAGTGGAGGCGTTTGCGAAGGTGGAGCCGTTCTCTAGTGGTAATGGAGTTTTTGAAGGTGGAGTTTGTTGGTTTGCTTGGATGTGTGGCTGGGCTCTAACGTGGCTATGGTAGGAAGAAGAGAGATTGTGGTGGTCGGTAGGGGCTGTAGTAGGAAGGAGAAAGAGTGTGCTTGGTTGTGTTGGTGGTGGGTGGGGGTTGTGACAAGAAGGACGAAGGAGAGAGAGTGTGGTGGTGGTTGTGATGGTGGTGGGTTGGGCTGCGGCAGGAAAGACGAAGAGAGAGAGAAAGAGAGTTTGGTGGTGCCATGGTGTTTGTGTTGGTGGTGATAGGATTAGAAGATGGAAAGAAATCTTGGGCTCTTGGCTTATATGTTTGTGAATCTACTAACAGGAGAGAGAAAGAGTGGGAAAGAGGAGAGAGAATGAAATATTGTACTTATTGTATATATTTTATACATAAGCTAATTGATATTTCATATTAGCCAGTATTGAAGACAATAAAAATATATCAGCCGACAAAAGGAACTTATTAGCCACAAAAAATACATATAAGCCAACAAGAGGAGTAATTAGCCAACAAAATTTAATAATCAGCCAACACAAGGAACAAATTAGCCAACAAATGAAGCGTATCAGCCAACAAAAGGATAAAATCAGTAAACAAAAGCAACAGGTAAGTCAACAAAATAAACATATCAGCCAACAAAATAAAACATATAAGCCAACAATTAAAAGGAAAAATTGCCCGGAATAATTCGACCTTTTGCCCATCCGCTGAAAATAATCACACCTTTGGATTATTTTTTAATAATCCCACCATAATACCCACTCTATTTAAAATGGTCTCGGGTGACCAACAACCGGTTGAAGAGGTAATTTTTTTTAATTAAGTTTAATTTACACGTGTCACTACTTGATTTGTCCAAAATTAACAAAAATAATTTAAAAAAAAAAGTAAAATTAAATAAAAAAAAATTAAAATTTTAAAAAAAAAACATCACAAATCAGCACCACCATCCCCACCACTACCCAAAACCAAGAGCCCAGAACTACCGCCACTGATGCACCGACCCGAAACCACCGCCACTGACGCACCAACTCCAAACCACCTCCACTGATGTGCTTACCGGAATCCCATCCCACCCCAGCCAACCCACCCCAAAACTCCTTTCGAAAAATCGAAAACAGACCAAAACCCACGGCAAATCGAAAAATCTGGGATCGGGATTGGGGTTTGGTTGGGGAGGTCGGAGCGATTGGAAAAGGTACGGTGGACGGGGAGGGGGCTGGGATCGGGCCGGAAAAGGGATTTTCGAGGGTTAAGAGCTATAATACGGTCGCCGATCAGGGTTTCGCGGGGTAAGGGGTTGGGGGCTGGGCGTGGGATCTCATTGGTAGGGGTAAGGGTTCATTTGTGCGCTAGTTGGAGTTGGGATTCAGGCTTGCTGGCAAGGGTTGGTGGTTGTTGTGGCTGGTTGGGGTGGGAACTGATGGTGAATCTGGTGGTTCTAGCCTTCTAGGGGAGGAGTGTGAGGCTAGGTGGTCGGGACAGGGATTCAGGTTGCTGGTGGCGTGGCGCGGCATCGAAATCGGCGCCGGATCAGAGTCAGCATCAGCGCCGACTTAAGGTGGTCGGGGCAAGGATTCAGGTGGTGGTGTGGGGTGGCTTTAACATAATTAATTGTTTTTTTTTTTCTTTATAAAAAAATTAACTTTTGTGAAATTTTTTATTTTATATTAATTTTTTAGACCAATCACAGGCCGTCACGTGTTAGGTAACTTGTTATAACAAGTTACATGACCGGTTGGGACTATTTCGAGCGGATTGACTATAAAGGTCGGATTATTTAAAAATAATCAAAAGGTGGGATTATTTTGGGCGGATGGCTCAAATGTGGGATTATTTCGGGCAATTTTTTCAAATTAAAAATACATATCAGCTAAAAAAATACATATATCAGCTAACAAAATACATATACCAGCCAACTGATTAAAGAAACATATAGGCCAAAAAGATGTTTGATACCAACCAACAAAAGGAACATATCAGAATTATATATATATACATATATATGTATATATATACATATAAATATATGGATATGTATATATACATACATATATATATATACATATAAATATATGGATATGTATATATATATATATATATATATATATATATATATATATATATATATATATATATATATATATATATATATATATATATATATATATATATATATATATATATATATATATATATATAAACCTAAACTTTTAGCCAGATCACGAGATAGAGACACTTGGTGCTTCAACTTTTTGCCAAGTGTCGTGCCACGTAGGCAACAATTTTTATTAGTATGACATGTAGAATAAAAATGTTGGTTAAGTTTAGATGGATTTGATAAGATAAAAAAGTCAATTTAGAGTTTTATTTTCAATAAACATTTAATAAATTTTTGAGATAAAATTACTGGTTTAGAGTTTTATTTTTGATTGAATACCAATTATATATATATATATATATATATATATATATATATATATATATATATAAATTAAATTATAACCCTCTCAATCTATCAAACAATCAATTAAAACCATCTCAAGTTGAATTATAACCCTATTAAAAATAATTTAATTATAACTTTCAATTAAAAAAAAAAATCAATAGTATCCTACGTTAAAATTCCTAGCTAAATCAAAAGGGATATACACCTCTTACATAACAATGTTTGTACCAATGATAAGTTTAAAAAATTAACATACAGGAAAAAAAAATATTTTAAAACTCAATAAACAAATCGAGTATCGCCACCCGAGTTAAAGTTTTAAATAGACAGTCATCTTTCCAAAAAAAAATCCTAAAAGTCTAAGACTAACTTTCAAACCAAAATTTTTTAATAAAGTCTACGAGTAGTCAAATTGTTAAATAACATTGAAACTTAAAATTAAATTACTCATTCAATTATGAATATTAATAGCAACAAATGTTGTATACATGGATGAATTTAATTTACACAATAATGCCTTAAAATAATTAATACTTTGCAATTATTTCATAAGTAGCCGATTACTAAAAGGATTTTTAAATCATAAGTATATATATTATCGAAGGAACCCGGGGCATCGCCTGGGGTACGGACTAGTAACTAATATATAAAACTAAACTTTTAACTAGGCCACGAGGCAGCGACATTTGACATTCCAACTTTTTGCCAAGTGTTGTGCCACGCTGGATAGATTTATATATACTTCATAAGTTAAAAAAAATTAAAAAAAAAAGTTAGTTTAGAATTCTATTTGGACATAGTTTTAGGATAAAATTGTAAGTTTAGAGTTTTATTTTTGATATATTAAAAAAACCAATATTTCAGATGTACAAATTAAATTATATTTTATTCAAAAAAAAATTAAATTGGATTATAATTTTAAAAAATTATCATATAAATTTATTTTTAATATCAAAATAATTTTGGTGCGAAAGAAGTAGTTCGAAGTGTAAAATATAAATTTATAATATATATTAATCGGTTTAAATAATATACTTCACAATATAATATAATTTAATTACTACGTAAATCTGTCAATTAGGGTCGGGTCATAAGTCATCTCAGATTGGGTCACTTCAGATTACGAGTCAAGAAATGTTCAACCCTTGCCCAAAGTTTTGGGTTCGGGTCAACCCAACAGGCTTTGAACATTTATTTTATTTAATTTATATTTTTCTAGTTTTTAATTTTTTTAATGCATTAAATCGAACATTTCCACCAACATTATTATTAGTCATTACATGTCTACTAATCGTCACAAAAGCACATCAATTCCTAACTAATTTTGTATAATGATATATTTTAAAATTTGATATATAGAATAAAAATTTATTTTAAAATTCAATAAACAACCTGAGCATCGCACGAGACATAAAACTAGTAATATATATATATATATATATGGATAAATTACGCGGAATAATCTGACCTTTGGCTCATCCGCTCAAAATAATCCCACCTATTGATTATTTTTAAATAATCCGACCTTTATATCCAATCCGCTCAAATGGTACTGAGTGACCAGTAACCGGTTGAGGAGGTAACTTTTTTTTAAAAAAAGAAATTATTTTACACTTGTCACAACTTGATTTGTTCAAAATTTAAAAAAAAAATTAAAAACAAATACAAAAAAAATCCACCATGACCTAACTACCTAAGCCACACCACAGCCATCACTATTCCCCACCACCACCCAAACCCAGTCCTCAGAACCACCAACCCACCCAGAAATCGACCGATTTCCCACCGTCCACCGCACTAGAAACCGACCAGGATCCCACCCCAGCCAAACAATCCCCAGACCACCTTAAAAAACCAAACCCAAAACCACCTTTGAAAAATTGAAAACCCACCAAATCGCCCTGAATTGAGGTCGAGGAGGAAGGTGCGGTGGGAATGGGGGACAAGAAAGATCGGTGTGGCCGTAAAGACGGGGAACAGGGAAGGGGGAAAGGGCTAGGTTGCGTGACTTGAATTTAGGTCGGGGAGGGGGCTAGATTTCGTGAGGAAGGGAGGGTGTTGGTGTAACACCCCAAATCTCCCTCTACGGAAATACTAGATAATACGTATAATTATACCGTAGAGATAGACTTAGGTGTATTACCGCCGCGTGATTACGCAAGGCTACTCAAAATACTTAACTCAACAACAAAACTTGCAGCGGAAACTCAACTTTCTTTTATAAATACTTATAAAAATAGTAACATTGTTATAAGTGCTCAAAAATAAAGACAAGACATTCCTAAACTAGGTGAAGCAAATCCCGGGACTCCCATATTCTCATTCATGACTCCGCCTAAAAAAAGTCAACACTGCTTACCATTACGGTAAACAGGGCGAACCAAAACAAATAATAAATACTGATTAGCAAATTATGCTAAGTACGATAAGTGCAAGATAGTGTAAACTCAATTTATTTGCAAACATGCTTTTAAAACCAATTCTAGTAATTAATCCAATAAATTCAAAACTCATTATTCCAAAACTGATTCCAATCATTCAATATATATTATTCAAAATAATAGTTAATAAAACCAATTCCTTTTAATCCAATTCCTCACCCAAGTGTGCACACCCCCCAAGCTAGTCTCCTTATATTACAAGGCTATTCTTAAGAAAGGACCTGGTCATACAAAGTCCAAGGCCTTATCAATAAACTAAATCCGCATAGTGAGATTACTAACATGCTTATAAAGCATTTACAATAATAATAACTCAATGGTTCAATAAATCCTTTTAATATCCAATAGTTCCCGATATTATTTAAACACGATAAGTAATCCAAACCATTCGAAACATGATTTAAAAATCAATCATTCAAATACTTTTATTAAAATAAATACCTTCAAACATAATTAATTTCAAAATCAATTTAATTCAATCACCAATCAAATCATGTAAAACATGTTACTCAAACCAATTACTTTCAAAGGTATCTAGCCACCTAAACGTACCTTGATCCTTGCTAGAAAAACCACACAAAAAGAACCTCAAGAACCTTGATTGAACACACCCTACAAATAAATATAACCTTAATCAATATAACGTTCACGTACAAATAATTAAATTAAAACCTCCCAACTATATGTACATGAGCCTTTCAACATAAATATTATTAAAAATCTGATTTTATATAATTAAAACTACTCATAATAATTATTTATAAATCCCCCATAATAATAATAATAATAATAATAATAATAATAATAATAATAATAATAATAATAATAATAATAATAATAATAATAGTTGAATAAGAGAAGAGAATAAGAAAATATAAGAAACCAAGGAAAAGAGAAGAATTGGATTTGCGTTGGAAAGAATAGGCAGAACTTGCAGAGGCTATAACTCCTTCGATATAACTCTGAATTGGGTGATTCTTGAGCCTAACCTCAAGGATGTTTTGAGAGGAACAATATTCTGTGAAACGTAAATACCCCAAAACTGACTAAAAATGCCCGAAAATTGGCTTCAAAGATAAGTGGGATGATTTGTGTAAAAAGAGGAGAAGAAAAGTAGAGAATTGGTGTGAATAAGTGGGAAGAATTAAGGTTTATTTATAGTGTTGATGGTGTATAAAGGATAGAGTTTAAGGTGTGATATGATTACCAAAAAATGTGATAAGTTTTTGGGGTTGTTAAGGTACTTGAATCAAATTAAGTCTAGATTAATAGTTGGGTTAAAAGATAAGAAAATTTAAATGGATATACATATGGTTAGGAGAAGAAAGATATAAACAAAATGAGATAATGAAGAAGAAAATTAGAGTTTAATTTAAAATATAATAATTAACAAACTAAAGTGATAACAATCACTCTTCAAAACATGATCAAATCACGTTTCACAATTATTTATTTATTTTTATTTATTTATTTATTTTAATATAAAAACGAAAATAGTAATAAAATAATTGAATAAATAAATATTTTAGATAATATAAAATTAGTTAAATACATAATGTATATTAGATATTTCTCTTGAAATAGTTAGTATAATAAAATATGGACCGACCTTAAAATAATTGAACCTATATTATCAATTTAGAAATCCAAAAATAATTAATTATTCAAATGATTAAATACTTATATTTGGCGCCAAAATTCAAATATTATTTTGGCCCCAAATTATGAATTTACTAAAATAACCTTTTTATAAAATAATTCCTAATTAATTAATTATAAAATACGTATGAAAATACGGAGTATTACAATTGGTGGTTCAGGAGAGGGGCCGTTGCGACGCCGGCGCCGGAGGTTTGGGTGACCGGAGCCACTAGGCTGGGGTGTCAGGGGTGGCAAGAAGGCTTGGGCTGGTGGTGGTATTTATATAACTATTTATTTTATTTATTTATTTTTAAACAAAAACATTTAACTTTTTTTAATTTTTTTTTTTTTACAAATTACAGGGCACATGTCAAGTAACTTGTTATAACAGGTTATATGACTGGTTGAGACCATTTTTAGCGGATTAGGTATAACGGTTGGATTATTTAAAAATAATCAATAAGTGGGATTATTTTGATAAGCCAAAGGTCGGATTATTCCAGACAATTTTTCCACACACACACACACACACACACACACACACACACACACACACACACACACACACACACACACACACACACACACACACACACACACACACACACACACACACACACACACACACACACACACACACACACACACACACACACACACACACACACACACATATATATATATATATATAAGTCAACACAACAATCATATTAGCTAACATATGAAACATATAAGCCAATAAGTAAAACATATAAGCCAATAAGTAAAACATATCAGCCAAGCCATCCGCACGGAAATTTGCTTGCGGGCATCCGCATGCGATACCCTCTCATATGATAATGATGTAATATTTGTGAAAATTCATAAAATAAAAATTATATTTCCCCGTTCCATAATTTCGTGTCTGCATTCTTATTTTAGCGTCCCAAAATATTGTGCATTCTAAAAAAAGCCCATAATCATTACTTAATTTTTATCTTTCCCATACAAAATATAAATATATCCAAAAAAAATTTCACTTACTTTATCTCTTTTCAATACAATATTCTCTAGCATACAATATTCTCTGCCTTTTATATTTCCAATAAAATATTCTCCTTAATTACCGTGGTTTTAGAGAAATAGGCACAAAATAATACTCCCTCCGTTTTTAAATACTTGCTCCACTTTCCTTTTCCGGCCGTTTTCAAATACTTGCTCCATTTCCTTTTATGGAAAGCTTTTACGCTATTTAATTCATTTCTCACACTTATTGGACCCAACATAATACTCTCTCTTCTCCTATTCTTCCACTATTTTTGTTTTTTTACAATTTTTTATTTTCTCAAGTACCCCACTATCTCCATATTTTATTACTTTCTCTAAATTTTACTAAAACTCTGCGCATGAAGAAATGAAGCAAGTATTTAAAAACGGATGGAGTAGTACAAATGGAGTAATAATATTAAGACAAGGGGGAAAGTATTTCGTATAGAAAGTGTAAGTATTTCATGAAATCAATAGGAGTATGTAAAATAAAAATAAAAATAAAAATAAAAATAAAAATAAAAGATAGTTGAGAATCTTGAGATTGAATATCGTCACACATCCCTTATCATTCCTCTTTTCCCGCTTTTTTCATTGCCACGTTAGGTGAGCAACATGGGGCCTTGTTTTCCACCATATCATCTTTTCAAGAAATTTGTCTTAACTATTGCTTTTGCTTTTCTTTTTTCTCAATAAAAAAAATTAAAAAGAATAAAAAGAAAAAAAAATAAAAAAAAAATCGCTTTTTATGCAATTTTACAGAAAAAATAAAAATAAAAAAGAAAAATGTTATACATACCCCTTAGGGTTACATAAAAGCATTAAATTTATACTTAAAATCGTAGAATGTTAAGAAATAATCAAAATATAAACACTAATTACTCTGATTTACGCGTGTTTTTGTCATAAATTCCCAAACTTTATACAAATTCCAAAAGTATATTTAATGCTTATATATAACCCTTACGGGTACATATTACATTACCCAAATAAAAATAAAAAGGAAAAAATAATCTTGATCAGCTAACCCAAAGGGTTATTAACCCTTTTAAGATTGATTTTTCATGGTCAAGAATACATTGAAATATTAATATTATGCTAATTCTCATTCTAATTTATTACACATATATTATTATTTTATTCTATTGTGTCTAGGAGGGTTTACAAACCTTAGGACCACTCAAACATTTTTCGAAAAGAAGAGTATCTTTCAATCACAAAATTGAAAGTTCAATCCCTATTAATGACAATTTGGGGGGTAGGATACCTTACCCCCTCCCCCACTCTTCCCGGGCCAGGTTAACCCATGAGGGGTTCTAGCCCCCTAAAGCTCTTCAACTTACTTATATTAAAATAATAATAGTAATAAAAGGTTTATATAATCTTGCATTACAGTATCTTTGAACTGCCAACATCTTAATGAATTGTGAAAATTCTTAAAATTTGAAAACATACATTCTTATTTATTTAATAATTGTAAAAAATAACAATAACAATATAGTCAAGTGTTTGAACAATAAGAAGTATTTATTTAACATAAAATGGAGTATATAATTATATATTGTTGCTTATTTCCCCAATTAAAGTAGTTATGTTTAGCGATAGTGTTTTAGGTATTGAATAATGTTTTTTTTTTTTTTTTTTTTAAACAGAGTCAAAACACTATATATACTACTCCCTCCATTTTTAAATAATTGTTTTTACTTTATATTTTCCGCCATTTTTAAATACTTGCCCAATTTCCTTATTTGGAAAGCTTTTACAAAATTTAATTCATTTTTTACACCTAATGCATCCAATATAATAATATTATATTAATTTCATATTATCTCTTCTCTAATTCTATCAACCGTTTCTTTTTATAATTTTTTATTATTTCAACTACCTCACTTCCTTCATTTTTTTTGGTGTTTAGATAGCCACAAGGGCAAGGGTGAGAATCGATCACAGGATCTCTTGGAACCGAGAGGGAAGTTCTAACCACTTGAGCTATCCCTCACTCTCACTACCTTCACATTTTACTACTTTCTCTAATTTTTCCTAAAACTCCACGGATGGAGAAATGGAATAATTAAGTATTTAAAAATGAAGTGATTATAATGAAAAGAAAAGAAAAAGGTTTTGCAAAGCAGCAATTAATGTAATGGTAAGGCCAATATTTTTTCTATGCTAAAATTTATTTTTATTGAATTTAAATTATTTTTATTTTACTTAAATTATTTTTACTAATTTCCTATTATATTCGTTTTTTAAAATTATCGACTTTTTACTGATTTAAAATTAGCTTTTTTTAAACTTAACGGTTTTTGTTTTTATTTATTTTTTTTTTTTTTTTTTTGGTGTTGAACTAAGGGCTTGTTCTCTTTAGCTTTTTTTTAATTTATTTCAGTTCCTAATTTCCTTCTCTCATAAAATATTCAGTTCAATTTAGTTTAGTTCAATTTAGCTTAGTTCATTAAATAAAAACATGCACTAATATAATTTATTTTTGTACAAAGTTGAAATATTTTAAATCAATTTATTGATTATTACTTTGTATTTTAAGTTTAAATTAAGAATTCATGACAAAAACACACGTAAATCAATATAATTAGTGTTTATATTTTCATGATTTTTAAACTTTATACAATTTTTAAGTGCATATTTAATGCTTATATGTAGCCCTGGAAGGCTATGTATAACATTTTCCTTCAATTATTCATCAAATTTAATTTAATTAAAAAAACCATAAACTGTGAGAACAAAAAAAAAAAAAAAAAAAAAAAAAAATTATGAATGAAACTTGATTAATGCTGGAAAAAAACCAAAATAGACATGTTAATTTTGTACAGCATCACATCTAATTGGTTGACCATGTAAAACAAATTCTAACTCTGTACTAATTTGTACCTATTTGCTACTAGTAGGAGAACAACCCAATATTAAGGGTGAAGAAGGTGTCACTGATTTTGTTTTGCAATTCTTATTATTAACATTAACAGATTCCGAAGGCGGCGAAGATGATAAAGAAGATGATGAATTAGATGATGTATTATTGAACCTCTTTGATGAGCTGCTCTCTGTGTTCTTGTTCACTTGTTCATTCCCGTTTTTTTCTTGTCTACGATGCTTCTGTTGCTGGATTCTCGTCGTTGTTATACTCACCGGAATCACACAATTGCATACAATTCCTGTGCATTCAGGAATCAATTAAGATTGATTATATAAATTAATCCTGAACGTCAACCATCAGTTTAAAATTTTGATTGAATTGGTCCTCTTTCAAATTATACTGAAAATATGATAAACTTAGATTTCAAATTTACCTATTCGAGCGAGGCGATTAACCCAAGTTGGGATATGATTTCCTGTAAGCTTAATGCAAGCATCATTGCAAAAATGGTTACAATTCTTGGTAATAAGATTATAAGCATTCCCTTTATACTCCTTTGAGAATTCCTCCATCACTTTCCTTACTTCCTCTGCTCCTAACTCTGTCCATCCTATTAGTATCGACTTTCTAAATATAAATCCTTCGCATTTCTTCGGCTCCCCCTCGAAAATCCCCGTAGAGGGGTACTCGTGCGCTCCAAATGCGTACTCGACTCCGTGCACTGCAACAATAACAATTAGGCACGTCTTGCAGGTGTCTGCATCATATTTACGAGTCATAAAACCAAATGATTAAATAAAAACAAGGTCGATAAAGGACTACCTTGTACACCCGAGTGGTACACCCCTAGGCCGAACCAATAAGCATATCCATTAATCGGAGTAATGTCGTAGACATTGAGGTAGACTGGAATCGAACCACCAACATCAACACAAGTTTTTTTCCTACACAACAACATTTTTAATTTGATGAATCTCAATACTAGCATTACTAGTCGCACACTACAACTTCTAGTATTAGTAATAGAGTATATTAAGAATGAAGAGAATATTGGATTAATTGAAATTCTTTTGGGGATCCCACCGGCGGCATGTAGTAGCCGCGCACAGGCATTGATTCAAGTGCTTTTTTTTTTTTTTTTTTCTTCTTACTTTTGGGTGATTAGAATAAAATATTTGGGGTTTAGTACTAGTTTTTTGGGTGGATTATTGGATCTATGAATATATATATTTTTAATTAAACTATGGTGGGGATTAAAATAGAAAATTAAAATTATGTGTAGGGTTGGTAACAGCTTTTTTAGCTGTCTTGATCTTGAATTTTGTTTTAAAATTTAAAAATTTGAGTTGCTATTTTCCACTTTTTTATGAGACAAAAGTAACGTACACTCATAATGATGGTCCAGTGGGGATACTAATATTAAAGATTAATTTTACACAACTATTGATACATTCTTTCTAACTTTCTATATTAATGCGTTAATGTTAAGATAATATTAGGAAATATTGTATAATATCTTTAGATTTTCTAGTTATGTTAATATTTTTTCTTATTCCTAATTATGTTAGGGTTAGGAATATCTTATGTAACTATATATATTCTTAAGTGGTGAATGAGAAAGTTAAGCGTTTCTATTCAATTTGTCATGGTATCAAGAGTTTAGGTTAAGAAATTTTTTTTGAGGAAAACACAGAGGGTTGTGAGTGATGGCCAAGGATGATGATGTTCCGCCACCACCACCACCGGTGGACCTAGAATATTCTCTAGGGTCAAGCGATCATCCGGGTGTGGTTATTACTCCGGTGAAATTGAAAGGGTTATGATGAGTGGGCTAAAGCAATACGTCGTTCAATGATTGCAAAATTCAAGTTTGGTTTTGTTGATGGTTATATATTAGAGCCGACAGATGATTTAAAGAAGAAGCATTGGGTGGCTGTGAATTCTATGCTTGTGTCGTGGATTACTAATACCCTTGATGATGGCTTGCGTTCTCAAATTGAGGATTTTGATATTGCAAGTGCCTTGTGGATTCACCTTAAACAAAGGTAATGTGTAGTAAGCGGTACTCGAATTTGTCAACTTAAACAATCTTTAGGGGAGTGTAAGCAAACCCCTTCCGAGTTAGTGACGGACTATTTTGGTAGATTATCCAAAATTTGGAAGGAATTGGTGTAATACTGTCGTGTCCCGAAGTGTTCTTGTGGTGGTTGCAAGTGTAACATTGCTCGGCAAGTTACAAAAATTTGAGAGGAGGATTATCTCCATTATTTTTTGATGGGTCTTGATGATCCGTATGAAGCAATTTGGGCACAATTACTAGCACAATCGCCTTTGCCTTTAGTTGATAGTGCTTACCAAACGGTGATCAATACGGAGAGATTACGTGTTCGAGATAGCAAACTGAAGGAGAACGTTATGGCGTTCAAGGTGGATTCCCGTACAAGGAGTGATACGAATGATGGAGATCGACCGTTTTGTACTCATTGTAATCGTATGGGACATGAGAAGAAAGGTTGCTATCAAATTATTGGCTTTCCGCCCGGTTGGGATGAGAATCGGAAAGGCGGTAGAGGCCGTGGAAGAGGAGGCTCCAACAATCAAGGAGGTAATGGTGGTCGTGGCAGTGGGGGGAGCGTGGTTCATCAAACGCCCCTGCTGCAGCTTGTGCTAATGTTGTGCAAGGTGGATCGTCTCAGAATGCAGGCAATTCATCTTCTTTGGCAAGTTCTATACAAGGACTTACGGTTGTGTCGTCGGAGCAAGCACAACAAATAATAGATATTCTATCGAAACCCAAGGCACGTTTGGAAGGTAATACAAGCGGCTTATGGATTGTGGATACAGGAGCCTCTAACCATGTTACTAATGACATATCAATCATGAAAAATATTAAAACGATACAAAATTGTCCGGTTGGTTTACCGGATGGTCAAACGGTGAATGCGAATCAATTGGGTTCGGTCACTTTAGATGGTGGTTTGGTGATTGATAATGTTTTATTTGTACCTTACTTGAATTGTAACTTGATTTCCGTTAATCAACTGAGTGATGAGTTGCATTGTAATGTACAATTTACTAACAAAATTTGTGTTATTCAGGACCAGTCGACGAGGACGGTGATTGGTGTGGGTGAACGACGAGATGGACTTTATTTTTTCCATGGTGTGCCGCAAGTGAAGGTGCTAGCAGTGGATTGTGTGGTGGATCTTTGGCATCAACGAGTGGGACATCCGTCGGAGAAGATTTTAAAGTTATTTCCCACTGTGAGTAACTCACTAGGAAGAATAATACTGTGTGTGATGTATGCCCTCGGGCAAAACAATCTAGAGATAGTTTTCCTATTAGTGAGAATAATGCTAGTGGTTTGTTTGATTTAGTTCATATTGATTTGTGGGGTCCTTACAAGATAGCATCGTCTTGTGGTTCGAAATTATTTTTGACAATAGTGGATGATTTTTCTAGAGGTGTTTGGATTTATTTAATTCGCAATAAAATTGATGTTGAGTTTACTTTTCTCAATTTTATTGCTTTGATAAAACGCCAATTTGGTAGAGATATTAAGGTGGTTAGGAGTGACAATGGTACAGAGTTTAATCACCTTAAAGAGTATTTTACTAGCAATGGTATTGTCTTTGAGTCCTCTTGTGTTGGTACACCTCAACAAAACGGGAGAGTGGAAAGAAAACATCAACATATTTTAAATGTGGCTAGAGCATTCAGATTTCAAGGTAGATTACCTATTAAATTTTGGGGGGAGTGTGTATTAACGGCTTGTTATTATTTGATTAATCGTACTCCGAGTCCTCTGCTTAAAAATAAAACTCCATATGAGATGTTGTTTGGTAAAATCCCGTCTTATGAGTCTATTCGGGTTTTTGGGTGTTTGTGTTATGCATATAATCAACGGAGTAAAGGTGACAAATTTGATTCTCGAAGTCGAAAATGTGTGTTTCTTGGTTATCCATTTGGAAAAAAAGGGTGACAATTGTTTGACTTAGAGACTCGAGAATTTCTTGTGTCTAGAGATGTTAAATTTCATGAACGGGTTTTTCCGTTTGGGGAGGAAAAGAGTACGAATTCGACAGCGTGTGAGGTAAATGGTGAGCTCGATTTTTTTGCAAGTGATGATGGGATTGAAGAGTGGCAAATGGGTACATATTTTGGGGTGCATAAGGAGAGTGAGCAGGCTGTTGTAACACCAGAGCAAGTTGCTGGGCAGCAGCAACTACGTGGCCAAGCCACTGCCCAGCCAGTTGCAGAGGGCGTTGCTCAGCAGCTCGAGGCAGACCACTCCACGGGCAGGCCGCAGGGGATGGCAGCAGGCCGCAGGGTGGCTACGGAGGCGCCTGTACAGCAGCTCGAGGCAGACCACTCCGCGGGCAGGCCGCGGGGTGGCTGCGGAGGCTCCTGTACAGCAACCCGTGGCTGGGAATGAAGAGAATAGGAGAGTAGAGATCTAGATCGGGGCAAACGTGTAAAATTTCCTTCGACAAAGCTTCGAGATTGTGTCACACATACCATTCGGTAAAATAAAGTCTCGTCCGGGTCATCCGCAGAATCATCTTCCTCAGGTACTCTCTATCCTATAACATATTTTGTTAATTATGATCGGTTTTCCAAAAAACATAGAAAATTATATTGCTGCAGTAACAGAGGCACACATATCGAGGTCTTTCAAGGAAGCAATGCAACATGAAGGTTGGAGAGAAGCTATGGCCTTAGAAATAAAGGCTCTCGAAGATCAAGGCACTTGGACCTTGGAGAATCTTCCAGTGGGAAAGAAAGCACTTGGAAGCAAGTGGGTTTACACTGAGAAGAGAGATGAAGCTGGTAACTTGTTACGATTAAAAGCAAGACTTGTGGTGTTTGGTAATCATCAGGAAGAAAGGATTGATTACAATGAATTATTTGCGCCAGTGGCAAAAATGTCTACGGTACGTACTTTCTTAGTAGTGGCAGCGATTAAAAATTGGGATGTACATCAAATGGATGTACATAATGCTTTCTTGCACGATGATTTGGAGGAGGAGATTTATATGAAAGTACCACCGGGATTTCAAAAAGGCAATTCAGATAAGGTCTGTAAGATGAATAAGTCCTTATATGGATTGAAGCAAGCTCCTAGATGTTGGTTTGAAAAATTGTCTACAGCCTTGAAGAAATATGGATTTAAATAGTCGTATTCCGACTATTCTTTATTCACTCTTTCGAAAGGTGGAATGCAGTTTAGTGTCTTGGTTTATGTAGATGATATGATAATAGCAGGAAATAATACAATTGCATTGGAGAGTTTTAAAGCATACTTGTGTAAATGTTTTTAAATGAAAGATCTGGGCGCCGTGAAATATTTTTTGGGGCTTGAAGTGGCACGTAGTAAACATGGTTTCTATGTGTGCCAACGTAAGTATGCTTTAGATATTATTTCTGAGACAGGGTTACTAGGAGCAAAGCCGACAGACTTTCCGATGGTGCGAAATCACAAACTTGCTTTAGCAGAGGGGAAAGAGTTCGCAGATGGTGAACGATATAGGCGATTGATTGGTCGCCTTATATATTTGGTAGTCACAAGGCCGGATTTGGCTTATTCGGTGCATATTTTGTCACAATTTATGCAATGTCCGAAAGAGGAATATTGGGAGGCGGCATTGAGAGTAGTTAGATACTTGAAGAAATGTCTGGGTCAAGGCATTCTTTTGAGATCAGATAGTGCAATACAATTGGAAGGATGGTGTGATTCAGGTTGGGCGAGTTGTCCTTTGACTCGTAGGTCGTTGACCGGTTGGTTTGTATTGCTTGGGTTGTCACCTGTCCTGGAAGACTAAAAAGCAACCAACAGTTTCTACAAGTTCCACAGAGGCCGAGTATCGGGCAATGACAGGGTTGCAATGTGAGTTCAAGCACTTGAAACAAATACTCCGGTCTTTGGGTGTAGAACGTAAACAAGGTATGAACATGTATTGTGATAGTCAATCGGCTCTCCACATTGCTAATAATCCGGTGTTCCATGAGAGGACAAAACACATTGAGGTAGATTGTCATTTTATTAGGGATGCCATTAAAGAAGGTGAGATTAAGCCATCGTATGTTTCCACGAAGATTCAGTTGGCGGATATTTTTACAAAAGCGTTAGGAAAGGCGCAATTTGAATTCTTACTTGGTAAGATGGGCATTCGAGATCTGCATGCTCCATCTTGAGGGGGGATGTTAAGATAATATTAGGAAATATTGTATAATATCTTTAGATTTCCTAGTTATGTTGATATTTTATCTTATTCCTAATTATGTTAGGGTTAGGAATATCTTATGTAACTATATATATTCTTAAGTGGTGAATGAGAAAGTCAAGCGTTTCTATTCAATTTGTCACTTACAATTATATTGATATGCTATATGTAATGGCTTTTTTTAAATTATTACTAGCATATACAATTATACACCATTGCAATTTATAGTCATAGAATATTGGATGATTCACAAATTAAGTGCACTATTAGTCTATTAATATTTTTTGGTTTTTGACGAGCAATATAATTTTAATAAAATATTCTAACATAATAGAAATAGATACTTGGCGAAAATATGAATTGGCCACCAGTTCAAAACCCCCCAATGCCACCGGTTTTGAACCGGTGGTCATTTGGGGGTGGCAATACTCCGAAGCAAGGCCACCGGTTCAAAACCGGTGGCAAAAAGAGGTATTGCCACCGGTTAACCGGTGGCAATTATCGTTTCGCGCTTTTATTTTGGGTATTAATTATTTTTGCCACCGGTTTATACATTTTTTTTTTGTCTTTTTCAAAAAGAAATATAACAGAACAATTCAGTAAAAAAAATTACAAACATCAAAATATAAATGAAACAATATCAATCTATATAATCGAAATTTTATTTACAATATAAATCAATAAAATTGATCAATTACAACATATAAATAAAAAAAAAATTACAGTATAAATAAAAAAAAAGTTACAGCATCAAAATAAATCACAAAAAACCCCATACAACATCAAAAACAATATTCCTGCATCATGATTCTTATTTAAGATCTAAATCAATATACCCGCATCAATCAAAACAAAAAAATAAATCGACTAATATACATAAGCTGCGAAAAAAAAAACTCAGAACACTATGCATGTATCTATAAATCGAGCATGTACCCATAAATTAATTAAAATCATTAAAAAAACCCAGAAAAAGCATGTAGCCATAATTAAAATCGAATTAAACCCATAAGAAGATCGAATAGAAATCGAATTAAAATCGATTTTAAAACTCGGAAAATTCGATTTAAAAAACCCAGAAAAATTCGATTTAAAAACCAGAAAAACCTAGAAGAAATCGGATAAAATTGATTAAAATCACATAAAAATCGAATTAAAATCGATTTTAAAACTCAAAACTTCGATTTAAAAACCCAGAAAAGTTCTAATAAAAAAACCCAGAAATAATCTAATAAAAGACCCAGAAAAATTCTAATAAAAAACCAAGAAGAAATCGAAGAAAATCGATTAAAATCACATAAAAACCGAAAAAAAATCGAATTTAAAACCCAAAACTTCGATTCAAAAACCCAGAAAAATTCTAATAAAAAATCCCGAAAAAATAGATTTAAAAACCTAGAAGAAATCGATTAAAATCGTTTAAAATCGAATTAAAGTCAAATAAAAATCGATTAAAATCAAACCCTAACCTCGATTAAAGTCGTTGTTGCTCATGCATGTGTTCGTGGTGTTATTGTTGCGGTGGTGGTCTTCAAGGTGGTGGAAAAATTGGTGGTGGTGTAGATCAAAGAAGATGAGAAAGAGAAGGAAGAGAGGGGAGAGAGGAGAGAGAAAGATAAGGAGGAGAGGATGAAGGAGAAGAGGGGAGAGGAAATCCGAGCTGAACGAGGAGAAAGAAAGAGAATGAGGGGAGGTGGGTGTGAAAACTGATCGAGGAGAGAGAAAGAGAATGAGGGGAGGTGGGTGTGAAACGGCTGATGGTGGGTGAAATTGTAGGGTTTGGGGTATTTAAAGGGCCGGTTTTTTTTTATATTAGTAAGCCACCGGTTTTGAACTGGTGGCAATAATATCCCCGCCCATTTTTCCCCTGTTTTTTGCCACCGGTTCTTAAAAACCGGTGGCAATTGAGCGGTGCCTTTTTACTTTTTTCTACTAGTGAGATATGAAAAAAAACTGTTTATTGGATATTATATGTAATTGCACAATTTAGATCATTGATATATTTATTCATCCAAGTGATTGATATATTGAAAATATGTAGCAAGACGTATCACTTTTTCTATTTATAAATAAGAACTTTCTCACCTTAAGATTTTAAATTATGGGCGTGTTCTACGTTTTATTTTTTATACAATAGAGTGGTTTAACTGTTTAACTTTAACATAATAAAATTCTCTACTAAGGTAAATAATAGTTTTACACTCTTTGACAGTGTAGTCATAGAGACATCTTTAATCAAACATTGTTATTAGTAGCTTTTAAGATAATATCACATGATTACATCCATTTTAAGTTCTAGTTAATCACACTTTTTGTTGCCCGCACATGTTACATGGACAAATAAGAGAGAGAAGCAGGTCTTTTTCCAGGGGCGGAACCAGGATTTAAACAAGGCGGGGACCAAAGAAGAACAAATACTAATAATACCGAAATCATATTATAATTACAACCAATATTCTCAAAAAGTTTCCACACTTAAACTTCTAAGAAATTATAGCAAAATTAAAGGAATATACTTAACAATAAACTTTTGAAAAATTCCGCATATAAACATACCTTTATAAACTTCATTTGAGCTGTGCTCGCCTCTCTTTCATCATGTAAAAGGTATCAATGATGGAATCTTCACTAAGTGTCTCTGCGATCTCCTTTTCAATATACACCACCAAGTAGTCTCTCAAAAAATTGTCTTCCATTTTACTTCGAAGGTTTGTTTTCACAATCTTCATTGCTGAAAAAGCTCTCTCACTTGTTGCGGTGGATGCAGGGAGAGTTAATACAAGGAGAATTAACCTATCAACAAGAGGATACAATTTATATTTCTCAGTAGTCACCAATCCTCTACACAAATCACCAAGAGTGGACAAGTTCTTCAACTCAAGATGAATAGGAATGTCACGCTTGTAGTGCTGCAATTCATAACTTAAATGTTCTTTCTCTTGATCTGAGAAGTCTTTAGGATAGAAGTCTCTAGCTAGCTTGCAAAGTAAATGGATAGAAGGAAAAAGTAAATAAACAGTAAATAAAAGTAAATAATATTTTTAAAAAATATGCTCTACGCTTTCTGACATGTTCCTGAAAAGTAAATGAATAGAAGGAAAAAGTAAATAAACAGTAAACTATAACTAAATAAACTATAACTAAAAGTAAACAATATTTTTAAAAAATATACTAATAAAAACTATTAGAGATATACTAAAAAGTAGATGACTCAAAGCATAAAGTAAATAAAAAAAATAAAAAAAAACTTGAAGAAACTAAAAAACATGAAGTTATGAGAATTAAGTAAAACTAATAATGAAAAGTTAATGACTGAATGCAAAAAGTAAATTTAAAACAACAATAAATTATACTACTAGATTAATAACAACAAGCAATATAACAACTATATGCAGAAAACAACTACATTGAATCCGTAAGTGTAAAACCATAAAATAGGAATTAAAAAACCAATATCGTAAAAATAAAACCCAAAATCAAACATTAAATTGTATAGAATAATTCAAAGAACAATTAATAAGAAAAAATTAAAAAAATTTACAATAAAACCCTAAATCGAAAAACTCAGCTCAAAATAAACAATGAAATCAAAATAAACAAATAAAATACAAATATAATTAGAAAATTACCTCAATGAATGAAAAAAACTGAAGAATACAATGTAATAGAGTATCAAAATCGAAAAATCTGGGCAAAAAAATTCGCAAAGTCGAAGAACTCAGATCCACGGCGGAGAAATCGATGTTAGAGAGAGAAAATGAGGACGCGTAGAGAGAGAAAATGAATGGAAGAGAGAGAGAGAAAGAAAGGAGGTCATTCTTTTTGGCAAAATTATCAAAATGCCATTAATAAAATGAAAAACGCGGGTAGGATGTCAGCCATTGGATCAAGCGCGATCAACGGTCCAGATGAATTCCTAGTTCCTATTCTATGCTTAGGTTCTCACATGATCCCATTATATATATATATATATATATATATATATATATATATATATATTACTTTGCAACATATTGCTTTTTACGTTTAATAATACATAACTTCAACCGTTAAAATTAATATTTAAAAATATACAAATTTTATAATGATTAAATTTAAAAAAATACACATTGAGATCTCTCTATCTCTCACGTCATCGTAAGTTATGCATTAACATATTACCTCCATTTCTTTACCTTTTATTTTGGGTTCTTCTACTAGTAACAATTTGAAACAAACTATATGGATGTTGTATTAAATTAATTTGTCTTTGGCAAATTTCATCATTAATCAAGTTTCATTCATTTACTGTGTGGATCATATTATTATCTCATGGTTAATGTTCTCTATATTGAAGTTTGATTTCATCACTAAAAGGCTTTCGAACCTCGAAATAAGCTCTTCAATTTGTTTTTATTTTTTTTCCATACCAATAACTAGTCGCTGCAATTAGGCAGATCAAATCGATTTAGGTCCAATTCTGAAAACTTTGCGGCAATTGGTAGTTTTTAGCTGTGAAATAATGGGTTGAAGTCCATTAGTAATGGATATTAGCTATTTAAGTAGTTGATGATTAGTACCAAAATCTGACCAATACCGAAAAATTTAAAAGAAAATGATCGTGCATGACTCAACTTGTTTGAACCTGATAATATAGTAACATTTGAAATTTACCTGAGACTCAATTAAACTAGAGAATTCAATCTCAAAACCAAACATGTCACAATTTGAACATGTCACAATTTGAAGATGACTTGACCAGAATATAACTTATAAATTATTGACTTGGGCCAAAACTTGGTTGGAATCCAAGAATGATCCAAATTCAATTTAACTCATTGAGATCTGAATTCAATCCAACCTATTACTATCTCACTTAAGTTCAACTCGATTAGATACTTGCTCGAGTCGAACCATAAAATGATACTCCAAGTAATAACCTAACTAGAACTTCACCTTATCCAAATATTACCCAACCTACAAAGTGACAATCACCAGACCCAAATTGATATGTACCTACCAACAATGACCCAACCTAAAGTTGATCCAACTCAAAACTAACTCACCCAAACAAGTATAAACATGAGCAAAGTAAGCTTGATTTGGATTGAGCCGACCTGAATTCGACTAAACCTAAACGTGAACCAAATCCAATAGGTTGCATGACCATACATGACTTAACCTAATCATGATTCAACCTGACCCAAACACTACAATAGAATCCATTAATTCAACATGACTAGACCGACCCAGATTGACCCGATCCAAACACTCGAATTAATAGCTCTAATTCTCAGTATTTTGCAGCAATTAAAAAAGGCTAAGTATATAGGAAGGGAGTGACATCATCACTAACTAGATTATTAAATAGTCATTGGTCAAGCAAATTTAGTACAAACCCAAATTAGTAATCTTGTTAATTAAGGCCCACTTATATTGTAATAGGTTTCTTACATATATATTATTGTGTCGTTAATTAATGACTTTAATGTCTAAGTAGCCATGTGATCAATGACTTCAACACTCTCCCTCCCAACTCTGATATACCATGTTATGTGAGGGGGAATGTTGAAGTATATCATATCAAAATAACACATGTAGTAAGTGTCCTATATTGAGAAAAGAAGTGAAGCATCTGATTTTGAGAAAAGAAGAGAAAGTTAAACACTTTATAAAGCTAATAGACTATTTCTCCTATTGCCATATGATTTTGAGAAGGAGCGACCCCCTTTGATCTTGTGATGTTGACTCTTTCTCTTAATTTAGGGGTGCAACCCAAACCCGTATTTAACACAATGGAATATTCGAATATGGTTTAATGTCTATTTTATAAACAGTTCACAAATAATTTCTCCATATCTATTATATCAAGTTAAATGTATTTATAACTTTTAATAATAGTGGGGGTATAAATAATTATTATAGTGGACTTAATGGGTGAATCATCTTATTTTTTAAGACGACTATACATGTAATGCTGGAGTTAGTAAACAAAAGTCATTTTATATATAAAATAATCTTGAATATTAGTATCCCCACTAGGTAATAGGGACCATTATGAGTGTATTAGAAGTTGGAGTTCAGTAAGCAACCTTTTTTTTTTTTTTTTTTTTTTTTTTTTTTTTTTTTTTTTTTTTGAAAGCAGGCAGCAAATTTCATTAAAATAGATCGTGAAGTTTTAGTAAGCAACTAATAATACTAGTATCGAGATTAATTTAGAAAAAATGAACTTGTGTAGGAAGAAAACTTGTGTTGATGTTGTTGGTTCGATTCCGGTTTACCTCAATGTTTACGATATTACTCCTATTATTAATAGTTATACGTATTGGCTCGGCCTTGGTGTCTACCACTCGGATGTACAAGGTAGTCCCTTATCGACCTTGTTTTTATTTAATTGTTTGATTTTGTACTTCGTAAATGTGATACACATACTCGTAAGAAGTATGTAATTGTTGTTGCAGTTCATGGATTCGAGTACTTATTTGGAGCACACATTTACCCGTCAACAGGGATATTCGAGGAGGATCCAAAGAGATGCAAAAGATTCAAATTAAGAAAGACAATATTGATAGGATGGACAGAGTTAGAGGCAGAGGAAGTGAAGAAAGTGATGAAGGAATTCTCAAAGGAGTATAAAGGGAATGCTTATAATCTTATTACAAAGAATTGTAACCATTTTAGCAATGATGTTTGCAAGAAGCTCACTGGGAATCATATTCCAACTTGGGTTAATCGCCTCGCTCGAATAGGTAAATTTTGAATAATCCAAGCAATTAAAGTTGACAAGATTGTGTTTAGGATATATACTAGTAGTATGAATGGTTTCTAAATACACAGGAATGGTATTTAACTGTGTGATTCCGGCGAGTATAACGACAACGAGGATCCAGCAACAGCAGACTCGTAGAAAAGAGAAAAGAGCCAAGGGAAGGATCAAGCAAACAAGAAAATAGAGAATTGCAAAACAAAATCAGTGACAACTTCTTCACCTTTGATATAGCAACAAACTAGTACATAGTTAGAGCTTGTTTTACAAGGTCAAGTAACTAGATGCGATGTTGTATAAGTTTAACTTGTTTATCTTGGCTACTTTCACAATTAATCAAGTTTTATTCATATACTGTTTTTACATCTGTGGATCATGTTATTATCTCATGGTTCATGCACTTTTTAATTTAAATTTGACTGAATCATAGAAAACCATTCAAACCTGTTAACAAGGACAGCTTGTTATATACATTCGGGTACACAGTGCACCCAAGAGTCTTTGTTTGCTCTTTGATGATAAAATGAACAATAATCATCGAAATGAGCAAACAATACCTTTGTGTGCACCACGTACCCAGGTGTATATAACAACTTCTTGTAAACTGGATCATCTTTCAATTTGACGTTTTAACTATACTCAAGTTCAATTTAATCAATATCAATATGTCCTTAGTTCCTTACGTACTCATCTTCTCAACAATGTAGTTCTGATAAGTCATCTATGATTTGATTTTAATTTATCTGTCTTAAAAATAAAAGTGACACAAGAACTGATCCAATGAGAAAACTAATACTCTGTAGTGACACAATATGAAAAATAGTGATGAGTTAGTGACCCAATAAGAAGGTAATAACTCGATAATAACTCTAATTTAAAATTGACCTTATTTGAAATTTTGAATATTGAATTTGATCAACCCAACCCAAATTTATCAACCCTGAAAAGGATCTAATTTGATCAACCCAACCCAAATTTTACCAAACCTGAAAAGGATCTAATTTGGATTTAACCCAATACTAAATCAACCTTATCATAATCAAACTAAAGCTCTGTTTTGATTGACTGAATTGAGCTGAATTGAATGAACTGAGTTGAAGTGAACTGAATTGAACTTATTAGAGCTGAACTGAACTGAACTAAATATTTTATAAGAGAAGAAAATTAAGAGCTAAACTGAACTGAACTGAATTTATTAAAGCTGAGCTGAACTTATTATAACTGAACTGAGCTGAACTGAAAATAATCGTATGTGAACAGGCCCTGAACTTAACCGAAGTGGAATCAACTCAGCCCAAAATCATGTGACCTGAAATTACCATGGTCAAACCCGATTGAACGTAATAAAATCAGTTTGAAGTTGATATGACTCGACAAACTTTGACCCAAAATTGATCCAATCCAAAAGAGTAACGTTGACCGAATAGACTCAACCCATTGTGGGTCAACTAAAGCTACACCTGGTTACCAAAATTAACACCCCTAAATAAAAATATACAATAGCTTATTGCACCTTTTTTTTTTGGAGGAAAATAGTTCATTGCACTTTGAGCTCCGTGGTTTAAAGCTTGTTACAAAATAGCCAAACCACCCGTCACAAAAAAAAATCAAAAAATAAAATAATAATAATGAAATAAAGAAATAGCCAAGCTTGTTCAATTATTACAATGTACTTAATTGATCATGGCGATGATTTGGGCTTTGAATTAAAGCCTGATGATACAAATTCTTGGCTGCTTTCTAGTGCAGCCAAGCTAGCTGCAACAGGAACTAGAGTAATGGGATCATGTGAGAACCTAAGCATAGAATAGGAACTAGGAACTCATCTGGACCGTTGATCGCGCTTGATCCAATGGCTGACATCCTACCCGCGTTTTTCATTTTAGTAATGGCATTTTGGAAATTTTGCCAAAAAGAATGACCTCCTTTCTTTCTCTCTCTCTTCCATTCATTTTCTCTCTCTACACGTCCTCATTTTCTCTCTCTAACATCGATTTCTCCGCCGTGGATTTGAGTTCTTCGACTTTGCGAATTTTTTTGCCTGGATTTTTCGATTTTGATACTCTATTACATTGTATTCTTCAGTTTTTTTCATTCATTCAGGTAATTTTCTAATTATATTTGTATTTTGTTTGTTTATTTTGATTTCATTGTTTATTTTGAGCTGAGTTTTTCGATTTAGGGTTTTATTGTAATTTTTTTTTAATTTTTTCTTATTAATTGTTCTTTGAATTATTCTATACAATTTACTGTTTGATTTTGGGTTTTATTTTTACGATATTGGTTTTTTTAATTTTTTTTTATGGTTTTACACTTACGGATTCAATGTAGTTGTTTTCTGCATATAGTTGTTATATTGCTTGTTGTTATTAATCTAGTAGCATAATTTATTGTTGTTTTAAATTTACTTTTTGCATTCAGTCATTAACTTTTCATTATTAGTTTTACTTAATTCTTATAACTTCATGTTTTTTAGTTTCTTCAAGTTTTTTTATTTTTTTTATTTACTTTATGCTTTGAGTCATCTACTTTTTAGTATATCTCTAATAGTTTTTATTAGTATATTTTTTAAAAATATTGTTTACTTTTAGTTATAGTTTACTGTTTATTTACTTTTTCCTTTTATTCATTTACTTTTCAGGAACATGTCAGAAAGCGTAGAGCATATTTTTAAAAAATATTGTTTACTTATAGTTATAGTTTATTTACTTTTATGTGTTGTTTATTTACTTTTTCCTTCTATCCATTTACTTTTCAGGAACATATCTGAAAGCATAGAACATTGTTCTTCTTCCGTCACGACTGAAGATAACAATGTAAGAACTTTTAAAATACCCACTCATCCTTTGCTTCCTAAAATATATTATAATTTTGGAGGTGATAAAGAGTATATGCCATTTCTGAAAACAAACCTTTTGTTGGAATGATATTTGTTACCCTTCAAGATGGTATTGCCTTTTATTACAAATATGCTAATGAGTGTGGATTTAAAGTCCGTTCTAGTACTATTAAATCACAAAAGAATAAGAATGATCCTACTGGTAAAGGAGTTACTATAATTAAATATTTATTATGTAGCAAAGAAGGGTATGTGACAAATAACAAGAAACCTGGTAAACAAGTTGAAGGTGCTTGTTTAAAGAGAAAGACTGTGAAGAGAGTTGGTTGTCTTGTTAAGATAAAATTTAGGTCTTGTACTGGTGGGAAGTATATGGTGTATTATTTTTATGAATATCATTCTCACCCTTTTTCTACACCTATTACTAGGCAGGATACTAAACATGAAGTTGGTTTAAATTTTCCTCATAAGAAGTTTATTTTTGACAACTCAAAGTTAAATATAGGGGCTGTTATGTCTTATAGGATCATGAAAGAACTTTGTTGTAACACCCCAATAATTCTCTCTTTAAAACCTGTGAATATCGTGAACAAAATCCAAGAGAATTACTAGCGTGCTACCGCCACGTGTTCAAACGTTAAGGCTTTATCAGAAATTAGCAGCGGAAAAACTAAATCAGTTATAAATAAATTTTAGAACCAATAACCAAAACCAAGTTAAATCTTACAACTTGGAACCATTAAGGCCCTTATTCAAAACCCCAGAAAAGTAGTAAATAAATAAAACCAGAGTTTAAATAAATTCAAAAGTAAGAAATAAAGTACACTGTGAATAGTAGTCAACACTCCACTCAAAATCCCACCACCTTGATGCAAGTCCAAACTATGTAAACACCTGTGATGAGTCTGCTCCCCAATTTACAAGTGTAAAGATTGGATCGTCACAGGGTCATTGAAAGGCAAAGGCCATGACCAAAGAAAGACATATAAAGCACGCAATCAGCAAAGCTGAGTACATACAAGCTGCGAAATAAATTAAGAAAATACCTAACATGCTACTAATAGTCAAGCATAAGCATCATTAAATACAGACTCAACTCATGACTCAATTATCAAATTTATTAAGACCTCACTAGTTGATATTAACTAATTCATTTATTATTTCATTGGATTTAGCAATAGACAAGGTTGTCCAACCCATGTCCCATTTGGAACATCAATAAAAGAAAAACCCCATGCCTCCTTTCGGAAACATCAATAAACATCCAACGACCACGGGCGCGACTCCGTGACCGTAGTTAGTATGAGATTTCACCTAACTCCTAGTTTTGAAAAATATTTGAAATAGGAGACTTGTAGATCAGACGACCTCGATAAAAGTACACGGCTAATACCCTATGTACCCCAACCCCTGATTGTCATTACTCCAGATGTGCACCATTCCAGAGTTTTATTGCTCATCCATCTTGCACTTTACGTGATTTACAGGTTTAGACTTAGTGATGCCTCATATGCATAACAATACAAACATTCTAAACACAATTCAATCAAACAAGGCAAGTTTCCAATTTCAATTCTTGATTTATTAGTGACAAACAACACTTATTATTTATTCCTTTACTACCTCGGTGTATAAACACCTTGAGTGCATAAGGCACCCCAAAACCTTAACTTCGTCTTATAAGACTTGAATTCTTCCTTTACTCATCCTGTTTGCATAACCATGAATGAATAATAAATTAATCTTTACACCAATCACATACCTTAGCCTTTAAGCACACCTTGCATAGTTAGAGCACAAATAATACTTGCAATATAAAATAGTGCACGTCATACGAAATTCACAATGTATAACCAAACAATTTAACCCTGTCAACCCTATACATGATACTAAGTTCTCGATCCGTCCTTAAACATGCACCTACAAGTAAGGTTTCGTAACTTGTACGTACCTTGAGCAAATGAATTGGTATGCCACTTTACTAACTAGAAATCACCTTCAATAAACTCCTCTCCTAAACCAAATAATAATATCTCAATCAATACCCAATCAATCAAATTTATAGCAATACTAACTTGCTTTTAAAACCTTCAAAATCCAAATAAAACAACACTTTAAAACCTCCCCTTTAGTTAAAATTAAAGGCTTATATATAGTTCTTTAAATTTTCTTCATGAAAACCTTAAAATATACTCTTATACATGAAATTACATCAAGTTAAAAGTCTAATAAAAATCTGAAAATTATTTTAAAACCCCTAATAATCTCCCTTTTTAATGGGTGATTAAACCCTCTTTATAAAACATCAAAAGTAGTACTTAGAAACTATTTCCAACACTTAAAAATTCAATATAAACATATATTTATGCTTAATTAACTTTAAACATAATTAATTTTATTAATCAAACTCAAGGATAATATTTTAAGTATAAAAAAAACTTCGTTAAAATCAAAAACTGCTCGAAAATCATATTTAGAGGCTGAATTTGGCCACGAGAGGGTGGTGCTCTCTTAAAATGTTGTTTCCACATGAAAAACACTACTTTTTCATCAAAATCGGATGAGTTCAGAACCTGATCGGGATTCAAATGGGATTAATATTAATGAACGGAAATCTTAAAATTAAAACACGAACTTAAGTGTTTAAAATAATCTGGAATTATGTTAAACTAATTAGTAGTTATAATCACCAAAATTTCAAAACATCATTACTATAAAAGCCCTAAATCAATTGTTCATAAAAACCCTAAAATCATGATTTTCAATAATTAAAAACCCTAGGTTATAAAATTCACAAAATCTGAAAATTATGACATTATAAAATCTGAAATTATAAAGTTTAATCATCAAAATAAAACTTGATACTAATTAAATTACTTTCAAACAATAAAATCATAATCCATAAATCAATAATTATAATTATACAAATTAATAAAACAAAGGAGAGAGAAAATAAGACTAACCTTTTTGTGTGGGAAATTTTTGGGGATTAATGGGATATTTATAAGAGAGAATGTTGTAGGGTAAGTAAGAAGATTGAGCCTCATAAAATTAATGGGCCAATTAGGTAAATGAAATGGACTAGGCTTTGTTTGTATTGAAATAAATTATAAAATGAAGGTTCATAAAATAATTTGTACCAAAATAATTTTTGACCCAAATTAATAATTTGAATACTTTGAAATTAAATTACGGAAAAATACAAATAAATATTATAAATAAAATTAAATTTCATTTATAACATATTTAAAAATACGGGGGATTACATTTGTGGTGGGTTTCAAAATGTCAGGGGCAGTAAAAATGATTTCAAAAATTTTTCTAGGGACTTGAAAGTTTATATCTCTAATGCTAATGGTGCAATGTTTGTTCAGAACCTTGAACAAAAAGTGAAAACCAGTAAAGGGGGTTATTATTTTGATTACTGTGTTGATGAAAGTAGGCATTTGACCCGTGTCTTTTGGGCTGATGCTATTGGTAGAAGAGATTATCAATTATTTGGGGACTCTTTATCTTTTGATTCTACCTATGATACAAATAAATATTCATTGGTTTTCTGTCCTTTTACTGGTGTTCGTTGATAATCACAAGAGATGCGTTACATTTTGTGCTGCTCTATTATCTAAACAAGACATAGATTCTTTTGTGTGGCTATTTCAAACTTTTTTGAAGTTTATGGGAAGAGAACCCTGTTGTATTATCACTGATCAAGATCCTGCAATGGGTATTGCCATAGAAAAGGTTTTTACCAAGACTAAACATAGGCTATGTATGTGGCACATAATGAGGAAGGTACCTGAAAAGGTTGGAATTTCTCTTTGTAATGAAACTGATTTCCTGAAAAAGCTAAGTGCAGTAGTTTGGGATAGAGAGATTGATCTTCATGTATTTGTTGATGGCTGGAATAGTGTTATGGAAGAGTTTAACCTTGTTGATCATGAGTGGTTTGCATACATGTTCAAGATTAAACATCTTTAGATTCCTGCATATTTTTGGGACCTATTTATGGGTGGGTTACTGCGTTCTACATCTAGGTCTGAAGGTGAAAAAAGTTTCTTTTGTAATTTTACAAACCCTCATGTGACCTGTGTTGAATTCTTTGTCCGTTACGAAACTGTTCTTGATGCTCAAAGGCATAAACATGATGAGTTGTATAGGCTTAATAAACTTGAGCCTCAATTGGTTACTAATTTACACTTGGAAAAGCATGCTGTTGTTGTTTATACTCGTTCCATATTTTATGATTTTCAAGAAGAATGCCAGGGAGCTTGTTTTTCAGGTGGTGTTGAAAGTTGTAGTTCTCTGTATGGAGATGGTGTGGAGTTTTCTGTTATTGTTGATCATAAGAAAAGGAAAAAATTTCATGTAAATTTTGACTTGGCAACATATGAGTCAAGTTGTACTTGTAGAATGTTTGAGAGTCAAGGTGTTTTATGTAGACACATTTTGTTTGTTATGAAAGGCAAGTGTATACGAGAAATTCCTGATGCTTATATCTTGAATCGTTGGAGAAAAGATGTTCTGAAGAAAGCTTCTGTCATAGATGTTGCTCTGGATGATGCTTCTAAGTATGATAAGAAGAAGCAATTGGTCAGTGATGTATGGTCCAAGATTTTCAGTTGTGTGAGTTTAACTGACCAATCTGAGGATGATTTATCTGAGCTTATTATGACATTATCTTCATTTGAGGAGCAGATGATATCAAAGAATAATCCTGAAAATGCACCTAGTTCAAAAGAGGTGAAAGATGCTGATATTCAGGTTTTGGTTGGGTTAAATGAAGTTGATGTAAATGTCTTGCCTCCAAATCAGTGTCTTAATAAGGGTTATGCCAGATTTTCAAAGAGGTTGAAGAGTGCAAAAGAAATAGCTACTGAAGAAAAATCTAAAAAAGGCAGAACTTGTAGAGCTTGTGGGTAATCTGGTGTTTCCCATGACAGTAGAAACTGTCCAAACAAGTAGTCTTTCAGGTATTTAACTCTAAAGTGTGTTCTATATACTTTAAACTTCTATTTATTTACTTTAACGGTAACTTCATTTACTTTTTATTTTGTGCAGGTGTTATTATACTTGGTATTTTTTTATTTGGTATTTTACCTCTTTACCTTTTTTTATTTACTTTAAGTTGTAATTTATTTACTCTACATTCCAATTTTATTTACTTTAATTTGTGACAAATAACTGATGTTTATTTTGTGCAGTTATTTTATTACTTGGAAATTAGAAGATGTTTTGGAAGATCAAGATCAAGATTTAATGAACAAATATTTTTTATTATTTTTATTATTGTAATATTTTTACATTTACTATAAGTAATTGTACTACAGAACTTAAGTTTAGTTTGTTTACCTTTAGCTATTATACTTTAACTTTATGAAATATTTCATTTACTTTTATCATATTTTATATCATATGAATTATTTGATTTATATAATGTTCTTACAAAATTAAAGATAATTTCTTGTATTATTCCCTTTGTCCTAGAATACTTGTTACCATATCCATTTTTTATTCTAAAATACTTGTCACATTTTTCATGGAACCCGAGTTGACAAGAGTATTTGATACCGATTTTGAACAGGAATTGACGTGTAAATGACCCGACCCAAATGTAACCCATATATTATTGACTTGGTGATTTCAACTTGATTATAACCCGTAAAATTATTGACTTGAACCAATTTGACTAAAATTCTTGAATGAGTTAATTTTCCAACCATTAATTATTGACTTTACTTGAATGTAATTTGAACGGTTATCAAACTCACCTAAACTTGTACCAAATCAGATATCGATTTTGAACATGAATTGACGTGTAAATGACCCAACCCAAATTTAACCCATATATTATTGACTTGGTGATTTCAACTTGATTATAACCCGTAAAATTATTGACTTTAACCAAATTTGACTAAAATTCTAGAATGAGTATATTTTCTAACCATTAATTATTGACTTTACTTGAATGTAATTTGACCGGTTGTTAAACTCACCTAAACTTGTAACAAATCTAATAAGATGTAAGGTCGGTTGTAATTCGATCAATATAGGCGGAATGTTAGCGAGGCAAATGAAGTAGGAGACTTGACCCATCCCCAGTTTGTTGTATGATCACATTCGAGTTGGTTAAACACTTTAGGTCAAACACTTCGGATCATGTTCGGGTTGGTTAAACACTTCGGGTCAAACTCTTCGGGTCAAATTTGAGTTGGTCAACTTCGGGTCAGGTGAGTTCGGGTGTTTGGTCAACATAAGGTCAACTCCATTTTCGAGTCGGGTATGGGTTGGGTTGGGTTAATTTTGGGTTTTGTGTATTTTTTGGGTTAATGATTTTGGGTCATGCGTCGAGTCATTCGAGTTGGGTCAATTATTTTTACTTGAATACTTTTATATCCATTTCTCCCTTTACTTTATATCCATTTTCTATTAATTTAACAGTATTTTTTTGTACTTATAACTGAACACCTTATTTCATAAAGTTTTTTTTATAACTTTTTTCCTTTTACTTTTAAACATAGTATTATTTATTTTAACATTTTTTTTTCATTTACTTATAATCGAATAACATTTTTTTGACTTTAATACTTTTTCGCATCTCCACCTCTACTTTTGTTTCATTTTTATTACTTTAAAAGTATTTTTCTCTACTTTAAAATCGAACACCACATTTCAGAAAGATTTTTTTTAAAAACTTTTTTCATTTACTTTAAACACATTGTTATTTACTTTAACACTATTTACATTTACTTTTATATCTTCCATCATTTTTTAGAAAGAACAATCCTAGTAATTTAACTTAGATATATAATATGTATTCTTTTTTTAACACAAACTGGAAATATTATATTAAGTGGATAAAGCCATAGTTTTAATTACATATAGCATCACATAATTTTCACATTTATAATTGATGCTAACCAAAATAAGGCCTAATATCATTTACATCTGTTCTGATTCTTTCTTTTCTTCCCAATCCTCAACATTTGTTAGCAGCTTCTGTTTCATTTGATTTCTTTCATTGAGAAGTAGGTCAAGCACTAATATTATATGATGGTGATTCAGTCTTGCAAATTCCTGTAAAAAAAAATTATAAATAAATTATACTCTAAGTATAGATTAGTTCTAGAGTGTAATGACTTCAAAAATAAGTATGGTAACTTACCTCTGTTATTGTTCCTAATCCTGTGCCATTTGCACCATCATAAACCTTCATATGCAACAGTAGATAGCTTGCTGAGAAATTATCTTCTCTTTCTTTTTGGAATGGAAGTTCAATTATTCTCAGCTTGTAGGTCAGCATATCATTTGCCTGTGGATGCTTCCTTTTTTTAAACAACTTCTGTACTTGTATCGCCTAAATGCAATGAATATTAGTATAATAAAAGATATAGAAAAATGAATTTAAAGATAATTTTAAAATCCATTGATTCTTTATCATTTCTAAGATAAAACTCTGTACATGCTCATATTCTTCATTTGTCTCGTACAAAGTGTTGTCTAGATGATCAATTGTTTCATTTTTGAAGTTTATCACAGCAAGAAAATAATGATCTTCTAACATCAGAGTTATATATACATGCATATAGATATGTTTTAAACACATTTACTTTAAACCTATTTTTAATTACTGTAAACATATATTGTTCTACTTTAATATTAATTTTGTCTTACACATTGAGCTGCATCCAAGTCTAATGATTGTGAAGTGTTCCAATCAATCCATAGTTTTTGCAGACTTGTTACTCCCTTTTTTCCATGAGCTTTCAAACACATTGTTAAAGCATCCTTCCAAAGAAAAAAATCCAATTATTATTTCTAATATTTATTTGATGCAGAATTCTAAACTATAAAAGCTAATTTGAAAAACTTACCATGAAGTCTGTTGGGGTTTGGTGAGTCCGACTCACCGCGAAAACAACCTCGACCCAAGGAACCACTCGTAATTAATAAAACCATAAAGCATAAATAAATAAACACAAGAAAAGGAAGAATGAATCATATCCTTGAAGCGAGATTCACCCTCTCAAAACAAACTCTTACTTGAAAGCCTTGAGCACCGCAAATGCCGTGCCTCCAACGGTATCCACCCACAAAAGGACAAACACGACTTTTTAGGTCCGCTACCTTGGAGTTAGCAAGGTCCGACCAAAACCCAAGTGTTAATGGAGTTTAAGAGTTTTTTCCAAAATATGGAATGCTCTTTCTAACTTCCACTCAAACACTTTACTCCAAATCCCAAGGTTGGTATTTATAGAGGAAAGTATGAGTGGGAATTTCTATCCCATCAATGTGGGATCATGAAATTCCACAAATTAATTTAAATCTAAATTAAATTAAAATTGCAAACTAATAATAAATCTACAAGTGGCATTGCCATGTGAAATGGGTTGGTGAGGACCACATGGAGAGTAGGGGACCATACTTGCTCCCCACTCAATACTCTCCTTGTGCCACATGTCCTTACGCACTTGCTCCCATATTCCTCAAGCTTCCCCATAGTGACCGGCCCTATGGCCTAGCCACGAGCCCAGCCCGATCCCAGCCCCGCACCAAGATGCGGGCTGCTGCTGTGCACGCAAGCCACGCACTTGGTGCGGGCTTGCTGCTGAGCGTGGCTGCTAGAACGCCTAGCTTGCGGCAGCTAGCTGCTGCACGCACCACGTGCACGCGGCTGCTAGCTGCTGCTGTGCGTGGCTGCTAGCACGGTGCGCTAGCACGCACCTAGCCAGCCATGCTAGGCTCGGCTTGGTGCGCTTGCTAGCCACCTATGCTTGGACATTTTTTCCCCTAGCATTCGGATGCTCGGAGCACTCCGATGCTAGGGGTATTTTGGGAATATGGTCGATTTATTATTATTTTGCGCGTCTCGTCTTTTTATTATTTTTGACTCGACTTCCGATGATCGGTTTCGACGCTCCAAGCTCGAATTACCGGCGTCTAAATTTTTAACACTCGGACGACGAATTAATTTCTTCCGAATTAATTCGTCGAGTCGGTTCGTATATTTTGCTTGGGTGTGACCCGAAGGGTTCAGTCAAGATTAAGCTGTAATATTAATTATATTAATATTACTGATCGGAAGCGGCCTCCACCCAGGCATTTCGATCACTTGACCTTACTGAATATATTAGCTTTCTAATAATTATGAGCCCGCTATCAGAATAATACACTTGTTTGAAAGACACCATTCCTTTCAAATTCAAATCCAAAAAAGTATCTGATCAAGTCATTTTCATACCTATCTTTTTCCATTTCAATGTTATTCAGGTGGTTTGACCAAGCAGTGATCACATTACTTGAAACTTTCCATTTAGTGAGCAAAGCGTTACAATCTTGCCTTACTATTTCAATTGAATCTATAAACCAGCCAACTACTCTGCTATATTGTAGAGTTAAAGTTAAAGTTAAACTTATGTCAAACAATATTATATATAATGCAATATGATTATTTGTTTTTTAGGAAGTCTAAAACATACCTCTTGTTTGGAAAGTTTTCACCATCATTGATTGCTAAGTAGTCAATCACTTGGTAACATTGCAAACTCATGTTATCCATTACTTCCTTGTGTTTCTTCAAGAAATCAGAAACACAAATCATATCTTCTACCCCTTTCTCCTTCTCTAGTTTTCCAACTACCCTGAACCTTTAAATTTTTCTCTGAAGTTGTTTTCTTTTGGTGTTTATGTCTGCCAAAGCAAGAGTAGCACATATTTTTGCACGATACACCTTTCTCCTATTTGCTAAATCAAGGTCAGAATTAAAAGTCTCTCTAGAAAAACACTGCACACATGGATCATTGCAAAAACACCACAATCAAGAGTATATCTTGGTGTCTTCCACTTGAAGTTAAATTCATCAAACTCATATTCAAGAATTTCATCAGCTTTTTCATGATTAATTCTCTACAGAAAGTTTGACATTTCCTCCACCTTTAACATTTGTAAAGCAATATATAAGTAAAACAAATTTATAGTATAAATTAGAAAATTTTTAATTTATATGATTTACTTTAATAAACATATGATTTACTTTAATTAGAACATCTTTTACTTTATATTTTATATTATATGTTTTTTAGATAACAAAATGTGTACCTTTAATAGATATTCTTTTACTTTAATAAAAATATTATTTACTTTAATCAGATCATCTTTTACTTTATATTTTATCTTATTTTTTAAGTGTCATTATAATCTATACTTTTAATACATTTTCATTTACTTTAATAGTACTTTTATTTACTTTAACAATTTACTTTTTATAAACCAAAAAAAAATCTTACCACAATAGATCCAAGAATTCCGTAGAAAGGCTTGTGCCTGTCATCATACTCCCTATTATCCAAGTACTGAATGGTCTGATTCGTAAAGTTAACCACTATTAAACTATAGTGGTTACTCATACAAATTGGAGCAAAAATCTGTCATTAAAATTACAGTTATTAGTTTACAAATTCAAAAACATAATTTCATACAATGTAGTTTAATAAACATGAATAATAAGACATACCAAGTGAGCTGTCTTAATTTTCTCCTTTGCATCACATAGGCACATCCAATCGTACCATGCCTGATTCAATTCTTGTGAGTGTACTGAAGGAGACTTCACCTCTGTTTTTTTATCTTTTGGCTAGGAAGCATCTTGTGACCTGAGATACAGCTCTAAAGGTCTTTGTGTATTAATGAGAACATACAAAATATTACTTTATGAGATCATACATATTTAATTATGATTGAGCTTAACAGTTTTTTTTAATTCTTACACCGTGATCAATGCCAAATAAAAAGCATGAAGGATCTTCATTCAATCGAGAATCATTCATTAGAAATGACCAACATTGAACTATATTAGATTTTATCATTTGAGTAGGGGCTATTGGAGCTAGGGATGTTGTGTCATCTTTTGTTATCATGAGAAGACTTTCAAATTTCCCAATCTCTTCACTGTGCAAAATTAAATATTTATAGTAAATGAAATATTATTTAAAGTAAACTAAATATAACTTAAAGTAGATATAATATGTATGAAATTAAATAATATATTACTTTCTATTTGAATGGGTCGTACTTTACAAAGCAGTAATCGTCCACTACTTGAAAAACCTCTGGCATTTTATTCATTCTTGATTTGTTTCCTTTCATTTTCTTAGAAACAAAATCAATGTCAACATCTTTCTCTCCACAATCTAAATTGATTTTAACTTTTGAAACTATCTCATTGTGAATGTCCTTAAACTCAATTGTGGATGTTTCTGCCTGAAGTTGTTTTTCAGCAACAATTGTAATAAAATAGCAGATATAATTTTAATATAATTATATACTATCGACTATGGATTGATTAATATTTACTAAAGTTAACAAATTACCTTCAATTGTTTTTTTTGTTGCTTCCTTTGTAAGTGTTGGCTGATTTAGGATACTCTCAGTAACTGAGTGTACTACCTTACTAATATCACCATCAACACCCTTGTTTTCAACATCTTTCTCTCCCTGATTATCAGCATTAACATCTTGATTATCAACACCCTTGTTTTTAGCATCTTTCTCTCCTTTCTCTCCTTGGTTTCTTCCTCCTCTTTTTCATTTTTATCATCATCTTCTTTTTGTTCCTCCTCCTCCTTTTCTTCTTCCTCCTGCTCCTTCTTTTTATCCTTTTCTTCCTTCTCCTCCTCGTCTTCTTCCTCCTCCTCCTTTTTATCCTTTTCTTCCTCCTCCTCCTTCTTTTTCTCCTTTTCTTCCCCCTCCTCCTCGTCTTCTTCCTCCTCATCCTGTTCTTCATCCTCCTGCCTATTGTTTTTATTCTCTTCTTTTTTGTCATCGTTCTTTTTTTTTCCATCATCCAGATCCTCTATTTCAAAATCTTCATCATCAACATCCAAATGGACAGTTTTAGGATCAACTGCATCTTCTTCAAAAGTTTTAGGATCTGTGTCAGTTTTATGTTGCTCCTCCCATGTTGACAGAATCACACTAGATACATTTCTTAGATCATCATAAAGCCTGACTATTTCATCCATAGCCCTTTGTACTCTAGGATCTTCCATCAGCCTTTGTGTTTCAGAAACCTGTTGAGAATTAGATGTAGACACATTCATTTGTTGCCTTTTCATCTTTTCTCCTAAGGTAGCTATATGCTCAGCATGTATCATTGCAAAGAGTTGTGAATCTCTAGTCAACAAATGCAGTTCTTCTTCAGTTTCCTTCAAAATAAATAACAATTTATTAATACATTATTATAACACAAATAATATTAACTTTTAAAGTTAATTTGTTTACTTTTAAGTCAAAATTATTTACTTTATGTTTATCATTTACTATATATTATTACCACTAGGAGCAGAGCAATTCAATATAATAAAAGTAAACAAATATGAGATAAAAGTAACTACATTTCATTTTAAAGTAAATAAAAGAAATCATTGTAACTAAAAAAAATTACTCACATCTTTTGCAACTTCATGTATTTCACTATCTGTCATCACACCTTCTGGTAGGTTGAATGACACTAATCTTCTCTCTCTATCATCAAAATTTCTATTAGCATTCTCAATTACATCTCCCAAGAATGCTTGCTTTCCTTTTTTTCTACAAACTGGATAGTCATCTTTTTGAAGTTCTCCTTGACCAAAATATGCCTTTGCCTCTTTTGCAATTCTTTCTTTGACTTTCTCATCTGACCAATGTTGGATCGATGGCAGTGTTGTAGGTTTAGGCTGCCCTCTAAATGCTAGATGATGAAAGTATACAAGTTGAAGAATAAGGATACATCCACTTATTCCCGATCTCGATTCCTTTTTTTGTTGTTCTTGAAGCTCCCCACTGATTTGCAAAGGTTATTCATCACATAACCACACCAATCTAGGTTATGTATTTCTTTTGCATTGTCTGCGTAATTGATTATCTTGTAATCAATCACTCTGTTTGCAATATGGGCCAAGAATGTGCTGCAAATATACATCACAAAGAATCTTTTAAAATCCTTCCCTCCTTCCTTTAGACTCTTTAATTTGTTCTCCAAATTATTCACAATTATCTCATCAACTTGTGGAATTCCTAGCTTTTTCTTCAACTCTTTTTGAATCAGCAAGTTTATTAGAGGTTGCTTCCTTAACTGAAAACTCACCTTGTTCTCAGTTACATGTGGAAGCAAGAATATATCTTCAACATCGTAGGAACTCATTGAAAATTCTTTCAACATGTCAATCTTGAACATGCAGCTGCTTTCATTGAAATGGTGACAAAGCCATGAAATCATCTTTGTTGAAATTCTTCTTAACTTTAGTTCAAGAAGTCCTCCAAAATCAATACTTATGACATCTTTTTTTTGCTTCTCACTAAAATTGTTTATTAAATCAACAACTGCATTAGGTCTGCAGTGTGTTTTCTTGATTTCCAGATTACCATCATCATCATCATTAACATCAATAACTTCATGTACATCAAGCTCAGAATTGTCAAGCTTCATTTTTTTCTTTAAATGAGCTTCTCCCTTTTTTCTGTCTTTCTTCTGATGAACCATCAGAATCCTCATTCTGATCTTCTTCTGGTTCATAATTGCTATCTTTCACTTCAGATTTTACCCTTTTCTTTGTTCCTATAATTTGTTTAAACATGTTAACCAACTTTGAAAACATTTATATTTACTTTTTAAACATTTTTATTAACTTTATTAAAGCTATCAATAAACATCATTGTAGGGAATATTTCAAGCATTAAACCCCTGGCTTGAACCCCAATGTGATCATACACTAAAGTACGGTGGCGTCCAAAAGGGAAGAAGATAGAGCAAAAGAGTCACAAACAAGTTTTAGGAACTTGTAAACCATTCATAGGATGAAGGTTACACCCCTTAACGATCCAAGAGATCGTCAACTCCATAAGCTCTAGAACCAAATAAGGGTTCGGGGATGAAGGTACAAATCCAACCTAAAAGAGATTGAACCTGCCCTAATCATAAGCCTCTACTTTATTCTGATCGTATTCATGTGCGCTTTTTAATTAACATGCAATCATTAGAATTAACCCTAAACCTGTTTATCTATGTTGGTTGAATTTAATGCACACATAAAATATTATTGGCGATCACTTGAATTATAATCATATTAACCCTAACAAGATTATCAATTATCTTATTAAGCATGATTAAAAGTACCAAAATACCCTTTAAACATACATAAAAGGTGTGATCACGCAATAACAAATAAAAAAATGTATCAAGCAACATAATAAATATAATCATAATAATAATATCATCATAAATTATAACAATTATAATCATAATCATGTTCATGTTAATATTAAAGCATAATAATAGCAAGATCCTAGGCAGGATACTAGCAAGATTAATAACAAACCCTAGAATGTCACTAAACAATAAAAATCAAAACTTTAACCCTAACATGATACTAACAATCATAAATATTAGGAAGAACATAGGAAGCATCGCAGGATTCATAGTAAGCACATTTGATATTATAACCTTTTCCCTAAACATGATATTAGGAATCAAATTAAAATAACAACCTAAACATGATTTCTACATCATAACATCAATAAAAACCATTAAAGTACTTACTTTGATGCCTCGTACCTCTTTCTAATAACAAAATATACACGTTAGTAACATCAAGAAAAATAATAATCAACAATTAAATTAAATAATTGAAATAGAGATTTGGGACCAAACCCTCAGAAATTAAACCTTTCACGTCTAGGGCGAAGGCAACTTCAAATATGGCTAGTGTAGGGAATAATTTCAAGCCTTTAAAATCCCACTAGCTTGAACCCCAATGTGATCATACACAAAAGTACGGTGGCGTCCAAAAGGGAAGAAGATAGAGCAAAAGAGTCGCCAACAAGTTTTAGGAACTTGTAAACCGTTCACGAGGTGAAGGTTACACCCCTTAACGATCCAAGAGATCGTCAACTCCATACGGTCTTGAACCAAATAAGGGTTCGGGGATGAAGGTACAAATCCAACCTAAAAGAGATTGAACCTGCCCTAATAATTGGCCTCTACTTTATTCTGATCGTATTCATGTGCGCTTTCTAATTAACATGCAATCAATAGGATTAACCTTAAACCTGTTTAATCTATGTTGGTTGAATTTAATGCGCAAATAAATCTGTTATTGGCGATCACTTGAATTATAATCACATTAACCCTAGACAAGATTATCAATTATCTTATTAAGCGTGATTACAAGTACAAATTCCCTTTAAACATGCATAAAAGGCGTGATCAAGCAATAAAAATAAAAATTTATCAAGCAACATAATGATAATAAATATCATCATATTAATAATAATCATAATAAATAATCATCATCAAAATAATAATAATAATAATCATCATAAATTATAACAATTATAATCGTAATCATGTTCATGCTAATATTAAAGCATAATAATAATAGCAAGATACTAGGCATGATACTAACAAGATTAATAACAAACCCTAGCATGTCACTAAGCAATAAAAATAAAATCTTTAACCCTAACATGATACTAACAATCATAAATATTTGGAAGAACATAGGAAGCATCGCAACAATCATATTAAGCATATTTGATATTAAAGTTACCCTAGACATGATACAAAGATTATCATAATAACAAAATAAACATGATTTCTACATCATAATATCAATTAAAACAATAAAGTACTTACTTTGATGCTTCATACCTCTTTCTAATAACAAAATACACACGTTGGTAACTTCCAGGAAAATAATAATCAAACAATTAAATTAAATAATTGAAAGAGAGATTTGGGACCAAACCCTCAGAAATTAAATCTTTCACGTCTAGGGCGAAGGCAACTTCGAATATGGCTAGGTGTTTCTAGATCTTGTGAATGCGGAATTTTATATGAAAAGCTAAGTTAGAATTAAGAAAAGGGAATTGAAAGAGAATTAGAGAGAATTGATGATGAATGAAAACTGATTGTAGGTGAATGATCGTGAGAGTTGGTTAATGATTAGTGAGAATAGGTGAATGAAAACGGATTTTTTAATACGATATTTATAGAGAAAATCAGCCAAAAAGATAAAAAAAACAAAACAGAGTCTGACGCATAAAAAATAGAGCTGGCGCAAACCCTGGCTAGCTAGCGCCAGACACCAACACTAGCGCCAAGCGCCAATGGCTAGCGCCAGGCGACAGGCCTGGTTCCAGGCGCCAAGGCCTGGGGTTAGGCGCCAAGCCTGATTTTAACGCGTTTTCGAAAATCAGATAAATTTGCCGTATTGGAGGATAAAATCATATAATTTCCTCGAAAATGCTATTTGATTTTGATTAAAAATCTGAAAAGTTAACAAAAGTCAATTTATCAATGCTAATTAAATTAAGAATGAAAAGAACCTTCTAGAAGAATCTAGAAGACTAAAACCATTCCTAATTGCATTAGGAATGATAAATCATATTAGGCCCTTCCCTAGATCATTGGGCCGTATATAAAGCTCAAACCGGGCCCAGTTTAGTAAATTGGCCATAACTTCCTCAATATTCATCGGAATTGGGCTTATAATATTTCGTTGGAAAGCTCTTGTCAAGCCCCATCCAGCTACACTACTATTGGACCCATATCATGGACCAACCAAACTGAATTTTCTGTTTTCTTAAAAAAGTTTTTTAAAATAGAGAGAAGAGAAAAGAATTAAAACTTTCCGCAACACTAGACTTTCCACACTTTCGCTTCATTCGATTATGATTCGATGTGAAAGGTACTCATTAATGGGTTTGGTTTTGGGGAGACACATTTGGGTGTCTACAGCTAGGTGTTTCTAGATCTTGCGAATGCGGAATTTTGTATGTGAAAACAAAGTTTAGAGAACGAAAGAAAAAAAAAGATGGATGATTAAGAGAATGAGAGGATTAATTGAATGAAAACTGATTGTAGGTGAATGCTAATTAAAACTGATTGTTGATGATATCTGGTGTATGAAAACGAAGTTTTTAATACGTTATTTATAGAGAAAATCAGCCTAAAAGATAAAATTAACAAAACAGAGTCTGACGCACAAAAAACAGAGCCGGCGCAAACCCTGGTTAACTATCGCCAGGCACCAACACTAGCGCCAGGCGCCAGGTCTGGTTCCAGGCGCCAATGCCTGTTTTTTAACGCGTTTTTGAAAATCAGATAAGTTTGCCGTACTGGAGGATAAAATCATATAATTTCCTCGAAAATGCTAATTGATTTTAATTAAAGCTCTGAAAAGTCAACAAAAGTCAATTTATCAATGCTAATTGAATTAGGAATGAAAAGAACCTTCTAGAAGAATCTAGAAAACTAGAACCATTCCTAATTGCATTAGGAATGATAAATCATATTAGGCCCTCCTCTAGATCATTGGGCCTCATATAAGGCTCAAACCGGGCCCAGTTCAGTAAATTGGCCATAACTTCCTCAATATTCATCGGAATTGGGCTTATAATATATTGTTTGAAAGGTCTTGTCAAGCCCCATCCAAATACACTACCATTGGACCCATATCATCGACCAACCAAACTGGATTGGCTGTTTTCTTAAAATAAGTTTTCAAAAACAGAGAGAAAAGAAAAGAAATTAAAACTATCCGCAACACTAGACTTTCCACACTTTCACTTCATTCGATTATGATTCGTCGTGAAAGGTACTCATCACCGGGTTTGGTTTTGGGGAGACACAAATGGGTGTCTACAGAAGCCCCCACTTTGATTGAGTTTGGAGAAACGCGAGTTTCGAAAACAAAAGTCAAAGTATCGATAGGGACGGAGAATGATTTAGAACGTTCTGCGATCCTAAACCACTCTTGTAATGCCGATACCTGCAAAACTAGCGTTAGTTAAACAGATAAAAGAGTGAAGAAACGCGTATCTTGCACCGTCGAGCACACGTCTCTGAAAGTAACCGATTTGCTGCCGCATTGCTGTTTTGATGACCTCTTGCCAAGAGAATGCCATCCCGCTTGAAAACTGCTACGCTTGTAACTGCTTCCAATATAGAAGACTACTTCGCTTGAAACGATCCTCATCCGCTTTGATAATATTCCACGTCCAAGGGAATAATATCGAAGATTATTTCTCTTGAAATCACCTTCAGTTGTTTGTGACAACACTCCACAAGCGGAATGCCGCCGAAGATATCCTCGCTTGAAGTCATCCTCATTTGATGCGATAATTTTCCAAAGGAAATTACCAAAGACCCACGCTTGTTGATCTTTAAAAGTTCGCCTGAACTTTTCTTCCGCTATGCCTGTACATCGGTGCTTTTATTGCATTGAACCTGTACGTCGGTGCTTTTTTTTTTGAACCTATATGTCGGTGCTTTTTTGTTAATGATCCAATGCTTAGGCGCTTTAAGCTAAGTGAGACGATTTTTCATCAGGTCGATCACTTTACGTAATCAAGACGATTACGAAAAAATCATGTCAAATTGCTTAAAGGGGATAACTGGCGTACCAAGGAACCAAAAATATGTTGCAGAAAGGTAGAACAACCTCACCAAGTGGCTGGGTGTTCTAGTGCCGCTGAAAAGCCATCAGCGCCACACAATTAGCCTTAGCGCCAGGCGCCAAGCCTAATTTTTGACGCCAATGCCTAGGGCTTGGCGCCAGCACGGAGATTTCCTTAAATACCCCTTTCTTCTTCATTTTGCTGCTTGCTCGCCGCGAAACTGCTCGAAAAATCGCAGAACTTCAATTGCTCTATTCTTGCTCGTTTCTCAACCGAATTCACTCAAACTTGTTGCAAATCAAAGCTATTTTCATCTACTTTCCCGATCTATGTAAGTTTTCTTCAAACTCACATCAGTTTTTATGAATTTTTGGCATGTTTATTCACGAATATCATGTAATTGTGAAATTAAAAATGCTCAATTCGCTTTGTTTATCAAGTTTTATGTCATGAAATTGCTTGATTATGTTTATATATTGCCTTGGGAGTAATTTGAGACTTGTTTGACTCAATTTGGTGAAGAAATGAGCAATTTGCCATTGTTGGACCTCCTAAGGTCGTGAAGAACAATGAGACTTGTTCTTGATGTTTTTGCTAGAACTTCTTGTCCAATTTGTCACAATAATTACTATAGTGTTGCAAGAAATTGTGTGATTGCTTGAAAAATGCCGTTATGCTCAATTTGAATTTGTGCTCTATTTTAGTACTATGTACTCTGTTTTTTTTTTTTTGCGAACATAGTATCATGCGGCTAGGCGAACTTTAGATACTATAGAACCTTAATTTATGATGATTTTGCACAATGTAGTATGGCTAGACAGCGAGGTTTGGGTTCACGGTCCTGAAACACCCGACGGGAGCATGAGCCCGTAGAGGACGACGTCACACCTTCCACTTCGCTTGGTCGGCTCCCCAAGCGGGATGAGCGGACCCTGTTCTTCGCCCCCATCCACCACATTTCTGAGAGGGTGAGACGGGGCATCACGGTCGGGAGGACGCGTTATCACGGTTCCGGCTGTGATGGTTTGGGCGATTTGTACAAGATGTACATCGCCAGGGATCTTGAGACGAGACTCCTATGGGAATCTTATGGACTGGCTACCCTATTCGAGACCTCCGAGGCTATGGTTGCCTCCAGTGGGGGTCACCATATAGTGCGCGCTTTGGTGGAGTTCTTCTGGGACACCACCAACACTTTCCACTTCCCCTAGGGCGAGATGATGGTCACCCCTACGGACTTCGGTCTCATTACAGGACTAAAGTTCAACTCGGTGCCACTGCCGTTCAACAGTGGGATCGACGTCTTTTCTGCGGAGGTCGAGGAGCTGTTGGGGCCGATCGCTATTCGGGCCCGAGCTGAGGTCGAGACGACTCAGTTTAGTGCTAGGGGAATTCGCCGCTCGACGCTGGCAGCGGCTTTTGATGTTGTTGTCAGGGACGTTCTCTCCTTATAAGGGTAGTAGGACGTTGCTTTACTACCTTCTTGCTGTCCGCGATCTTCACCGGATCGGGACTTATGACTGGGCCAGCTTGGCCTATGCTGACTTCGTTCGTGCACTGAGGGACTCGTGTCGACACGGTCCTTTGGGACGAATGTTACTTTGTCTGCCTTTTGGAAGGTCGTAGAGGTAAACATTATTCCCTATAAAATTTAGCTCTACATATTAGCTAGCATTTACTTACAATTTTTACTGCTTGTAGATCTAATTCTACGAGCACTTCCCCTCTACTGCGCCGGCGAGACCATCGCCGCGCGGATTTCCAGTGAGCACTTCTTGGGGCGGCCTCCATGTGGATATGTCTACTACACATGTCCGGAGCTGGATCATCGCGGTACGGCTTCTTTTTTATTTGTTTGCTTTTTCACGACGCTTTAGGTATACTCTCGCCTGATTGATGTTCTTTGTAGGGGCCTGAGGTGGTGTACCGGCCGTGGGGCGGCCGGACAGTCCCTGGGTTAGCCGCACAGTATTCTACTGAGCGTCGCTATTTCCTGGGGAATTATGGGGTGATCGCGTACTTAGGAGAGAGGGTTGCTAGACAACATTCCTCTGATGTCTTCGTCGTTCCTGCTCCTCCACCACGTCATATGTTCGACGACGCGCGGTTGTTGAGCATGTCCGAGGGAGCTGGTACCCCTTGGCGGTCTTACGTGATCCCCGGGCGGTGCTATGCTGAGGAGCTACTGCCGTTGTTAGCTCCAGCCCCCGTACCGGCTGAGGATGTGAGGGTAAGATTTTTCAGCTTTTACTTTCCATCAAGTAGCCCCCAAGTAATGCTTTATCAGGATGGTGCTACTGAGTTCATGCCACCCCGTATGTCCATCCATTACCAGGGGACATATGGGCCGATTGAGGAGATGATTCCTCCGGCTCCCGAGGGCGAGCGCTTCGTAGAGCGGTCTATTCCTCGCCACCAGACTCGAGTAAGCCTAGTTATTCACAATTTTTTTTGCATAATTACTGACTTATTTCTCTGACAATTTTCGCGCGAGGTGGTTACGGCGATGGCACGATGTATAGATGCCTTCCGGAGCCAGCTCGTCCGGATGAGGAATGCGGCCACCTGCCGTCGGGACGACGTCATTCGAGAGGTAGTCTTTCTTTATAGATTTTTACATTACCGCTTTGATTTTGCCTTGTTTCTGATTTCATTCTTTTTACAGGGCCAACCTATTGCTTCTCACACCCGCACGAGACCTGAGGTGCGGAGGGATCCGGCACGGTCTAGCTCGAGACGTCGTCGTACTACGTCAGGGGGTAGAGGCGGTCGCTCAGAGGCTGCTCGTGCTGACGTTGCAGAGGGATCGGGATCTTCTTCTGAGGGTGCTCATGCTGCACCGGTAGGCGAGGGAGAGGCTACCTCGGCTTTCAGAGATGGTGGGATGTACGAGGTAGGCTCGTCATCGCAGAAGCCTCCGCAGCCTCAGCCTCAGGTTGATCCTGGGTGGAGTGGACCTACATTGAGTTTTCCTCCTCCTGCGGAGACTGGAGCTGGAGCTGGTGGAGAGGTGACTCCTCGTACGGCGCAATTTTACGATATGATGGGTATACGTCCTCAGGCGCCAAAGTTTGTTCCTGTGATTTTTATTTTGACTTTTTATAGAACTTTTCCTTAGACTCACTATTTTTAGACACATTTTGTATATTTATGCTATTATGAGTTTATTTTGTTTGCTATTATTATGTGTATGTTTGTGTGTGCAAGAGAAGTGTGACAAACAATTTTGCGCAAAAATTCCGTCATTTTTATTATTGATGGAGGGTATCCGACTCTCTCCCCTGAAAAGAAAAAATAAAAAGGAAAAAAAATTAAATAAAATGTCGGGTGTATATATAAAAACTTGGAAATTAATCTAAATAAAGTCCAAAAAGGAATAATATAATTAATATAGTAGCTATTTTAATTAATTTAAAAAAGGATAAAAAGATGTTTAGAATAAACGGAGCCGTAAAGTCATTAGCCGACTCGAGTTTAGGATAAAAACGCAATTTAAGTAAGCGCGCCTGATGTGGCAACTTGGCGCCATCTGGAGCCACGCAATGGCGCGTAGCGCCAGGCGCTACACTTGGCTTGTGGCGCCAAGTGCTGGCGGCTGGCGCCAATTACGGAGTCCGACGCCAATTGGCGCTGATTCCGTATTTCATTCTGATTAAAACTTCTCGCAATTTGTGTATAAATAGCCCCCTGCCCAGCCGATTCTTCTCATAATTCCAGCAAATAAAATAATTCTTTGCCTTAGAAAAATAACACCATGTCTTTAGTCACCAAAACTTTCACCCAATACACTCATGAATGGTGTCGATCTCTTAATGCTAGAGACAGAAAAGAATTAGATCTGTTTCACTTGGGGAGAATTTATGGCATTAAAGGGGTAGATCTTGACTTAGATTTCATACATACCACTCTAGAATTTTGGAATGTTGATACTCATTGCTTTAGAATAGGGTATGATGAGATTAGCCCTTTGCCAGAAGCATTTGGTGCTATTTTAGGCTTCCCTGCAACAGACCTCATAGTAATCCCTAGAGTAGATGCATATTATTATAAGGATTTTGAGCGCTTCTTTAATTTAAAAGAAAGGGATTTATCAAAAATAGTAGATGGCAACATAGTTAATTTGAAAGAATTTGCACGTCATTATTTTGATAAACCTCTTTCTGAATCTTTTCATATATATAGAAGAAGAGCGTTCTTATTTTGCATGATTAATCAATTTTTTCTTAGTAGTGGTAAAAATAATGAAGGTCAATCAATTATAACCACCGTACTAGAACAAATTGAATCAGGGAGAAATCCAATGCCATTGATAGTTGGAGAGACTATGATTAGTCTTGATGAACTGAAAAGGAACCCAAAAGCACCTTTTCGCGGCTCTCCAATTTTATTACAGGTAGACAAATAATATTTTTAATTATAGAAATCAAAAAATATATTTTTGTATTGTAATAATAATTTATTTGCATTGCAATTTTTTTTTACAGATGTGGCTAATGGAAAGGCTAGAATTAATTAGCCCTCCGGACGATATTGAGAAGTATAGTCCCAATTGCTTCGTGAGGAGGAAGAAACGCTTCCCTAAAATTGGGCGCCATGGGTGGAGAAAGGTCTTCGAATCTCGCGATTTTGCTATTAAGTGGGTCGTCCCATGGTGGAAAATAGAAAGGATGGTTGGTGTCAACAAGCAACCTTTCTGCCGTCTTCCAACTTTGTCTTGTATGACTTATTATTACCCCTGCAGGGTAAAAAGACAATACGACTTGCTTCAGAATATTCCTTCCGGGGATCTTCGTCCTCCCTATGAGTACCCTGTTTCCCAGGAAGTAGACAGATTTGATGCTTACTGGAGTGCTAGACCTCTATGGGAAGTGGTTACTCAAAAGGTTCCTCCTTCTTTGCCCAATGATGTGAAGAAGTGGTTGCTGAAGAAGCCTTCGATGGATTCAAAGAAAGATCAGGGTAAAACTGATGTGAAGAGTCGTCTAGGTGACAGGGTGATTCCTGCCAAGGAACGCCTAGGTGCAAGAGTTGAATTCAAAACACCTGCAGTGCCTAGGAAGAAAGGTGTTACCAAAGATAAAGGGAAAAGGAAAGCTGACACCACAGATAAAAAGGCTTGGGTGGAAAAGAAACATGGAGTACTAGCTGAAGGGGAGACTATTTATTCTAAGAATGAATGTAGGTCCTCTAAAGGATCCCTACTAGCTAAAATTATGGATGAGGAGGAGGAAGCAGACAAAAATTGGAAAAGGGCTAGGAAAGAAAAGAAAGATTAGAAGAATTGCTTAATCTTCAAATTATTAGACTTAGTTTATTTTTCATTTAAAGAAAAGAAAGATTAGAAGAATTGCTTAATCGTCAATGCCCTTGGATCTAAAACATTTTTCCTTAGTGCTTTTAACACCAAGTCTCCTACTTTGATGTTTCTTGTCTTGACCTTCTTATTAAAATGCCTAGCCATACGAGTCTGGTAAGACTGAGTGTGATGTAGAGCTTGTAGTCGTTTCTCTCGAGTACAATTAATTCTTCATATCTTGCCCTAGTCCATTCAACTTCATCGAGTTTACTCTCTAATGCAATGCGTAGAGATGGTATTTCTAGTTCGACAGGTTGTACGACATCCATTCCATATACCAAGGAAAATGGCGTATTTCCTGTTGATGTACGGATTGGCGTGCGGTAACCCCACAATGCGAAGTGAAGTTTTTCAGGCCAATCCTTATAATTTTCCGTCATTTTCTCGATGATAGTCTTTAAATTTTTATCAGCTTCCTTGACTGCTCCATTTGGTTGAGGTCTATAAGGGGAAGAATGATGATGTTGAATGCCGTATTTTTGTAGCAATTCTTCACATTCGGCTTGAAAGTGAGTTCCATTGTCACTTATCATTTCATGTGGGACTCCGTATCGACATATAATATTTCTCTCGATAAAGAGTGCTACATGTTTTGTAGTGAGTTTAGCGTATGATTGCGCTTCAACCCACTTTGTGAAGTAATCAATTGCTACTAGGATATATTCGTGGCCTCCTGTTCCTGGGGGAGTGGTTTTGCCAATGATGTCAATTCCCCATGTAGAGAATGGCCATAGCAATGTGTAGGTGTAGAGCAAGGATGGAGGGATATGTTGTAAATTGGCATAAATTTGGCACTTAGGGCATCTTTTTACGTATTGATGGCAATCCCTATTCATTGTAGTCCAATAATATCCTTCTCGCATTATCTTTTTGACTAACATCTTGCCATTTATATGAGTGCCACAGATTCCTTCATGGACTATTCTCATTTCTCTTTGTGCATCCTTCTTTCCTACACATAAGAGAGCTCGACCCTTAGGTACCCTTTTATGTAGCTCGTTGTCTATGAGTACATATTGGAAAGCCAAAATCCTTAATGCTCGTTTCGTCTTTTGTCAGCATGAGCAGAGTATTTTCCTTTGGTGACATAATTGAGTATGTCCGTGTACCACGATTCTTCTTCTTCTTCGCCTTGGACTACTTCGTCGTCTTCTATAGCCTGGATGTATGCTGGTTTGTGTCTTTTTTCTATAATTAGAGGCATTTGCTCGATATCCGTGGGAATCCTAACCATTGAGGCTAATCTTGCCAAGGCATCAGCAAATTGATTTTCCTCTCTAGGTAGATATGTATATTCTACCTTGTCTAACTGATCGGTAAGAGTTTCCAGATAGGTTTGGTAAGGGGCTAGACTTTCGCTCCTTACTTTCCACCTTTTAGATATCTGATTGATAATCAAAGAAGAGTCTCCGAATATCCTTAACTTTTTTACTCCCAATGCCAAAGCTGTTTCAAGGCCTACCACGCATGCTTCATATTCAGCAACATTGTTGGTAACATCGAAATCAAGCTTTATGGAGATTGTAACATGCTCTTCTTTAGGTGATACTAGTAGTACTCCAACGCCACATCCCTTTTGGTTTGAGGCTCCGTCGAAGTATAAGGTCCAAGTATCATCTTCAGTGACCATTAAGTCTTCATCTAGAAATTCATTGTCTAGTATTGGCGTCGAGTCTTCTATTGGAAAATCGGCTAGAGAGTCTGACACCACGGATCCTTTGATAGCTTTTTGTGGCATGAACCTTACATCAAATTGGGATAAATTGACTATCCATCTTGATATGCGTCCGTTGAGTGTAGGTTTCTCAAATAGATACTTGAGTGGATCTAATCGAGAGACTACGAAGACGGTATACACTAGCATGTAATGTCTTAACTTAGTTCTGGCCCACACCAAGGCGAGGCACAACTTCTCAAGCGGCGTATAGCGTGCTTCGTATTCGAGCATCTTCTTTCTTAGGTAGTAGATTGCATTCTCTTTTCCTTCTACTTCTTGTGATAGCATAGCTCCCATTGTCTCTTTGGTAACCGTCAAATATAACCTAAGAGGTATTCCGGGAAGTGCTGGTGCTAATACGGGAGGGTTTGCGAGCTTTGACCTTTTCAAAGGCTTTTTGACAATCATCATCCCATATTACTGGTACATTCTTCTTGAGTTTTTTGAAGATTGGTTCACATATTGTCGTTAATTTTGATATGAACCTACTTATGTATTGCAACCGGCCAATAAATCCTCGAATCTGTTTCTTAGTCTTGGGAGGTGGCATTGACATGATTGCTTTGATCTTGGTTGGGTCTACCTCTATTCCTCTAGAGCTTATGACGTAACCCAAAAGCTTGCTTGAGGTGACTCCGAAAGCACACTTAGCTGGATTCAGCCTCATATTATATTTTCTTAGCTTTTCGAAAAATTTCCTTAAGGCTACTTGATGGCCTGGACGGTCTTTTGATTTTACAATCATGTCGTCGACATAACCTCGACTTCTTTATGCATCATGTCATGGAGTAAGGCAGTTGTTGCACGTTGGTAAGTAGCACCCGCGTTTTTCAACCCGAATGGCATTACCGTGTAACAGTAAGTGCCCCATGGTGTTATAAAAGTTTTTTTCTCCATGTCTTCTTCTTCCATGAGAATCTGGTTGTAACCTGCGTACCCATCCATGAACGAAAGATGCGCGTGATTTGCCGTGTTATCTACCAGAATATCGATGTGTGGCAAAGGGAAGTCGTCCTTTGGACTTGCCTTATTTAGATCTCGATAGTCGACACACATTCTTACCCTTCAGTCTTTCTTCGGAACTGGGACGACGTTGGCGACCCATTCGGGGTATTTGGATACTTTGATGAAACCTGTAGTTATTTGTTTTTGAACTTCTTCTTTTATTTTAAGAGCTACGTCAGGTTTCGTTCGACGTAACTTTTGTTTTACGGGTTTCATTCCTGGAATTAGTGGTATAGAGTGTTGAGCTATTTCTCTATTAATGTCTGGCATATCTTCATATGACCAAGCAAATACATCGATAAATTCTTTAAGTAAGTTAATTAAATCGGTTCTTTCTTGTTTATTCAGTGTTAATCCGATTTTAACTTCTCTTTTATGAGTTGAATCATTTGAGATATCAACTGTTTCAGTTTCTTCAATTACCGGTGTTTTCTTTTTGAGTGTTTCCATTTCTTTAATAATTTCTTTGTCTTTTTCATTGTTAGTTAAGCAATGCTCGTCATCTTGGGTTAGTGAAGAACACGAGAAGTAAGGAGAATGAGAAATATTATTATACTCTAAGATCATTACATCAAAGAGTGATATGTCCTCAGGGACTGGATTACTAACTATCCTAGGAGAAGAAATAAGAGGGGGAGGTGTTACTACTAAAGACTTAGAAGACTCTAGGGGGCGAGACTCCGACTCAGACTCTGACTCAGACGACTCTTCAAACATCGGTCCTTGCCCTGTCGTGATGGATATCTTCCTTCTGCTTGGAGTAGTCACCTTGATAGTCTTGCGCCACCCTTGTAGGGATCCTTCAGCTGGAGTGATCAGCTTCGAGGGATCAAAGCTTTCATGTTGTAGGATTGTTTGAATGAGCGAGGAGTTATCCTCTTTACAAGTTGGCTCATTCTTTTCTCTCCCAAACAGTAATCCCATGACGTTAAAGTCAAAGCATGGGGGTGCTTTCTCCTTGTAGACAGGAGTTGGGATTTCATCAGTGAAGTAGCAATCCAATAAAATCTCGAATCCCGGTTGTCTTATGCCGTTTACAACAAATGGTCGGGAAATTCATGGCATGGGTAGTCCTCTCCTTCTTTTATAAACTGACCATTAAGCGTAAGAGGGTACTGATCCATTGGGATTGCTTTCTTTTGAATGCGAGCATCCCTACGTGCTTTTGACTTTTCCTGGGCTTGCTTGAGATCTTTCCGAGTCGGTTCGAAACCAAGTCCGAAATTGTCTAACTTAGGGAGGCCAGGTGACTCTAGTGGTTTTTCCATTCCATTCTTCTTTCCTAGGGTCATCCCAGGAAAATGTCCTTGTTTCTTCAGCATGGCATTGACAATCATGTTGGAATGGGGGTAATGGCAAAGAGGGGTCCTTTCATCCTCCTGGATTAAGGAGACTTCTTCGTTAAATCCCCATAAATTTTCATCATCCTCGTCGTGCTCCACATTAATAATCAGATTCTCTATAGATTTGATCCTCATAGGCGAAGCATCGATGGTGATTGGAATTCCCCTAACTATAGATTTTACTTGTTGATGGTGAGATGAAGGGACGGCCTTTAGATCATGAAGCCAAGGGCGTCCCAACATCAAGTTGAATGAAGCTTTATTGTCTACTACTTGGAAAGTAGTAGCATGTTCTATTGCTCCTGCCGTTACATTCAGGGTAATTTTGCCAAGAGCTTGACGATGAGTGTTGTCGTAGGCCCTTATTCCTTGTGTAGACGGAGTTAAATCTTCGTCCCTTATGCCGAGCATCCTCGCAGTTCTAAGTGGACAGACGTTGATGGTCGATCCATTGTCTACAAGAGTCATAGGAACATTCATCCTCTTGCAAACTACTGTGAGGTTTAATTCCTTGTAATGTTTGTCACATTCTGGGGGTAAATCCTTGTCAGAAAAGGTGATCAAATTAATCAGACTAGGAAGGTCACTTGTGAGGAAGTTGACTAATCCCTCAGGAGTAGTGTCAAAATCTATCCCAATTTTCTCCAAGGCATTCATTACAGCCAACCTATGTTCTCGAGATGTTGCCTGAATTTTCCATACATTCATCTCACCTTTTGTCTTCTTAAACTACTTAACAATATCATTGTCTTCAATGATAAGTATGGGAACTTGTTGTGTGGTTGGCATAGGTTGCGTTGAAACGAGAGGTTTCATTCTCCCGGATCTTGTGAAGACTTCTATCGATGAGTCTTCTTCAGCCCAAATGTCCTCTGTGGTGTATGACACAGAAGGTGTAGGTCCTACTATGTCCTTTAGATAGACATCTTCTTCATCACTGTCCCAAACTCCATTAATGGTTGCATCCTCTTCTTGTTGAACTTGGACTAGCTTCTTTTCATCAATCATTTTCTAAACCAAATCCTTGAATTTGAAACAGTTTTCTATAGTGTGACCCCCTGATTGATGATACTGACAGTAATATCTATCTGTTCTTTTCAACGATTTGAATGGCCTCGATTCGAGAGGTTTTATCTCGCCACTCTCGGAGAGAATTTCGAACATTTAGACATATGGGATCCCAATTAGAGTGTAGATTTTATTGCTCTTCTTGGGTTTTTCAGTGACTTGTAAAGGAAAATGCTTTGACTCATAAGTCGTTCTCACTGGTGTGAATTCCCTTTTAGGTTCATCTTTCGGAAGTGGAACCTCATCACATTTCTTTTGGGATTTCTTTATTGCCTTGAGAGCTTCACGTAGTAGATGCGATACCTCCATCATAGACAGTGTGAGCAATTATATATCTTCCTTACTTGCCGGTTCTGGAAGGTTATCCTTGACATCGAAAAAGATTTCCTCTTCCTTTTCTGTGGCATGGATTTCTTTGACAGGTCTAATGAGAGATGAGGGGTCAACCTCGTTTTCCTCATCAGAGATAGCCAGGGTATGAGCGAGAGGTGCATTGTCAATGCTTGGCTTCTTACTGGTAGGGAGCAACGGCAGCTTGTTGTTGTCGATTAAGTCTTGGATGACTTCCTTAAGCTTCCAACAGTTTCGGTGAGATGGCCCCTACCTCGGTGATACTTGCAGTGTGCATTGGGGTTCCAATTAGCCGACCTCTTCTCGACTGGTGGGTCCCCAAATGGTCCAATAGGAGTTATAAGACCTTTTCCATTTAATCGATCAAATGCGGTGTCATAACTCATGCCAATAGGAGTGAAGTTCCTCCTAAATGGTTTCTTCTGTCCTTGATTGTTCATAGAAAGGACTTCTCCTAAATTAAAAGTGCTAACGTTGTTTGAGTGGGCGGTTTTGGAAGAAGAAGGATTGTCGTTCTTCTTTCCTTTCCAGCCGTTGTTGGAGTTATTGTTGGCAGCTTTTAACTTAGCCAAGTCGTCTTCAATATTGATCCCAATGTCATAAACGACCTTGAAGGTATGGAGATTATTTTGATACTTGAGATGCTTGGAATATTTTTCTTGAAGATTTTTGATGAACAGCCTCACAGATTCTTTTTCACTTGGCACCTCAATCATCTTAGCTGAGGTTTTCCTCCATTTGTTAAAGAAAGAGGTGAAGCCTTCATTCTCTTTCTACTTGAGGATTTCAAGTTCCCTATGGTTAGTCTCGACTTGAATGTTGCACTTGTACCTATCAATGAAAGTGTTTGCTATGGACTCCCAGGTGGAGGTCTTTTCTTTCTCGAGAGAAAAGAACCATTGTTGGCAAACGGTCTTGAGAGATAGTGAGAACAGAGAGGAGAAAACCTTCTTATCGATACCCTTAATACTCATCATTGTTTCAAATGCTCTTAAATGAAAGTAAGGGTTGTCAGTTGCTCTGAATTTTGGGATGTCGTTGGTGTTGAACTTCTGCGGAAGAAGATCTCTATCCACCGAGACCCCTTGTGATGTAAGCTCTTGAAACTTGTAGTAGTTAGACAGCTTGCTTAGACTCTTTTTCATGAGGTCCATCGGTTGTTGTTTCACGGGATCATCGATCTTGAGTGCGAGAAGCTTCAGTGTCTCAGTCATGGTAACCAGCTGGTTCCTTAGATCATTGACTTCTTCTTGTGTCGCCATTATAGTCTTAGCTTTCCTCTTACGAGTTATGGGTTTGTCGAAAAGTTGGACTTGTACGAAAAGGTTGTCTTTGATTAACCGTCCTTCCTTTCTTGACCACGCGTTGTAAATTAAACCATTTTGCGTTTTAATTACTTGACTCAAATCAACTTGACTTTACGGTTTATTTTAAGGAGGAAAAAAGAATAAATTAAAAAAAGGGTGCATATTTTTGGTAAAAATAATGTACATATTTTTAGGGAACTAAGTATAGTTTTTTTTTTCTTTTTATTGGAGGATTAATATCCGACTTCCCCCCTTAAAAAAATGACGGAAAAAAAACGCGCACACAAGACTCTCTTAAACATGGTCAAAGTATGTGTATTGGTGTGTGCATTAAGTGTAAGTGACATGCTCGGACTCTCATGTAAGACCATGGGACTTAGTGCCTAAACTCGATCATTGACTCAAATAAGTACTATTCACAGTAAAACTTAACCGAATTAGTTAGAAAACTGATTAATTAGACTCTAGGTGATGACTCGACCAATAATCCGAACTGTCGGCCAAACGATAGGACTGGCGTCGCACTGTAGAGCTTGGCGCCAGGCAACAAAGCTGTCGTCGGGCGCTACACTCCAGAGTGTGGCGCTACAGCTCAGATCTTGGCGCCAATATTGGAGCTTCGATCTAGGACTGTTTTCGGTGTTATTAGTAAATCGGGGTATGCCTAAAGTCGTACTAGGTCAATTCCGATTAAAATATTTGACTTTATTGACACAAATCAATTAATTAATTAATTAGGCAAAGTTCTTTAAGTCATTAATTTATTTAGTCTCAACACAAGTCAAACAAACGGTTAAGAGAAACATAGAATATATGCACAACAAATAATGCACAATTAGTTAAGTAGGCACAATATGATGAAATGCGTTTGCAACCTAACCAGGGCTCTAGTTCTCTAAAGTTCGGGATATGGGTTAGTCAATAGAGGGTCCATGGTTAATTGTCCGGATGCACCGCGCGGAAGCCTAACCGTGAAGGGTTAGCGCGAGTGGATGGGACACCGCGAGTTTCACGGAGCGTTCAATCAGGTAGATGGAGCATGAATTCCCTGAGGGTTATGTACATATGTAGAACACATATGGGTTTCGGAAAAGTGAGAAAAAATTCAATCAGGAAGTAGGATCGAGCAAACAATACGAAAAACCGATCAAAATTAGAACGCATATTTTTGGCTCGGTATTGGGGGAGGTTGGCGCCGGCAATCAGAGACTGGCGCCAGCTTTTAGCTGTAGCGCCTGGCGCCAATGCGGGCGTCTGGCGCTACGACTAAAATGGTGGCGTCAAGCTCTGGCCCCTGACGCTACTTCCCACATGCCTCAGCAGCTTTCTGTGCTCGATAAAATTTTCCAGTTTCGCGCGGTGTTATTTCGGTCCTAGTTGTGAAAGATATTTCTTAAATTTCCTACGTGTAAAATCCTATGTTTTGAACTCATTAAGGATGGTCTTTATAATGTGATCTTTTTTATGCATATGACAATAATGTTAATCAAAATTACGCACATTAAATACTTAGAACGTTTCGAGTCTCATCCACTCATTCTCAATCATTGCCGAAACAAATTCAGGAATTAAAATAGAAATCCTCCCCAGTGGAGTCGCCAAAAACTGTAGGGAATATTTCAAGCATTACACCCCTAGCTTGAACCCCACTGTGATCATACACTAAAGTACGGTGGCATCCAAAAGGGAAGAAGATAGAGCAAAAGAGTCGTCAACAAGTTTTAGGAACTTGTAAACCGTTCATAGGATGAAGGTTACACCCCTTAACGATCCAAGAGATCGTCAACTCCATAAGGTCTAGAACCAAATAAGGGTTCGGGGATGAAGGTACAAATCCAACCTAAAAGAGATTGAACCTGCCCTAATAATAGGCCTCTACTTTATTCTGATCATGTTCATGTGCGCTTTTTAATTAACATGCAATCATTAGAATTAACCCTAAACTTGTTTATCTATGTTGGTTGAATTTAATGCACACATAAACTATTTTTGGCGATCACTTGAATAATAATCATATTAACCCTAACAAGATTATTAATTATCTTATTAAGCGTGATTACAAGTACCAAAATTCCCTTCAAACATACATAAAAGGTGTGATCAAGCAATAACAAATAAAAAAATGTATCAAGCAACATAATAAATATAATCATAATAATAATAATAATATCATCATAAATTATAACAATTATAATCATAATCATGTTCATGTTAATATTAAAGCATAATAATAGCAAGATCCTAGGCATGATACTAACAAGATTAATAACAAACCCTAGCATGTCACTAAACAATAAAAATCAAAACTTTAACCCTAACATGATACTAACAATCATAAATATTAGGAAGAACATAGGAAGCATCGCAGGATTCATAATAAGCACATTTGATATTATAATCTTTTCCCTAAACATGATATTAGGAATCAAAATAACAACCTAAACATGATTTATACATCATAACATCAATAAAAACCATTAAAAGACTTACTTTGATGCCTCGTACCTCTTTCTAATAACAAAATATACACGTTAGTAACTTCAAGGAAAATAATAATCAACAATTAAATTAAATAATTGAAATAGAGATTTGGGACCAAACCCTCAGAAATTAAACCTTTCACGTCTTGGACGAAGGCAACTTCGAATATGGTTAGGTGTTTCTAGATCTTGCGAATGGGGAATTTTGTATGTGAAAACAAAGTTTAGAGAAAGAAAGAAAAAAAAGATGGATGATTAAGAGAATGAGAGGATTAATTGAATGAAAACTGATTGTAGGCGAATGCTAATTAAAACTGATTGTTGATGATAACTGGTGTATGAAAACGGAGTTTAGAATACGTTATTTATAGAGAAAATCAGTCAAAAAGATAAAATTAACAAAACAGAGTCTGACGCACAAAAAACAGAGCTGGCGCAAACCCTGGCTAACTAGCGCCAGGCGCCAGGCCTGGTTCCATGCGCCAATGCCTGGAGTCAGGCGCCAATTCTGTTTTTTAACGCGTTTTCGAAAATCAGATAAGTTTGTCGTACTGGAGGATAAAATCACATAATTTCCTCAAAAATGCTATTTGATTTTAATTAAAACTCTGAAAAGTCAACAAAAGTCAATTTATCAATGCTAATTGAATTAGGAATGAAAAGAACCTTCTAGAAAAATCTAGAAGACTAGAACATGATAAATCATATTAGACCCTCCTCTAGATCATTGGGCCGCATATAAGGCTCAAACCGGGCCCAGTTTAATAAATTGGCCATAACTTCCTCAATATTCATCGGAATTGGGATTATAATATATCGTTGGAAAGGTCTTGTCAAGCCCCATCCAACTACACTACCATTTGACCCATATCTTGGACCAACCAAACTGGATTGGCTGTTTTCTTAAAATAAGTTTTCAAAAATAGAGAGAAGAGAAAAGAAATTAAAACTATCCGCAACACCAGACTTTCCACACTTTCACTTCATTCGATTATGATGCGTCGTAAAAGGTACTCATCACCGGGTTTGGTTTTGGGGAGACACAAATGGGTGTCTACAATCATAGACATTTAATGATTTACTCTAAACAGTTTACTTTAAAACAATTTTCATTTACTTTAAAAGTGTTTCTATTTACTTTATAACAATTTGTACTTACTTTATATTAATCTTCATTTACTTTAGAAGAGTTTCTATTTACTTTATAACAATTTGTACTTACTTTATATCAATCTTCATTTATTTTTATGTAATACCTTGGTGTAATACCTTGGTGCAATATAATACATAACAAATGAATTTAATTATATAAACTTTTATGAACCTTTTGATACTTCTAGTTCCTTAATTCTTCTCTTTATCAGTATTTGCTTTTTTGAAATCCTTTGAAGCTTAGCACCTATTACATTTAGTTAACACAATCAATTTAGAAGTATAGACATATTAAAATCTTTTAAAACATATATATTTACTCTATAAGCTTTTTTATTTACGTTACTACACTAAGGATTTACTTTTTATATTCGATTATGTAATAGTATGCATCTTTAAATTTGTAACACAGACTTATACAGATAAATAATTTACTTTATAAGTGTTTCTATTTACTTTATAACAGTCTCCATTTACTTTATATTATATACCTTTAATTGAAGATTGCTTTGTATTTGCAGGAACTTTCTTGGCTTTAGGAGTCACTTTGGCCGCAGGAGATTTCTTGATTGCAGTAACATTTTTTACTTGCAACAGCCTTCTTTGCTGCAGCAATATCCTTTGTTGGATCTGGTTTTGTTGCAGGTTTTTTCTTTGTAGTTTTGGCCATTTTAATCTGTGAACAATTCAAAACAAATATGAGATGACCAAGAATAATGTATAGGGTAATGAAATGAGCAATGATTATCATCATTTTTGTTATGTTATACACAAGCCATTATACAAAAGTCACATTAACTTATTGATTTATACACAAGCTACAATATCTAGAGATTTCATAGTAATTCAGTAACAATTAATAAATTTACTTTTAGGCAATTTCTGTCTACTTTTCACAAATTTTTATCTACTTTTAACAAATTTCTATTTACTTTAAAAAAATTATGCACTCAAAACTATAGAAACTCAAACAACTACTTTTAATTTACTTTTAGTCAGTTTCTATCTACTTTTAATAATCTTTTATTTACTTTTAGCAAATTTCTGACACTCAAAAAGTAGAACAGAAGTACTATATCAACAATAATGCACTCAAATATTACTCATAATTAACAAAATTATTCTAAATTAGTATGAGTTTAAGTAAAATTACTTAAGTTCATAAATATAAACAGATCTAAAGTTTTTCAAATATTATTTTAAAAACACTTTACTATAATTTATACCTAATTTATGAAAAAACTAATATTAATTTATGTAAAATTTTGAATAATTTTCTCATCTATGTCGATTTTGGCCTAAAATTATTTCTCCAATTCAAGATTTGCTACTTCAATTCTTACATAAAAAATAAATAGAAAATAAAAAAAAAAACATAGACACACACACACACACAAATATAATTAAAACTTTGAATAATTTTCACATGCATGTTGATATTAACCTATATTAGAAAAAATTTGCACATAAACTATAAGTAAATTAATCATAATTTGAACAAAAATGAACTAATTTGCGATAATACCTTATTATGAAGAAATCGAACTGAAAACACTAAATTTGAACTTTGAATTTCTCGGATTCAAGTTCTGCTACTTCAAATCTAACATAATTAAGCAAAAAACACAAATATAAGTATAAAATAGCAACAAAAATAAACAAAATAGTATGAACTTCGAGTTGTGATAAAATACCTTATATTCGTCAATTTTCGCCAATTTTCGAAAATTTTTGTTCCGAAATTGAAAAATGTAGACAGTATAACATGAAATTGTAATTTTATAGCAAGATTGAGCAGTTGATTTGACGGTTATGGCGGTTTTCGAAGGTTTTTGCAGTTGAAAATGGCGATTAAGAGAGAGAAAATTGCGGAAAGAGAGAGAGAGAGGAGACAGAAAAGGCGCCTGAATTGAATTTTGCAATTAATTTGTCTGAACATATATGGGCCGTTAGATCGCGCGCCTCTTCTCCTACATCTGACGGTCCAGATTTGTTCCTAGTTCCTATTCTAGAATAGGTTCATTATAACCTGGTCCTATACACACACACACACACACAAAGAGTTTTAAAACTAATAAATTTACGACAATTGAATTAAATAAAAATATCTTTTCAGCAGAGCTATGATGTTGTTGCAAATTGTACATTCTTCATACTCTCTTTCATAGCGCTGTGATTTACAGTCTTCTTCAACGATCGACCTATTGTAGTTGTGAAGATAATTTTCGTCCGATTTATTTGATTATAATTAAAGGATTAACCTGTTTTAGATCCCGCAAATCTTTACCCATGAAACAACTTGTAACATACTGCACTTAAAAAACAAAATCAAAATTGAAACACAGCCCACTCTAGGTGATATGAAATAACCAACAAAAACCAACTTTCAACCAAACTTCAATATTCAAGATGCAATTTGAGAGAGAACACAAAAAAATATTAAAAAAATAAAGAAGATAAATTCTTATCACATCAATCACCAAGTTTGATGCAACAAGGGAATCAAAGTCTAACACAAAGTAGGGCAAAAATTAGGGGAGAAATTGCATAGATTTCAATAATCACAAAGATTATGGGTAGACAAAGAAAATCTCATTTATTTCAAAATTAAGCAAAGGTTACTCTAAACAACAAGCTTAACCCTATATATAGATATTTACAAACAAAACCTAGAGTTCCTGAATTACACCTCTTGGATTACACATAAAAGGCCAGAACAAAAGCAAGCTAAGAAAAACAAAAAGAAAGAACAAAAGCCACTACGAAACTAGGGCGTTCTTTGTAGAGGGTTGGAGCGGTTTCTCCACTCACAGAGAGAAGTCGCTCCATAAAGGGGGGTGGTTGCTCCAAAGTTTCTGCCAAAAATCGCAATTCTAGAGGAGTGGGTTTTGTAAAATGTTGAGTGGGTGCTCCAACGATTCTGACTAGACAACTTGATTTCAAACATTCATAACTTCTTCATTTCTCGCACAAATTGGGCATGTGATTGGGCGTTGGAAAGTTCTTGGACTCTACTTTCATCTCCAATTTGAATCATCTGAAAATTCCTTGTAACAAAGAAGATATGGCTGATTGAAGTAGTTGAGTAATACAATGATAAGTTTTCTCTCTTGGCTAACACATGGAATCCTTGGAGCTTATTCTAATTAAACAAAATGTTACTCTAGTTTTAATGATGGCCAATCCTGAGTGGGTGCTCCAACTGTTCTAACTAGACAACTCGATTTCAAACATTCATAACTTCTTCATTTCTTGCACAAATTGGGCATGTGATCGAGCGTTGGAAATCTCTTGGACTCTACTTTCATCTCCAATTTGAATCACCTGAAAATTCCTTGTAACAAATAAGATATGGCTGATTGAAGTAGTTGAGTAATACATTGATAAGTTTTCTCTCTTGGCTAACACATGAAATCCTTGGAGCTTATTCTAATTAAACAAAATGTTTCTTAAGTTTTAATGATGGTCAATCCTAAGAGGTGACCACCACGGAATTTAGCACGGTTACGTGTCACAAGACGTGACACTTCTTCAACTTCCTCCACAAAGTTCCATGCACCACATCACTACCGGTAATGCATGCTTGATTTGTGACCTGGGTGCACCATGCGCATGGTGTACTCTGTTAAACAAAAAAAGGCGGAAAGAACATGTTTGTGTTTGACAAAGAACATACTTGGTTTTGATAAAGAACATACCATTACCAAAGAACATAATAAAAATTTATTAATATTTCCAAAAACAATGGCGGAGCCAGGATTTTGGGGATGGTTGAGCACCACTGAATTCAAATTAATTCAATATAAACACACTTTAACACACAAAAAAAAAATCTTGGTAAATTAAACAATTATATGATTTATATCACTGTTATCACCAATTTACACAATAAAATTAACATATAGGTAACCAAAATATTCTTTGAATGATTTATCAGGTGACCTTCTTTTGATGCTCTTTATATGTTATACTACCTCCGGATCATATTATATACAACTTTGGGGTATTATTTGTGAGATATAAAAAATTCCAAAGTTGCATATAATATGATTCGGAGGTAGTAATAATTTTCATTATAAAAAAACATGAAACTATTTATATTTTTTGTAATATATAATTAATTATTGAACTATTTTCCCTCTTCTAACTTTTCTCTCTTCTCTCTCCTATCTCTTTTAGGGTTTTAATTTTTTTTTGGCCGTTTAAGGGGGAAATAGTCTAATTTCTTCGGAAAATAGACTATTTCGGACCCTTTTTCTTTGATTAAATTCACTATTTTGTTGTTTGTTTTGTTTTGCTTTGTTCTCTCCATTTGTGAGATTCTGACCCAATTTTTTTTTTTTTTTTTTTTTTTTGTTTTTCCCAATATTCCGGGATTTTGATTCTCATTTATGGATGAGAATTTTATTTTTAGAGTTTTAATAATAAGTGATGATTTAAGGTGATTAGGATTAATATGGGTTTAGGGTGTGTTATCAACTCTATGATCAAAATATAAGCGCATATTGCGAAGGTCTCTACTTGGAAAGATGCAAAAATATCAAAAATCACTGCTCGCGTCAAGTTTAAAGTGGTGGAGTTTAGGCTATGCTCAATTTGCAAAATAGTTATGATTTTGATTGTAAAAGTTGTATTAATATCTCTAGATATGTGGTTTATAAATCTTTATTATTATTGTAGATGTTGTTGATGTCTCTATTTTATATAGTATTTTACCCCCGTCCCTTGGTCATAATTAGTAGTGTTTTTGGCTCTTTAGAGCCACTTTTATTACTAATTGGTGTTTTCTAGTGTTTTCGTAGATTTGGTTGACTTTTGCAGGGATTTAAGCTTTTGGAGTATTTTCCCGAGATATTTTGGAGCAATCACGAACATTGGAGAAGCAAGAACAGATTTTACAGCCCAGGGCCGGTTAGAGCCATCAAACCGGTGATTAAGGGCTTGGTATGTGTGATACTGGGGCATTTGGACCGAATATTCAAGACCCAAAGAGGAAACCCAGATTGGCCCGAAGAATTGAAGCCCAATCGAAGTCCAAATAGTGGCCCAAATGAGCCGCCCGGCCAAAAAGGCTAGCGCCCGGCCGAGCGGGAGAAGCTTAGTCTGGCACCCGGTGACGCGCCCGGCCGGGCGCAAAATTGCAATTAGAGAAAAAAAAAGGCGCGCCCGATCGGGCAGTGCCTCGCCCGATCGGGCGCGTGTTTTATTAGTTGATGTTTAACGTAGTTTTAATTTGTTTTAGCTTAGGATTTTTGTACGGAGTATAAATACTCCTCCGTAATACGTTTTTAGGATTACTTCTTCTTCTCCTCTTTACTTTCTTTACTCTCTTAATTATTCTCTTAGAATTCTCTCTCTAAACCTTTGTTCTTAATTCTACTTTTAATTCCAGATTTATTTTGGTAACGATTCCTCTTCTCTTAATCTTAGTTATTTATTCTATTCCTTTAATCATGTCTTAATTTTTTTCTTTGATTTGTTTAGTTTTTAATATGTGTGAGTAGTTTAATTTCTAGGGTTTATGGGGATCTAATAAATAATATGAAGGGGTAATTTATTGTTGTTAATTATCAATGTTAGATTAATTTCCTATTGATTGATTTAATGCTCTGTGACTAGATTAGGCCTATCTTTTATGCATGAGTTTGACAATATTGATTCAAGATTCGAGAGATGAGAATTAATGTTTAGGTCTAGTTTCAATAGGCAGATTAATTAATAAATGGTTAAGTCGAGATTCGAGAGATGAGATTTAATACCGGTAGATTAATTCTGTGATTGTAATACGTAGCGAAAGCCCTTTACAATCTGGTTAATTGATGCATTGATGATTGACTATTATAGATTATTGATATTGCATGATAATTTCCTATTGGATTGTTTTAATGTTTTACAATTGCGGCTTGTAAAAGTATAGCAATATTAAATTGATGAATCGAGCAGATGTTAATTTGATATTAAAGGCTATTTTCAATAAGAACTTAGATCTAGTAAATTGCGAGAGCATGTTAGATCTATGTTGATTAATAAATTGCGAGAGCCTGTTAATCATGTTATTTATGCAATGTCAATGATTGATTACTATGTTTTACCCTGGAGTATTATTTATCGGTGAACCTATGCCCTAGATCCTTTTATATATTGTTTTCTCCCTATTCCTATTCTTTGTAGTTTAGTTTCATACTGAAATATAAATATTGGTTACTTAGATAATTTAGATTATAATAATTAATTAGGAGTAAAAAGACTTGTTTCCCTGTTGAGATCGACCCTACTTCCCTATCTACTTTAGTTAGAGGATTTAGGTATTTACTTTTGATTAGGGGATACGACTTTACCCTGTCAACATTTGGCGCCGTTGCCGGGGAAATGGTTTTATTTTTATTTCTGATTGTTTTTGTAGTCTAGATTATTTCCCTCTTTGTCTCAGAGAGCGTTAGTTCTCTGAAACAAATCTCACATTTGCTTCTAGTTTTTTTTGTTTATGCCCAGGTGTTCCAGATCAGATTACATCCCATTCGATCGTGAGATCGAACGTTCCTTTCATAGACAGAAAAATTTCTACAAGCAAATCCTGGCGGATTCTGGTGATAATAACAATAATCACCGCGACCCTCCAACTGATTCCAACGATTTAGAGGCATCATCAGACGCAGAATCAGAGATGATGGCTCCAAAGAAGCTTAGTGGTTATTCACAACCAAAGCTTACGGATTTTCCACATCTCACCCCTACTCCGGCTCTTGATGGGGTTCAATTTGAAATCAAACCTCAATTTATAACGATGATAGAGAGGAAGCAATTCAGTGGAGCCAAGGGTGAAGACCTGAATCTTCACATTGCTGACTATTGTCAATATTGCAACACCATCAGGCAAGCCGGGGTCACTCAAGACCAAATCAGGTAGATTCTTTTTCCTTTCTCTTTAACTGGAAAAGCTAAATTGTGGTTTAATGGCTTAAATAGAATTACACTTGGTGTAACTAACTGGGAAACTTTTGTTCAGAATTTCTATAACAAGTATTATCCTGCAGAGAGAACAGCAGTACTACGGAGTGCGATTTAGAACTTTGCCCAAGAAGCCGATGAGTCTTTATATGAGGCTTGGGAGAGGTTCAAGGACTTACAAAGAGAATGCCCTCACCATAATTTAGCACAATGGCAGTTAATCTAAGCCTTTTATAACGGCATTGGAAATTCCTCTAGAATAATTTTAGACTCTGCAGCTAGTGGGAGATTTATGAATCTTAATGTTGATGATGCAGGTCAGGTTATTGAAGATATGGCGATACACAATTCCCAATATGGGAATCCCAGAGGATTTGCTAACAAGGGGAAGCATAGTGTCGACTCTGTATCCTTTTTGCAAGCTCAATTAATCTCTATTTGCCAAAAATTAGATAACCTGAGCACTGCTAATGTAGCCAATGTTTCTGCGATTAATAATAATTCTAATGAGGCTTTCTGTGAAAATTGTGGTATTGTAGGTCATTGGGAGCAGGACTGCAGGAGTTCCGTGGAGCAAGTTAATGCCTTCCAAGCTTATAGGCAGAATAACCCATACTCCAACACTTACAATCCTGGGTATCGGAATCATCCATACCTTTCCTACCAGAGCACTAACGTTCAAAATCCACCACCACAAGAACCACAGGCGCCACAACAACAGCAGCAGAAATATTATCATCCCAATGCTAACCAGAAGAACCAGCCACAACAATCCTCTTCATCTTCCGACCCTTCTCTGGTGGAAATTAGAGCAATGTTGGTCAATATGCAAAAGCACATGGAGAGCAGAGATGCGACAATTGATCAAATTCTAGCGCATAATAAAATTGTAGATAATCAAATTGCGCAAATCTCCGCTACTCTACAAGCCCGCCAACAGGGAGCCTTGCCGGCACAACCTACTAGGCCTACGGATCAAGCATTTGCAATTACTCTAAGGAGTGGTTCAAATTATGAAGGGCCCTCTATGCCCAGAGTCAATGAACCTGTTTTACCAAATAATGCTAATCTTGATTCCATTAAGCCAAACAATGTAGTTGATAGCCCTGCAGGGCTAAAGGATAATACTAACATATCTAACTCTACATTGCAGGGTACAACTCCAGAAAAGGTGGCTACTCCAGACAAGAATAAGAATGCTCCAAAGTCAATCATCAAACTTCCTTTCCCCAATCGTCAATTGAAGACAAACTTGGATAAGCAGTTTGGTAAGTTCCTGGAGGTGGTAAAAGATTTGAAGGTAACAGTTCCCTTTACTGAATTGATCACACAAATCCCCTCATATGCAAAATTTATGAAAGAAATTTTGACGAGAAAAAGGTCTATTAGTGAGGTAGAGACAGTAGCTTTCACTACAGAGTGTAGTGCCGTACTTCAAAATAAGTCTCCACCTAAATTAAAAGATCCGGGTAGTTTTTCTATCCCTTGTCATATTGGAAATCTCTTGATTGATAATTCATTATGTGATTTAGGTGCTAGTGTTAGCGTCATGCCATTATCTGTGTGTTCTAAGTTGAATATGGGTAAATTAAAAGCTACCAATATAACTCTACAAATGGTCGACCGTTCTTTCAAATACCCCTTAGTTGTTTTAGAGGATGTCCCCGTTAGAGTAGGAAAATTTTATATACCTGTAGATTTTGTTGTTCTTGATATGGCTGAGGATATGCAAACCCTAATTATTTTGGGTAGACCATTCCTTAACACTGCAGGAGCAGTCATAGATGTAAGAAGTGGTAAGCTAACACTATCAGTAGGGGACGATAAAGTTGTTTTTAATCTGAATAATGCCCCCAAAAGTTCCATGACTGAGGAGAAATGTTTCAGTGTTAATGTGGTTTTAAATTATTCTAACAAGCCCCAAGCTCTTGAAAAAGATCCCTAGGAGGCGGTATCTTCTGTTGCATCCTTTTCAGATGAGATAGAAAAATGGCAGAAGGAAGGCGATGCAATAGAAAGAGCACTCTACAATGTTGGTCTTGGTTTCGAGGATGAACAAGTGGAACCAATCGAGCAAGTAGTGCGAATCGAGCCTACGGTAAGTGTTCCACCAGATCGAGTTGCAAGTGTTGAACGTAATGACAATTTGAAGCAACATTCGATCGAAGAAGGGTTTTTAGTGCGCAGCATTGAAGATCCCCCAGTCCAAGTCAAGGAGGATCCACCAGATAAGGCGATTTGGCGTCCCACAGGTTATGTCAGGAAGCCGCATCGCAGCCTACACATCGTTAGACCGGGTGAGAAACCACCCGATCAAGCGTTAAGCCAAGGGTCATAGAAATTGTACTTGGTAAGAAGGTCGTGCGGGACCTAGATAAACCAGCGCTTTGGGGAGGCAACCCGCATTTTTAATGTTTTTTAGTCTATTTTTTCTTTTTTTTTTATGAGAGGATAGATGAGGGAATTTAACGAGTTTTATGAGTGTTTGTACAGGTTTGAAGGGAAGATTTAGCCAAATTTTGGACAAAAGACGAAAATATCGGTTGGACAATTTAGCCTCGGGCCCGATCGGGCGAAGCTCGCCTGACCAGGCGCGAGAGTAAGGTTCAAAAATAAAGAAATTTTACCCGATCGGGCGCGAAATTCGTCGTATACGGACTAATTCGTCCGCCCGATCGGGCAAGCCTCGCCCGACCGGGCGCGAGAAGGGCGAACATTTTGGACTAAAAATCGCCCGATCGGGCGACTGGCGCCCGACCGGGCGCGAGAGCAAGACGGAAAATGATAGTCAGATCGCCCGACCGGGCGAGTGGCGCCCGACCGGGCGAGTGGCGCCCGACCGGGCGCGAGAGGTAACGTAATAAGTGCGAATCAGATCGCCCGACCGGGCGAGTGGCGCCCGACCGGGCGCGAGAACTTGCTTCAAATTTTTCCAGATCGCCCAACCGGGCGCGAGCCTATCCGCCCCCCTTCTTCTTCTTTCGTTCGTTCTTTCTTCCTCCATTTCTTCTTTCCCCATTACTTTCTCTCTCTAAAACTCAAATTTTCTCTAACTTCTCTCTAAGATTTCTCCTCCATTACTAACCCAAATTCAAAACTCTTTATATATTTGTGATCCTCTCTTCATCCTCTTTACTCTCATACAATTTTTTTTTAGTTTTAATTCAATAAATTTTCGACCCATTTCTTCAACATGGCTTCAAAGAGGGCTAGATCCATTTTTGGTAGGAGCTCCAGTTCGAGGGAGGAATACGAACCGGACTTGCAACTACCGTATTGGCCGACGATCCGGATTGTGAGCCGGTAAAAAAAGGAACGATTGGAGCATTTGGTCGGTCGTGAGGTAACTCCTTCTCGGTGGTTACACCGCCCTACCTTAGAATCATTTGGTTTGTATGATTTTTTTAAACGATTTTTGAATGATATTGGCATGAGAAAATTTGTTGACATGCACTATCCTACATACCGAGAACTTACCTGTGAATTCTTGTCCACTTTTCATGTTGTTAGTAGTAGGAAAAGGCCTAATTTATTTTTCAGGTTAAATAATAGAAATATTAGTTTAACTTTTGTTGAATTTTGTAAAAATTTTGAATTAAATTCTGAATTATCTCACCAGTGGCATGCAGATTATAAAATGGGTGACTTATATTATGCTTTGACTGGTTTACCTGCCCCCGACCCCCAACATGCTAGTACCAAACCTATTCACCACCCTGTCCCAAAAATCTGGCAAAGATTTGCGGGTTTGTGTTTTTTAGGTAGGGCTGAGCCTCATAACGCTCAAACTAACGAACTAGCTGTCATAGGAAACTATGTTTACGGGTTCGGGAAATTGAACATAGGCAGGTTTATAGTTCACCATTTGAGTAGGCATGCCACAGCCAGCACCACTTCCAAGTCTCCTATCCGTTTAGGTGGCCTTATCACTCGAATAGCGGTGAAAAAGGCCGGTTTTGTAGTAGACGGACCCCACCAGCTGACTAACTGTGGACCAGATACCTACATGACTGCTAGGTATTTTGAGGATGTGGGGTGGGTTAGACCGGATAGCGAGCAGACACCATTTTGGTGTATTCGGACTGGGAACGAGCAACCTTTGCCCATTTTTCCCTTACCCATTCCAGACTTGACCGCCTTTCCCCCAGGGCAACTTTCTTACACTTACGATGCTTTAGTTGCCAACGCTAGGGGGCAGGCACCACCACCACCAGTTCCACCACCCCAGCCTCAGCCCGAGGTAGCTTTCTCTCCACCTCGTATGTCCCATTCTGTCCCTCATGTTGACTCTGACCCAGTTTGGGATCTTCAGAGTAAAGGTCAGGCCCTAGGCCGTATTGAGCATTCACATACTGACCTTAGGAGGATGGTAGGCTCCATAGACCAGAGGTTAGGGTATCTAGAGAGGAACCAAGGTAGAGCTCTCTACCCTATGTACGATGATTATGCTCGTCGGGGCAACATTCCCGACGACGCTATTCACCCTGACTAGTTTCAGTCACCACCCCAGGGATACGATAGGGATCCCACTGCCCGTGGTATTTACACTGACTATTCTTCTTTCTTCGGGTACGGGCAGGACATTCCTTTCGGGGGACCGGCGGGGGGGACTTTTCACGCTGATTATTTTGGTGGTAGATCTTCTGGTGCAGGTGGTGCAGGTGGTAGTGAAGGTGCGGGTTTCGGCTCGTTAGACGAGGATGATGATGATTAGCTATGCCGGGCTAGTTTCCGAGCCACTGAGGACATTGTCTGATTCTGGCTTGGGGGAGATTTTGGTTTGGCATTTTTCTTTTTCTCTTTTCTTTTATTTTTAGTGTGTTTTCCTAGGTTAGTTTTCTTGCTTTCTAGGTTAGTTTTATTGCTTTCTTTATATATAAAAATACAAAAAAAATTGGAAAAATAAAAAAATCAAAAAATACGTTCCAATGAATTATAAATTATGCTTCCCTGTGCCCCTTACTTGAGAAAATTGTTTTGATTCTTGGTATTTGATGATAGGCATTGTGGATTAGTTGATCATGATTTGATGTTTGATTGCCTTGAAACCTTAACATGCGCCAATTTTGTCCAACTACTTGTGAATATAGTGCTTGACTAGTTGATTTGGTAAGGAATGTGTGATAGTTCCATAATTCCTGTTATGTCAATGAATTTGAGTATTGGTTTGCTACTATTAGTAATATTTATATGATTCATTATTATGCACATTGTGGAGGACGAAGGCATTTGTTCTTTTAGGTAGCCTCCAGATATTGTAGATACATTTGTTCCCTTCTTGCTATCCATGTTGTTGCCTTGACCTTTTGTTGTTTATTAGCCGCATTACAAGCCTATTTTGCCCCATTGGTTACTAGTCCCAAGCTTGGCTTGGGGGAGCTATTAGTGAGTGAGGTGAGGGAGTTTGTAGTGTGCTTATTATTTGCACAACTTGGGTGGGGTTTGAGAAGTTGTTTTGTTGTTATTCATGTTTATTTTTGATGAGTTTGAGAGTTATATTTTCTTGAAAAAATAAAGCATGATGTTATTAAAAAAATAGAAGTTCAAAGAAAAAAAAATGTGAAAAAATAAGTGAACTTCAAGAGAAAAAAATGTTCAAATGTTCTAGTTGGAGGGTGATCAAAAGGAAAAATAGAGCCTCAATGGAAAAAAAATTCAAGTTTTGAAAATAAAGTTTGTTTATTCACTCTATTACTCCATTATTATATCTTATGAGTGAAATTGTAAGAGTTGGGTCTATTTATTATGATTGGAGTATATTTGGTTGATGTTAGAGTTGGTTATGTAGGAGATGTATGATCATTATTTATTTTGATCATGGGTTTTATTAGGATATGGCTCCTTTAAGCATACCTTTTCTCTCACTTATTCCCAAATTTATCCTACCCTTTACCCTAGCCTTACATTACAAGCTTTAAAGACCTTCCGACCTTTGTGCATAGAATTGTATGAATGTGAAAGTGTTGTTTATCAATGCAAGTTATGATTTGACATATTTCGAGTCGACTAGTAGGATTGAGCGTATATTGTTTTTATACACACGAGAGTGTGAGTTGGGAGGGCATTGTTCACATAAAGGGGTTGGATGGAGAGCGATCGAGTACATCTTTTACTCGCCACATAAATGAGAGTTGAGTGTGTGAGCACTAGTCTTGAATTCTATATGCTCTTGTGGTTTGCTCTGTTTGACAATTGTTAGGGAAGATTGGTAATTAGAGGGATTTGATTGGTTGATTCTGAAGCATGTTTATTTGATTTACCTTGGATCGTTTATGCTTGATTTTTACTTTTGGGATGAAGTATATTTATGGATTCATTGATGAGATCTTTGCTTAGGGACAAGCAAAGGTTTGGCTTGGGGGAGTTTGATGTGTCTATTTTATATAGTATTTTACCCCCGTCCCTTGGTCATAATTAGTAGTGTTTTTTGGCTCTTTAGAGCCACTTTTATTACTAAATAATTGGTGTTTTCTAATGTTTTCGTAGATGTGGTTGACTTTTGCAGGGATTTATGCTTTTGGAGTATTTTCCCGAGATATTTTGAAGCAATCACGAACATTGGAGAAGCACGACCAGATTTTATAGCCCAGGGCTGGTTAGAGCCATCAAACCGGTGATTAAGGGCTTGGTATGTGTGATATCGGGGCATTTGGACCGAATATTCAAGACATAAAGAGGAAATCTAGATTGGCCCAAAGAATTGAAGCCCAATCGAAGTCCAAATAGTGGCCAAACGAGCCGCCCGGCCAAAATGGTTGGCGCCCGGCCGGGCGGGAGAAGCTTAGTCTGGCGCCCGGTGACGCGCCCGGCTGGGCGCAAGATTCCTACTAGAGACAAAAAAGGCGCGCCTGATCGGGCGCGTGTTTTATTAGTTAATGTTTAACGTAGTTTTAATTTGTTTTAGCTTAGGATTTTTGTACGGAGTATAAATACTCCTCCGTAGTACGTTTTTAGGATTACTTCTTCTTCTCCTCTTTACTTTCTTTACTCTCTTAATTATTCTCTTAGAATTCTCTCTCTAAACCTTTGTTCTTAATTCTACTTTTAATTGTAGATTTATTTTGGTAAAGATTCCTCTTCTCTTAATCTTAGTTATTTATTCTATTCCTTTAACCATGTCTTATTTTATTGCTTTGATTTGTTTAGTTTTTAATATGTGTGAGTAGTTTAATTTCTAGGGTTTATGGGGATCTAATAAATAATATGAAGGGGTAATTTATTGTTGTTAATTATCAATGTTAGATTAATTTCCTATTGATTGATTTAATGCTCTGTGACTAGATTAGGCCTATCTTTTATGCATGAGTTTGACAATATTGATTCAAGATTCGAGAGATGAGAATTAATGTTTAGGTCTAGTTTCAATAGGCAGATTAATTAATAAATGGTTAAGTCGAGATTCGAGAGATGAGATTTAATACCGGTAGATTAATTCTGTGATTGTAATACATAGCGAAAGCCCTTTACAATCTGGTTAATTGATGCATTGATGATTGACTATTATTGATTATTGATATTGCATGATAATTTCCTATTGGATTGTTTTAATGTTTTACAATTGCGGCTTGTAAAAGTATAGCAATATTAAATTGATGAATCGAGCAGATGTTAATTTGATATTAAAGGCTATTTTCAATAAGAACTTAGATCTAGTAATATGCGAGAGCCTGTTAGATCTATGTTGATTAATAAATTGCGAGAGCCTGTAAATCATGTTATTTATGCAATGTCAATGATTGATTACTATGTTTTACCCTGGAGTATTATTTATTGGTGAACCTATTGCCTAGATCATTTTATATATTCTTTTCTCCCTATTCTTATTCTTTGTAGTTTAGTTTCATACTCAAATATAAATATTGGTTACTTAGATAATTTAGATTATAATAATTAATTAGGAGTAAAAAGACTTGTTTCCCTGTGGAGATCGACCCTACTTCCCTATCTACTTTAGTTAGAGGATTTAGGTATTTACTTTTGATTTTTTTTATTAAAGATAATTTTCTTCTTTTTGTTTATATATATATATATATATAAAGTAAAAACCAAAAATAAAAGCTAACTTTAATGTCTATGTATGTTCTTCGAATTTTTTCTGTGGATCATAATGGGTAAATGTAATAATGTGCATTCTGTTTTTCTACATAATATCATCGAGATATTTACTTTTCCAAGTTGTTTCCACCCATTTTTAATATTCCACATTGTAACCCAAGGTACCTTTAGTTTGTACAATGTAACCCTGCCCTAATCCATTCGTTAACTTAAGTTAACTTTCTGTTAACTTCAAAATAAATAAATTTAAAAAAAAACAAAAAAAAACCCTAAAACACCCAAACACTTCTCTCTCCTCCCTCACAAGTACCCACCACTGCACCTCCAGCCGCACCTCTAATCCAGCCGCACCACCGCGACTTGCTCCTCTCTCCTCGACCCACCACCGCGACACCCTCCTCTCTCCTCTCTCAACTCCTCTTCATGCCCAGATTTTTCGACCATTTTTCGAAAATATTTGGGCAAACGTCGAACAAATTTGACCAATTGAACCATAATTCGTGCAACTTTTCATTGGAAAAATCAATTAAAACAAGTTTTGTGTATTTAACCTCAATCAAATTGAACCAAAATTGATAATTTAACAATTAAAATCAAATTAGGGGAAAAATAAGGGTTTTATATTGTTTTGAACCAAATTCTTTGATTTTAATATTAAAACAAATATTAATAACTTAATTTTGCAATTTAAATCCAATGAAACAAAAGCCCTATTTGTTAAATTTCAATTCGAATTAAATTCCTCCGTTGCATTCGAACACTTTCTTTGGTGGTGCACTAGGTGGTCGTGGGCCTGTGATGGGTGGTCGTGGGGCTGTGATGGGTGATGGTAGGAGCCACTGGTGGGGTTCGGCTCGCGTGTGGAATTCGGTGGGTGGCTTGGGGTCTGTTGGTGGGTAGGGTGGTCATGAGGGCTGGGTTTTGGTGGTGAGAAAATATAAAACTAACGACAACAGCAAGCTAACGACAACTAAATAGTAGGGTTACATCATACACACTAAAGGTTCCTTGGGGTTATAGCGTGGAATTTTAAAAATGGGTGGAAAACAACTTGGAAAAGTGAATACCTTAGGTGTACTGTGTAGATTTTTTTTTTTTGAAAAATATTAATATTATAAATATTTTTCAGATTTGATAGTCAATCATGGTCCCCAAAATAATTACGTCGTGAACCTTAATGATCATGATTAAAAAAACATACATAGTTAATAAATGATATTTTATAATCGTATTTAAACAAAAATTAATTTAAATATGTCATATGATAAAAATAGAATTTTTTGGGTCACTCATTATTACCTCAAAGTTCATACGAGTTAAATTCAAAGAACACCAATAAAGGATAAATTCAAATTAAAGAACATTAGAGCTAAAACACATACAAAATAGAAACGGATTTCACGAAATACCACTCAGTTTTAACAAAATTCACCAAATACCACCAACTTTTTTCAAATTCACCATATACCATTCAATTTTTACACATTATCACACAATGCCTATTTTTGTAACAGACGTTAGGCTTCCGTTTATGATACTTTAGAAATTCACCATATACCATTTTCAAGAAATTTATTTCACCATATACACACTAATAAAACTTATTTCACCATATACCCAAATAAAAAATAATAAGGACTATTTTTTTAAAATAAAATAATAAAAAAAACACTAGCCATAATCATTTCAAACAACTAGTTTATGTATAAAAGCAGCTACCTATAGACTAGAGAGAGTAAAGCACAACTACATTACTAAGTTCATTTGCAAACATGTATGCATAGTAAAGCACAACTACATTACTAAGTTCATTTGCAAACATGTTTGCACATTCTAAATCTTCATCCTCATGTTACAAATCTCCATACGTGAAGAAATAGTACAACAGCAAAACCTTGAGGTTCGTGGAGAAATATGTTCAACTATCGATGCTTTGGTATCAATAGGACTCTGTAGGCTATGACAAAAATCTCATTATTGCTAACAATTGCAACTTTAGTTAGCATTATGTCTTTATAATAGACACTAAGATGTGCACCATCTATGCCTATTATGGGTCTACATCTACCCAAAAAACAATTCACCTAAGATGCAAATGAAATAAAACAAGTCTTGAATTGTGATCCTTCATTTTGACTGTTAGTCCAGGTAACAAGTGCATGAGATCTTGGATTTGTAGTGCATGAGATCTAGGATTTGTAGCTTTAATCATCTCAGAATAATTGAGTAACAATCCATACAAAATAATCAAAATCCCCATGAATTTGCACTCTATCTAATGCCTTCACTTTGTAGAATATAACCTCAACTTCACATTAAGCATGTATCTTTCCATGCACACTCACCGTAATGAATCTACTAGAATGTCAGGATTTGCCTTCAAATCTTGAAACAAATGCCTGCATAGCCATGCTAAAAACACCATCGGATTTTTTTCAAGCCTCCCACAAGTTTTGTTGTTGGTGGTTTAAGTTACCTAGGTGGAAAAGTTTTTAAAAAGTAGTCATTATTATTTTTGGGTATCAGGTGAAATAAGTTTTATTAGTGCGTATATGGTGAAATAAATTTCCTCGCAATGGTATATGGTGAATTTGTAAAATTACACAAACGGCAGCGTAACGCCTATTAAGAAAATAGGAATTGTGTGATAATGTGTAAAAACTGAATGGTATAAGGTGAATTTGAAAAAAGTAGGTGGTATTTGGTTAATTTTGTTAAAACTCAGTGGTATTGTGTGAACATACGCACGAGTCAAGTTCAAAGAGTATAAGGGATAAATTTTCAAAGAACAATGACACAAAACACATACAAAAAATTAAATGTGTACATACATGTCAAATTCAAACACTATAAGAAAACAACCAAATTCCGACGGACACGTTATTCTGTCGGAAAAGTCGAAATGACCGACGGATTTTTATTCCGTCGGGTATTTCCGACGAAATTTTTTGTACTTTCTGATTGATTTTTCCGTCGAAAATTACCTTTTTTGATGGATAAACATTTTGCCGGAAGATTCCGACGGAATATAATTTTTTTAAAAAAGAAAATTTGTCTAGAAAGGACATATGTGTTCACTATTTTGTCGAAAAGGACCTTATATGTTTAAAGTCGTCTAAAAGGACCTTATTAGTTGATTTTGTTGTTTGGGGGGGCCTTGAGGTTGGAATACGACAATAATTGACTTTTTTCTCTGACGTTGACCTCTCATGTGACCTTAAAAAATGACCCCCTTTTCTTTTTATCCATGATTTCCCTCAAATTCCCTTATTTTGATTTGTGTCATTTGGGGATTAGAAGAGAAAGAAAACCGTGGAAAAAAAATGGCGTCATTTTTTAAGGTCATGTGAGAGGTCAACGTTAGATAAAAAAAGTCAATTATCGCCGGATTGTTACTTCAAGGTCTCCCCAAACAACAAAATTAACTTATATAAGGTCCTTTTAGACCACTTTAAATATATAAGGCTTTTCCAGACAAAATAGTGAACATATATGTCCATTCAAGACAAATTTTTCTTTAGAAAAATAAATAAATGAACACCTTTAGAAAACCCTAAAACCCTATACTCTTTTCCACCTCTCCTCTCTTCCCTTTTCTTCTTCTCTATGTCTTTCCTCTTCTCTCTCCTCTCGTTCTATCTTCTCTTTGTTCTTCGCTCTCCCTCTCGTTCTTCTTCTCCTTCATCTTCTACTTCTCTCCTCTTCTTTCCAATCTTTCGACCACCTTATATCTCTCACCACCACCGCCAACACTAACCATCGCCGCAACAACAACACCACCAAGACCTACATCGACATCAATAACAATTTTTTTTTTTCGCACTTTCTTTCTCCTTATGATGAAAACAAAGGTTTTCAGGTTAAATTCGACCATGAAAAAAAACTCTAGATCTAGAGTTTTAACGGTCGAATTTGGCCTCGTAAACCCAATTTTAAGAATATGTATGGTTGAATTAGTATGTATTTTTTTTATCTGAATTTTTTGAATAAATATGGTTGTGGTGGCTGTTGAAGTTCGGGTTTTGGATATTGGGTTGGGATTTCAATTTTTTTTTTTTCTTTATTTTTTTGTTAATTTTTGGGTTGAGATTGTTTGTTTTGGCGGCGGTGGTGGTGGTTTTAGGTGGGTAGTGGGGTGGTTTGGTGTGATTCGGCTGAATTTGTTAGGGTTGGGTTGGTAGATCTGTGTTCGTTTGGGGTGGTAGATTGACCTTTTATTTATTTGGGTGGATTAGGGTTACATGGGTGGGGGTACTAGTGGGTGGTGTAGGCTGGTGGTACGGGTTAGGAGGGCTGGTGTGGGCTGGTAGTTGGTGGAGATGGGAGGCAATTTTTTTTTTTGGTTTTTATAAAATCATTTTCCAGCCCACACCAGCCATCGGAAAAGGCCTTAATTTTTTCTACAAAATGTATTCTAACAACCAGTTCCGATGGAATTTCCGTTGAAAGGGTTTTCCAACGGAAAATAGGGTGTTTCTAACGAAAAAATTCTGTTGTTATTTTCTTGTTTTCTAGTAGTGAAAGAACATGCATATATACATAAATATATATATACATAAATATATATATATATATATATATATACATAAATATATACATATATACATAAATATATACATATATACATAAATATATACATATATACATAAATATATATATACATATATATATATATATATATATATATACATATACATACATATATATATATATATATATATATACATATATATATATATATATATTTTCTTTATGTTCTAAATTTTTACTCGTATGTTCTAAATTTTAAATCTGATGTTCTAAACTTTTCCTTATGTGTTCTAAATTAACTCAAATGTTCTAATTTAGTACTCACATGTTCTAAACCATAAATTAGTTAAGTTTAATGTCATAAATTGTAAATAACTTGTTCCAAAATTTTAAATTATATGTTCTAAATTTTATATACGAACCAAATTAAAATATTATAAGAGATAAATTCAAAGAACATCATTGCTAAAACACGTTCAAGATTAATCTGAAATTCAATATTAAATAAATCATATAAAAGATTTACATATATTGTTAAAGTTAAATTAACAAAAATAACCCATTTATAAATATATATACTATGACAAAAATTTACGCAGTTAAAATGTAATCAATTATTTAGAATCAATCAAAGAAACTGAAATTTATTTTTAAATCAATATAATTAATATAATATAAACTAACCAGTACATGGAATAACACATGCCAAGTTTTTTGTATATAGATATATTATAGGTATAAGACAAGTGAATCATAGAGCGATATTTTTCAACCCCACATTGATTGATTGATGAAATCAACCCCCTCTATTCCATTCAAAAATAAAAATAAAATAAAAACATATGTTGATATTTCTTCAATTTGTTCTTTATTAAGTTTCTTTGTTTGGTAGATAAATACTTGAATTATCCGTTGACAATATCTCCACCGGTAACAAGTTAGAAGATCGTTAACTATATAGAAAACAAACTCTCAATCAAGTTATTGTATACAATTTATCAAAATTTTAAGGAAAAATTGCTCCCATTAATCTGAACTTTGCCCCATTCGTCGAAATTAATCCCAACTTTCGCTTATTATCTATCACTCCCAACTTTAGGGGGTATTAATTTCTATTGCACCCAAATAACTTGTAACCGGTTAATCAGGTAAACATTGTTGACTTGTGATTAATTGCACACGTGTCGCATCATGATAGGCTTAAATTAAAAAAAAACAAATTAAAAAAAACCACGCACAACCACCTCCACCACCACCACCACCCTCAATCGCCGTTCATCCTAACCCAGACTCTCATTTTCACCGGAAAACGGTCGGACAACCCTCGACTTCCACTAAAAACCACCGGCCTTCCTCCACCACCCATCCCAGACCCCGGAAACAACCTTAGCATAGTTATTTTCGTGGCTAATTGACGGGGAAAGGGGTGCCGTTTTCGTGGGAAGGGGGTGAAATTGAGGGTGAGGGAAGGGAAAGGGATGGATTTTGAGGGTGAGGGAGGGATGGGCGCCATTTTCCGGCAACGGGGGAGGGGTTTTCGGGGGTGGGGGAAGGAAATGGGTGAATTTCGAGGGAAGGGGAGTGTTGGGCGGCGGATATGGGATTTTAAGGGTGGTGTTCGATGCAAGGGAGGGGTTTTTGGGGGTGGGGGAGGGGTTTTCGGTGGTGGAGGAAGGGGTGGGGTGGCTGGGCGGCGGTTTCCGATGGCGGGGGGAGAGGTTTTCGGGGAGGGGGCCGAAATTCCGGCGGGGTGGGGGTGGGGGTGTGGTGTTTTCTGGGAAAGGGTAGGGGGCTGGGTTTGGTAGGTTTTTTTTTTTAATTTTTGTTTTTATTTTTTTTCTTTTTTTTTAATTTTTTTTGGACCTATCACATGTTGACACGTGTCTAGGTAACCTGCTACATCAGGTTGGCTGACCTGTTGGGTGCAATAGAAATTAATACCCCCTAAAGTTGGGAGTGATAGATAATAAACGAAAGTTGGGATTAATTTCGGCGGATGGGGCAAAGTTCAGATTAATGGGAGCAATTTTTCAAAATTTTAATTAATGAAATACAAATGTTTTTTTATATAATTTTGGCGTTACATGAACATAATGTTTATAGTCTTAAAATAATTCCTTTGTTACTATTTGATATGAACATTTAATTCTTCAAAAATAACATACAATATAAATAATTTAAGTTTAGAAAAAAAAAGTCAATGAATTTAAAGTTTCAATTCAGTAAGTTCAGCAAAAATAAGATGAAGATTAGAACCTAAGAGAGTTTGTGTTCGAGCATTAATATATTTGTAAAAAAGAGGATTATATTGGTAAAGTTGGTTAAATAATTTAAAATAGTAATTAAAAATTTTAGTACGTGTAAGAAAAATGTGGGTGATAAAAGGGGAGAAAATGTAGGTATTTTAAAATAAAATAATTTAAACTGTTAAGAACTTTTTAAAAATAGACTAAAAAGTAAAATGATGCGAGTAATATCATTTAGAAATAGAGTAGTGTATTTATATGGATAATGCTATACATATCTTTTAGAGCTATATATAAGCATTAAAAACACTATTGAAAATTTCCTTCAAAAAAAAAACATTATTGAAAATTGTATATAATTAGAAATTTATGACGAAAACACGCATAAATCAATGTAATTAGTGTATGCTATATGTAGTATTTTCACATATATATAAGGAAATTTTGTGAAAAACTACCTATTATAGTCCAGAATTTGCGAAAAACTACCTATTAAAAAAAATGTTGTAATTGACTACCTAATTTTTTGAAAAATGTTGTAATTGACTACTTTACGCCGGATTATGAAGGAGTTTGACCAAAATTCTCCGGCGTTAACTTGTTCACGTGACACTTATGACCCTTTTCTTTCCCAAATTTTGTCACAAATTTCCCACACGATGGTCACTAAGTGTCATGTGATCAAGTCAACGTTGGAAAATTTTAGTCAAACTTCATTATCCGGCGTAAGGTAGTTAACTGCAACATTTTTCAAAAGTTAGGTAGTCAATTACAACATTTTTTGAATAGGTAGTTTCTCGCAAATTCTGGACTATAATAGGTAGTTTTTCACAAAATTTCATATATATATATATATATATATATATATGTGTGTGTATAATATATATATAACAAGAAACAATTAATGGAAACACAAGGAACCAAAATATACCATTAGGATGGAGGAATTGGCCAGTAAAGTAGGACGAAGTTTGGTTACTTGCAAGAAAAACATAGGATGGTGCGAGTTCGTAAGGTTGTCCTGCTCTATCCATTGGCGCCTGTGAACCAAAAGTTACAATCTCATCTACAGGAAGTGAAGCCACTTCTAAGGGAGTCCAAATGGGGCCTGGTGCAACCCCATTCACTCGTATACGTCGGTCGAGGAGCTGACGGCTGAGGCTCCTGGTGAAGCTGACTATGGCTCCTTTGGTGGCAGAATAGTCAACTAGTGTTGTTGAACCTATGTATGCCAAAACTGAAGCCGTGTTGATTATGCTGCTTCCTTCTTTCATGTGCTTCAATACATGCCTAAATGAGATTAAAAATCACAAAGACGGTCAATGAAGTTTGTGGATAGTGTAAAATCTCAAACGTTACAATTTAAAATATATATATATATCAATTATAATTAATTAAAATACCCCAAGTCAATTTTGGAAAAAAAAAAAAAAAAAAAATCCAAGTCAAAGAGAGTTGAATAATTCTACATTTTCATCTTGGACCAAAAACATCTACCCAACATTTTGACTTTTCCCATGACTTGCATAATTTAGAAATTCCAAACACTCGGTGAATAGTGAGATAGGAGTCGGATAGCTAAATAAAGACTAATTATGTATATGAGATTTAAGCTTTGGTTTACTTAAACTTTTAGCTTTTAAGTACAACCTACATTATGTTTCAAAAAAAAAAAAAGTACAACCTACATTAACTAATTGAGTTAGGATTCGTACGATATTGCCTAATTTTATATTATTTTGTTTATGTTTTTGTAAAATCATATAATGAAATAAAAAATAGTTTAATTTATCAAAATCGTAATAATTTTGAAAACGAATTGACAATAGATTTCTTGTTTTTGGATTTTGTTTCAAAAAAAAACAAAAACCTAATGACCATGAAGAAACCCTCAATAATTAGTTTTGGTTGAAAAAATGAAATCAATAAAACAAACACAGAGTTATTATGATTTGATAATTTGATTCGTGATATATATGTTTAAATAAAAATATGGAAAATTTTACATTTGCTACCAACAAAAAGACCCTACTTCACATTTTTTACCCTTTTAATTTTTTATTTTATATTACTACCACCCAAACACACTAACTGTTATAATCACTACCACTTGACTTACACCGTTAGTATTTCCGTTACCACCACCCAACCACCGTCCAACCACCACTCCTTCCCACCCACCAGCTGCCAATCCGCCGCAACCACCACTCACCGTCCAGCCCAGCCACTAAGCCACTGCCATAGTTGCCTGAGCCCAATCCCCTGCCGCCCGCAACTCCGACCACCCTGATTGTCGGCGCCGGCGTCGCATTCCCAGCCCCTTGAAAACCCGATCAGCCCCTCTCTCCCCTCGAAATCCACCTCAATCTCAGCCCCTCTCCCCTCGAAAAAAAGAAAAAAAAAATAGAAAAACCTAAACTACCCAGCCACCACCCCCGCGCCACCACCCCCTTCCCCCCCAACTCACCGCACCCCTCCCCGAAACCACCACCCGCGTTGCACCACCATCCCCAACCCACCTGAACCCTCCCCCTCCCTTTCCCGCAACCGCGTCGCCCCCAAAAACCCAAAACCCTCGTCCCAAAAAAAGGCCAAGAATCTGGCCTTAAAAGGCCGAAATCGGCCGGTTAAGGCCACTGAGGCCTAAAACCGGCCGATTTCGGCCATTTGTGGCCAGATTCGTGGCCGTGGTGGGATCTAGGGTTTTAGTTTTGGTGGTTTTGGGGGGCGACGCGGTTGCGGGAAAAGGAGGGGGAGGGGGAGGGTTCAGGTGGGTTGGGCTGGTGGTGCGACGCGGGTGGTGGTTTCAGGGAGGGGTGCGGTGAGTTGGGGGGAAGGGGGTGGTGGCGCGGGGGTGGTGGCTGGGTAGTTTAGGTTTTTCTTTAATTTTTTTTTATTTATTTTTTTAATTTTTTTGGCCAATAATAACACGACACGTGTCGTTATAGACCCACTTAACGGAAAATCTAACGGATTCCGTTAAGTGGTAGTGATTATGAAAGTTAGTGTGTTTCGGTGGTAGTAAAATAAAATAAAATTTTAAAGGGGTAGCAAATGTGAAATAGGGTCCTTTTGCTGGTAGCAAATGTGAAATTTTCCTAAAAATATATCATCTTAAAATACTTACTTTGCCATGAAAATATAGGCGAAGATGTTGATTTCAAATGTTTTCTTCACTTGTTCCTCTGTGATTTCATCAATACTCTTTGCATAGTATTGTACTCCTGCATTATTCACCAACACATCTATGCGCCCAAAGTGGCTAATCACCTCATCAACCACGTACTTGCATTCCTTTTCGCCTCGGCGGAACTCGGCTGGAATGGCAATGGGCTCACCTGCATCATTTTCTTTGGCCGCTTTTCAAATCAAAGCCAAAGCATCATCGGCATCTCTATCCTCTGGCCCTTTAACATACGTGAACGCCACGGTTGCGCCCTCGAGTGCGAAATAGTAACACACTGCTCTTCCTATCCCTGAATCACCTCCTGTTACCAATGCCACCTTTCCCTGTAATAACGATAATGTTCAACATTTACAATCTTCACTTTTGTATTATTAACACCAAATTAAGTTTGGGTAATTCTACAAGGTGTATCTTTGTAAAATTGCAAATTTTAATTGCTGGATTTAACTATCTCAAGTGACATACATTCGACTATTGCATACTCCCTCAATCACTTATTTTTTTGCTCCATTTAACCTTTTACGGTTTTCAAGACGTGTCTTCAAACGTAGATTATTTCTCCATTTTTTTTATTAATTCAACATAATAACCTACTCTTCTTATTAATTTAAATAAGTCACGTACTCTCCCCACCACAAAAACCACCCCCAACAACCCAACCCTTGACCAGCCCCGGCCTTGACCAACCCGAACCAACAACCCACAACCCAACCCGATCCACATGAAACCACCATCCACCTACCAGAAACCACAGCACCTAACCTCCCAAATTAATCTCTCAACCATCCTAAACCAGTCCCCCTCCCAAAACAAATAAATCCATTGTATAAGGAATGTGCAAAAATATGCTATCAAGTAGAACCTTCCATTGAGTTTTGAGGTACATTTATTATGTTTTCATAGGACTTATAATTAAAGAGAGGATACATAGTTACTAGAGAACACAAGTATAATGAGTAATAAGGACAATTTTAAAAAATTGATACAAATAATTCTTAGTTTAGTAAATTAATGTATAATAAATAAAATATTTAAATGCAATCAAACATTAATAAAATCTATTGACACATCATTGAGCATGCACCCTTATATTAATAGCATACTAGAAAATATGTAAGGAGTGCAATGCTTATGTATTACCCTTAGAATTGTATGTTTAAATAGATAACAAATTGTGAAAGTAGTTGCAATGTTGCATTAACATCCTAAATAAATAATTTTCATTGATTAATTTTAAAAACCTAGATTAACATGAAGAAATGAAGCTAATTAAGCTAAATTAAATGATGTAAGTCTTACATGAAGCTTTTTGGAAGGTATATAATGAGGATCGAAAGAAATAGGAAGTGGATTCATCAAATATTGTTTTCCTGGTTGAGTTTCCTGCTTTTGTGGTGGGAATTTCTGGTCCATACTTGCCATTGTTACTTCAAAACACAGCAAGATAACCAGAAAACATAGGCAATCGGTCAACTTATAATTTATCTTCATTGTTTTTCTCGTTTTGTAAGTTTGTATGCCGTAGTTAGATAAACAGGTAGACCAACCCAAAACTATTTATGTAGGCAACAAAGTTTACGGTATTCTTTATTTATTTATTTATTTATTTTATTTACGTGTGGGAATAATTATAAAAAATTAATATTTACAAAGTCGACATAGAAAATTAATCTAACAAGATTTCATATAACTATTTTATTTCTTATAAATTAGTGAATATAGTTACAACTTTTTAAAACCTTAACTAGTGATGAGTGATCTCGGGCGTTGCCTCGAGTTGCTATTGTTGTAGACGTACAATCGGTAATTTTTTTAAAAGGCTTTTTAAAACTGCAATTGTCACTGTCAAACCATAATTGAGTTATTCTTTGAATGTAGTTTTTTTATTTTTTAATTAAACCTTGTGGTTTGTAGTTATATGAACTTTTTTCCATACAAACAACATAGTTGATATTAGCTTAGATGGTTAAATAGTCATATATCTTTTTAGAGGTTGAGAGTTCAAACCTCCTTATCCTTAAGTTTTTATATGGACTAATGTTGGCATGTCGACGTTTTAGGAACGTCTTTTAATATATTAGTATAAATTATGGGACAATCTTTAAGAGACGGAAGTACTCAGTGCTTGTTTATTTCACCTAAGTTTTGTTTACCTGATTTGATCTGAACTTATATAATCTAATATAATTTGCTAATTGTCTAATTTTAGTAAATTTTGACTTCATATGTAAGCTAATTTACAAGGGTAAAATATATTAAAGGGGATCATTTTTTTTAGGAGAAAAGGGGGTCTTGTTAGATTTGCAATAACGTGTAGGGGGGTCTTGTTAGATTCGCAATAATGTATTGTGTATCTTAATAATATGTAATTTTCATAGAATTTATAGATATCTATATTTACAAGAAAAAACCCGCATATAAAACGGTAAAGTATGTCAAAGCTTATTTTTCTTGATTTAAATATAAGTAAAAAGAAGATGAACTAAACATATTCTTTTAATTCATGCTATGGCGACAACTTAGATACATCAATTACAAAATAAGTGGGCTTTAATCAAAATTCTAACATGGGTTGAGACTAATTATGTTCTACTGTTTAATAATCTAGTCTAGTTTGTAAAGTCTCTTTGTTCTTAATATTGCCTTTTGGCTTACTGTTCTTAAATACTTGCGACATTTTGAAATTTTAACACGGAACCATTATTATTATATTGTTTGTCTTTTCATTGTTTTTCTATAACTACATTTTAGAAAAGCAAGTGTTGTAAGTTAACTTGCAAGTACGGAGTATTTGAGAATGGAGAAGGGATTATAGTTGTTGATCCATCATGTACTCGTTGAAAATGCAACTTGTAGCATAGTTTTACACGGATAACATGCACAATAAAAATATAATTATTCGTACTATGTAACAATTATATATGGATGTGAAATGCCAAAAATTTAATGCCTGCCAATTAAGTGCCAAAATATCAGCAATACTATGATAATGATAGATGAGGAATAATATCGAGACAAATCATTTTCTTGATTAATTAACATAAGAATACTAAAGATGCACGGCAATTTCTAACACTTGAAACCATCCTTTTTTTTTTCTTTTTTTTTTGTTTTTTTTAAGAGAAAGACAAAACAGAAATTTCATTATCAATGTTGAGAGGTTTGTTAAAGAACAGATGGTTTCACAAATTAAATGCAATATTCAATGATTTGTTAATGCCTTTAAATGGATGGAAACTATAAGCAGTTGACAAGTGGAGATTAAATTAGTATCCACAAAGTTTCATATGTGGCTGGCCGCACTGTACGGGCGTACGGCCAGTCACAATATAATTTTTTATTTTTGTAATTCTTTTTTCTCTGTCTTCTCTATCTCCTCTTTCTCTCTCCTCTGATAATTTCTACTTCTCCAATTAGCCACCATATCACCCCTTCACCAAACTATCTCCTCTTTCTCTCTCCTTTCTTCTCCAAAAAAGGGCAGAATACTTGCAAAACAAACCACCTGCAGTTACAAATGAAGTACGCATGTCCTCCACCAACCCGTCGTCATACTCCGTGAGCTCCTTATACTCCATCATCGGAAAACAACTTAAAGGTTTTTAAAGCCAAATTCGGCCATAAAAACTATAGATCTAGAGTTTTCATAGTCGAATTTGACCTTTTTAGCCATATTTGAAGTGAAATTCGAAACAATTGTTAATTTTAAAGGTATTTGTTCGATTTAATTTTTTTTTCTTAACGATTTGGTTGTGAGTTCGGTTGGATCTATGTTTGTTTGTGGATTTGGTGTATGGTGAAGGTGGCGGCATGGTGTATTGGGGGTGGGGCTAGTAGCGTTTTGGGGGTGGTGGTGGGTCAAGGGTTACTATTTCGGGGGTTACTTAAGGGATTACTAAATGGGTAGGTCGGGGGTTACTTAAGGGGTTACTAGATAGGTTACTTAAGTGGGGTTACTTGGGAGATTATTTAAGTGAGGTTAGTGGAGGGGGTTAGTCGAGGGGTTACTGAGGGTTTACTTAAGTGAGGTTACTTAAGGGGTTACTAAGTCGGTGGGGTTATTAAAGGGGTTACTAGGTCGGAGGGGTTACTAGAGGGGTTACTTGAGGGGTTACTAAGTCGGAGGGGTTACTTAAGGGGTTACTAGAGAGGTTACTAGATGGGTTACTTGAGGCGTTACTTGGTCCGGTCAGTTACTTGGTGGAGGGGTTACTAGATTGGTGGGGTTACTAGGTTAGTGGGGTTACTTTGTCATTTGTTGATTTGACACTCTGCCGCATGGTGCGGATTGCCGCATCAAAAACACACTGATTAGTTTTTTTTTTTTTTTTTTTTTTTTTTTGAAAGACGTTTAATATCAATTTTATTAATCAATGGAGAAATTGTCCATTAGAACATAAGGAGAAATTACAGAAGGACAACTTCCCTCTTGCATTACACGCACTTATTAGTATCATTTGTAGACTTTATAGTCAAATTTTTTGATACGTTCAAATTGGAAATCTTTTACGGTAGCACGTTACTGATTTTGGAAGTTTTTAACAACTATGATATTTTCTTGAAATAGATTTTATAATTGGCGGGCTAATCAACGCTCCGGAAGCATTGGAGCAACTCCATTGGTTATAGGTAGTAGGTAGGGATTTGCTTGTAATAATTTTTAAGTCTCTAGCTACTAGCTTGACCATTGGAGCTATAAAATACAATCAGCTTGTCCAAGTTAATGTTTGAGAAAAAAGTTCCAAAATTTTTGGAGATAAATATTATAATAATTAAATTTATAAAACTAATTGAGAAAGTCAAGTTTATATAATTAGCAAGCTAGTAGCTAACTATTGGGTACAAAATAGCTACAAAGAGGATTAGCTAAAAATTATACATGGCATGGCTAGCTAAATTAACAATTGGCTTACCATCGGAGATGCTCAATAACATAGCTAAAATTAGAACTTTTAAATTGAAATGAACATTAATTACACTGATCGACTCTTGATTTTGCATGTACTCCAAAATTAGTACCATTTAAAAAAAAATTAATTGATTATTTAACGTGTTAGGAGCGTTCGTTAGCAAGATCTGTAACACTTTCAAATGCATATGAAAGCATTAGTAAATCAACACTCCCTAAAACTTTTATGTATACTCAGTGTACAATAATTTTAGCGTAAATGGACCAATTTTAGGGTAAATTTTTAATATTTTGGATAGTATTTTATCTATTTAAAGGTGATTTCTAACTCATTGTTTAGTTTTTTTTTTTTTTTTTTTTTTTGTACCCATTAAAAGCTGATGTTTTAGAGAAAGGTTTTTTTTTAAAAAAAAAAAAATCAAGGATGATATACTTACCTGAATATATCAAAGTTGTACCCAGTTAATTCCGCAGATAAACAAAATATAATCACCTTTTTAAGTACCAATGGAGGGGTATATGTGTCTTTTTATGTACTAGTTGAGGAGTACATGTATAATTTCCTCACCAAACGGTAAAAGCAAGTTGCAAACAATAATTGAACAGCTCACCAAAAGTACTGAAAAATGACCACACTTTTTCAATATTACAAAAATGCCATCAGATTAACAAAAAATCTTTTATAAACTTGTAATTGCCTAATATATCAAGAACAGTTTTTACATGGTTGATTTTTGAAAAGAAAAGCTATTTACCTATAAGAAAATGATTATTATAAAAAAATTTGTTATGTGTAGAAGTGCATCTCTTTGATAGTTTGATCTACACTCTTGTTACTTGTTAGGACCGTCTTGAGTTAATCAATAAACTAAAGTTAGGACCGTCCTAAGTTAATCAATATAGTTAGGACCTTTTAAAAGAAAATTGGTCATTGTTAGGACTGTTGGTATCAATTTTTCCAATTTAAAAACTTAATGAGTATTCTATTCTGAATTTGACCCAAACCAGTGCTAGTCCGAAAGACCAAAACAAATTTCATGCATGATTAATATTTAAGAATTAGCTTATTCGAGCTTTATCCAGACTTGCAATAATCAGGTCTTTTTTTTTTTTTAAGAAAATAGTCAGGTCAAAACTTGGTTCAAGTACAATACTTAACATTCCAAACTTGACTTAAGCCCATACTAAACCGGTAAAATCTCATCCCAAACCCAAACAAACTTGAACTAACCAAACCAATATGGACCCAAATTAATACCAACTCAAAGCTGAAACAATTAATTATCTAAACTTCACTCAAATTTAAAGAAACTCGATCCAAATCAACCCATTTGACCCATTGTCCTAACTTATTGATAAATAAAGATATCATTAGTTTAAGTTTTACTCCGTACATTAGTATATCTGTCCACAGAAATATTTCCCTTAAAAATACGGAAGGAGTACTTATTATTTGTAGTTTTTAGTGCAACACTTATATTTAATTTAACATCTTCACCAAAAGAAAAATATATTAATTTAACAAAATTCACGTCAATCAAGTAACTCTTTATATTAAACAAAATTTCATTACAACCGAAAAAACATCCATGGGTGGCAGAGAATGGAGAATGGGAAACTTGTAAAAAAAATATTTAAGGGGAAAGAGTAAAGTTACCACATTGTAACACTTTATTTTACAAATTAAATGTAAAATTTATCTACATTATTGTCCTTTATCACCATCTAATCCAAAAGCCGTAAAGATTGTCGTCTTCACTAGACATGGAACATTGGAGCCTCTCTGCTGCATCGCTGTGCATTAGCAAAGCGAGCAGAATTATCACTAAGTTATCTACATCAAAGTGAAGGATCCAAGCCAAGGATCCTCTCAGCACTCACTAATTTATCCACATCAAAGTGAAAGATCTAATTAATCTCCTGCAACATGAGGATCATGGGCAACATTGACCATATTCATAACAAACTACCCCAAACAGACCAACCAAACCCGCAAACTGCAAACTAAGCAACATCGGAAAATTGTATTTGTAACGTCCTACTGAGTTACAGTGAAAAAACTTAATGTTGCATAATTACATTATTGCAACTTATTTAGACTTTTAAGAGCACAAGATGAATCCAAACACATTCAGATCTGAGCAAGCATATGATCGCCGCCAGAGACTTTGAACTCAGATGGAGCTTTTTCGACATTAAAAATCTTAACTTTCCCATCCTCCACATAAGCTGACCATCTGCGCGTACACAGCAAAACCACACAGATGATCGGTGAGAACAGGAAGTCAAGGCAAATGTACTAAAGTGGGTCAGCTAATAACCTTCTTAATGCCATTGTCAGTTCCCATGAACAATCAGAGAATAAGAGAAGTCAAAGATTTGTTACCTGTGAGAGCGAGTTCCAAGCAAAGCAGCAGAGAGGTCTATTGTCAAGTCCAAGCTCTTGTGAAAGCTTGCATCAAAGTCCCCATAAAATTCAATCTGGAAAAATAAACATTAACAAATAACTGATTATAACATGGCACTATGAACACAATCATCATCATCATCAATCGTCATCGTCATTATCATCATCATCATCATCATCATCATCATCATCATAAACAAAAAAAAGGAAGCTCAATCCACCAGTACAATGAATTTTAGTAAATTCCTCATAATCCTGACTCGTTGAAACCCGGAAAAGATACAAATTGAATTTTAAGAACACATTCACTAGTCACTAACATCACCACCACCAGCACAACAAAAAAGTCTTTATCCTAAAAGGATGGGGTTGGCTGAATGAACCAAAAACTCATAACTTCTGCTTGTCTACAAAGGTTATTCTTATTCACTCTCCCCATCAAAGTCATCATTGGCCATTCTAGGCTTCTTCTGAAGTCCCCATAATCCCAACTCTCCACTTTCTTTACCACAGCATATACTAGTCGCTGTCACACATGTCCAAACCAATGCTGATTGTCCTTTTTTTTTTATCCTCAACACTTAAACTCCAACCTTGATTTAAATATCCTCAATTTGAATACCATCAATTATTCAATTAAGGCTTTTTAAACTCCAACCTTGATTTAAATATCCTCAATTTGAATACCATCAATTATATAATTAAGGCTTTTCCACACATCCATTTAAACATACTCATCTATTTAATAAACTCTAAATCCCCAGTTCAGCATGTGCATCTTTGCAAATACTGCTACACTCATCTAATGTCATTACATCCCTGCTTAGCTCACTTAGAACACACTCTATCAAAACTCAACTAGTGTTAGGCCCGGGCGATGCCCTGAGTTACTGCAAATTGTCCACAATAATAATCTTTATTAATATTTAATTTTTACAAAATGACATGTAATATGGTAGTAGCTTAGTGGCTAACACGTTGGAGTTTAAACTTGAGGTTGCTGGTTCAAATCTTGTAAAAATCATATTATTAGACATAGAGGTGTAAATCGGATTAAATGGGAAGAGCGCCATGTGACACTTAAACTTCTTTAGGAACGCCTTTTAATATATAAATAATATAGATAAATTGTATGCATTGTAAATTAGAGGGTTTTCTAACCACCAAATTTCAAATTAGCGAAAACAACAAATATGCAATGAGATCATATGAATATCATGCAACTCTAATCTAGCAATACAGTTATAACTAGTCTTTTATAGTCCTTTTTCTGTACTCATATGCTAGTGAGAAAACCTTACAGCATAAGAACTCTTAACAATTAAAAATCCAGCAAATTCGGCAGAAATTGCATGAAATATAGAAAAAGAAGATAAAAAGTATCATTGTTAGGTTCTAATCAATGTACTAGACACCAATATCATTTGGAAGTAATGCATTGAAGTGCTTGTGTCGGGAAGTTGGTTAGTAGCGTATGACATTAAGACTCCTAGCTAATTATACTAATAGAATAGTGAATATAAAGCTTAATTGATTTTGGAAAATTTGTTAAAACAACCTTTTATATAGATCTTATTGTGAGAAACAACCTTTTAAAAGATTTCTGGTAAGTTAAAACCAAACAATTTTTTTTTGTAAGATGAAACCTTGCTCTCTTTTCCAGCATTGATTAAGAATTTTACGGTATTGACCGTTGAATAATTTAGAGTATTGTAAGCAAAATTCATGTTGTTTAATTAATTAACTTAGATTATGGTATTGTATATTGATTAAACAAGAATTTGAAGCAAATTACCTTGGTTTAGAGGGAAGAGAGAAAGCAGCCCGGTTAGGGCTAGCTACGCCCGGCAAGGCACGAGTGAAAGAGGACGGCAAATAAGCCGTTCGACCGAAGAGCAGCGAAGAAATTGAGCAGAGCAACCATCTGGTCGGGCCACCACTGCCTCTTGGGGGCGAGAATGATTTTCTGAAATTGGGTTTCACCACCCGGTAGGGCCACCACCACCCAACCGGGCGCGTGAGGTTTCGAGTTTCACAGCACTCACTCGCCCGTTAGGGTGAACCATTAGGTTGTGCAATGAGTGACAGTAATCTTCTTCGTTGGCTTGTTTATTTGCTTTGATATATATATGTTCATGAAACATATGATGAAAATTAATTCAACAAAAAAATCAGGTTATTAATTTTCTGATTTTCTCTCAACACCATTTTGCAAACTCCAGTTTTCATCATCATAATTACTCAAATTTTGCTTACATTAGATCATAAACATACTACACATTGTTGTGATAGTATTCATTGTATCTCCTAGTAATTTCGTGATGCCCGGTGTGTATACTAAGGGTCGAAATATTACTTTGGGAAAGTGATCTTGTTCACGCCTCGGATCCATTTTTGTAACCCAGTAAGCTAATTTCTAAACAATCCAAAGTAATATTTTCCTGCAAAGATGACAACAATGAAAGAATTGACAACAAACTTTCAGAAATTAGACAAGTTTGAAGGTGTAGACTTTCAAAGATGGCAAAAAAAAAAAAAAAAAGATGCAACTTCTGTTGACATCTTTTAGAGTGGCATCTATTCTCACAAACCCAAAGCCAATGGAGGAGGAAAACGAGACATTGGGAGATACTAGGAAACGGAGCAAGTGGGAGAATGATGACTACATTTGTCGTGGGCACACCCTTAATGGTATGTCAAATGAGTTGTTTGATATTTATTTGTTTCATTATTCCACTAAAATGCTTTAGGATGACTTAAAGTCTAAATATATGGCTCGGGATGCATCTAGCAAGAAATTCCTTGTTAGTAAATTTAAAAATTATAAGTTTGTTGTCAGTTGGCCGGTCATGGAATAATATCACGAGGTTTAAAGGATTTTAGAGAGTCTTAGGCAACATGAAATTAATCTTGATGAGAACTTTATAGTTTCTTCTATAATAAACAACTTGTCTTCCTCTAGTAAGATGTTAAGGATAAATTAAAGCTTAGAAAAGATAATATTAATCATGAGGGATAAAGTTCCCACATTCGGATTGAAAAAGAAAACTGGATTTAAGAAAGACTAAAGGAGATAAATCCTAGTTCTACCACTGTTAACATGGCGGAGGATGGAAAGTACAATGAGAGGAAGAGAGGATATGACTCAAACAAACAAAAGGGCAAAAAGCCTAAAGTGAGTGGTGATAGTAAACCCGGTCATTTTAAGAAGGATTGTGCAATCTCGAAGAAGAGATTGGGCAAGAAAAAGTCTCAAGGTAGGAAAGGCAATGCTAAACGATCCCAAGACAAACAAGGTAACTCTTATGCATTAATTTCATTTAATTCATTTATGGATTAGTGTGTATGATTTCTTAAATCAATTGTGTACAGGCTAATTGTTCGTGGTAGGGCGCATCGAGACATGTATGCAAAGATAGATTATTCATGACATTCATGGAGGTTGATGCTGGAATGATTTTCTACATGGGTAATGCCTATCGCTAAGGTGCTAAGCAAGTGGAATGATTTTCTATATGAGCTAGTGTTTAGGTTGGGAAAATGTCTTATTTAAAAATGTGTTATTTGCTCCCGAAGTTAGGAAAAATCTTATACCCGGTGCGATCTTGAATCGATTAGGATTTAAAATGGTTTTTGAGTCGGATAAGTTTATTTTGTCTAAAGGTGGTCAAATTGTAAGACTTGGATATTTGTGTGACGTTATGTTTAAGTATTTTTAATGCTTTTAAAGATCGTGTGTATGTTGTGAATGACAATTCTTCTCTATGGCATTTAAGACTTGGTCATGTTACTTATAAAAAGTTATATGTTATATTTAAGCATGATTTGATACCCATGTTAGAGAAGTGCAAGACATGCATGTTAAAAAAAATCACAAGGACACCAATTCTTAATGTTGTTGAGAAAAATACTTCCTTGCTTGATTCAGTGCATAGTGACTTATGTGATTTTCACAACAAACCTTTAGGGGGAATAAGAAATATTTGGTAACATTCATTAATAATTTTTCAAGATTTTGTTATGTTTATTAGTTATTTTCTTAAGATGAAGCCCTAGACAAAATTTAAAATCGAGTAGAATTGCAAACTAATAGAAAGATCAAAAGCTTAAGAACCGATAAAGGAGGCGAATACTATAATCCAAGTTATTTCCGAGAGTAGGTTTAGTACATGAAACTACCGCGACATATACACCACAATAAAATGGTGTAGCGGAAAGGAAGAATAGGACACTAGAAGAAATGGTTAATTCTATTTTGTCCTATTCGGGTTTAAGTGATGGATTTTGGGGTGAAGCCGTTTTAACGGCTTATTACGTATTAAATCGTGTTCCCATGAAAGGGAAAGATGTAACCCCACATGAGCTATAGTATAAAAGGGAAGCCGTTTTAACGACTTATTATGTATTAAATAGTGTACCCATGAAAGGGAAGGATATTACCCCATATGAGCTACTATAAAAGGAAATCAAACTTGGGTCATCTCAAAGTTTGGGGTTGTAGGGCAATTATAAAAGTGCTGGAGCCTAAAACGTAAAAAGTTAAGTGAAAGAGGAGTGGAATACATTTTTATAGGATATGTTGAACATAGCACATCCTATAGGCTCTATGCAATAAAACAAAATGGCTATTGGTCTGTTCATACCACCATAGAGTCTAGGGATGCATTGTTTAATGAAAATAAATTTTCGTCAATTCCTAGACCAAAGGATGTTACTCCAAATACCGAATCTTAAAATTTTGATCACGTTTTAAGAGGTAGATGATCAAACTCATTTAAAAGAGGCATCTACATCATCATCATAACCTAGGATAAGTAAGAGGGCAAGAAAAGAAAAATCCTTTAGTCCGGATTTTCATGTGTACTCCCTCCGTTTTTTTTTTATATGCATCACTTGGTGATGCGCGGAGTTTTAGAAGGGTAATATAATATTAGGAGTGGATGAATAATTTATTATAGCATAAGTAAGATGGGGACCATGAAAGAGAAAGAATGTGAGGGAGAGTAGATATTTTTATTATATAAGTGGGGACCATAGAGGAGAGAGAAATGATAAAATAATTTAAGTGGGGTTTAAAGTAAGAGAGAGAAATGATAAAATATAGTATAAAGTTTCCAAATAAGGAAGTGATGCATTTTAAAAAAAACACCCATAAAAGGGAAGTGATGCATTTAAAAAAAACGGAGGGAGTACTTGGTTGAAAGATCAAGGGATGATTTTTAATGTGGAAGATAATCCTTTAACTTATGAAGAGGCTATGAAGTCTCCAGATGCTTCAAATTGGAAATAAGCAATTAATGATGAAATGGAATCCATCATGAGAAACAACACTTGGGTGTTAGCCAATTTACCGCCTAATTTTAAACCAATAGGGTGCAAATGGATCTTCTAAAAGAAATTGAGGGTTGATGGAATTATTAAAAAGTTCAAAGCTCGGTTAGTGGCACAAGGTTTAACGCAAAAGTCTGGTATTGATTATTTTGATACATATGCAGAGGTAGCTAGAAACTCAACTAACTATTAGATTGTTGATTGCACTTGCGGCAATTAAAAATCTAGTGATCCATCAAATGGATGTCAAGACAGCGTTCTTGAATAGAGATCTAGAATAAGAGGTTTATATGCGACAACCAGAAGGGTTTGTTGTTAAAGGCCAAGAGAAAAAAGTTTGTAAGTTTATTAAATTACTATATGGGCTAAAACAAGCACCTAAGCAATGGCATCAAAAGTTTGACGAGGTTGTGTTGTTTAATGGTTTTAAATTGAACAATTTTTACAAACGTGTGTATAGCAAATTTGATGACAACGATCGAGGTGTCATAAGTTTTCTATATTTAGATGAGATGTTGATCTTTAGAATGGATTTGTCACAAGTTGAAATGACAAAATCCTTCCTTAGTTCTCAATTTTCCATGAAAGATATGGGAGAAGCGAATGTCATCTTGGGCATAAGAATAAAGAGAGAAAAAAGGAAGTTGAACTTGTCAAAATCTCATTACATTGAGAGAGTGCTCTAGAAATTCAATGTTAACAAAAAGTTTCACCTTTCTTTATTAAACACCTATGGAACCTAGCACAAAGTTGATACCCAATGAACGTAATGCAGTTTCACAACTGAAATATACTCGAGTTATAAATTGTTTGATGCATGCCATGACAAATACTAGGCCGCATATCGCTTTTGGTTCACTAGTAATCCTAGTATGCTACATTGACAAGCGGTTCGTCGTTTGTTGAAGTACTCGAAGAAAACCAAGGATTATGGTTAGAGCTATAGTGGGTATCTTTCGGTTGTTGAAGGATATTCAAGATACAAGTTGGATCTCAAATAGAGATAATTCATCAACGAGTGGATGGGCATTCCTATATGAGGGAGGTGCCATTTTATGGACATCTAAGAAGCAAACTTGCATTGCAGATTCTACAATGACATCGGAGTTCATAGCATTACATTGGTTAAGAGATTTAATGCATGAGATTCATTTGTCACAAAAGCCAATATCGCTAATTGTGATACACTGCGATAATAATGAACTTTAGCTAAGGCACCTAAACAAGTGTATAATGGTAAGTCAAGGCATATTGGAGTGAGGCATTAGCTAGAGATGTGAATAATAGGATGACAATCAATTTGGGATTAGAACTAATTACCAATGAAGGAGTCTTAACTTAACACCCAATAAGACATTAGGTCTTCGGTTCAATAAGATTAACTTTCTTTTTTGATAATTAGGAACTTGTTTAATCATCAAAGGTAAATTTCAATTTAGGAACTTGTTTAATTATTGCCGAGCACGAGGATAATTTTTCTGAAATTTGGTTTCACACCCGGTAAGGCCACCACCACCTAGGTGCGTGAGGGTTCAAGTTTCACAGGCACGGCGAAACCGTCGCCCGATTCAGGCGCAGGTTGTGCATTGAGTGACAGTTATCTTATTTGTTGGCTTGTTTATTTTCTTGGATATATAAATGTTCGGAAACATATGATGAAAATTAATTCAAGAAATTTATTATTTTTCTTTTAAAACCATTTTGAAAACTCCAATTTTCATCATCATAATTACTCAAATTTTGCTTACATTTGACCACAAACATACTACACATTGCTGTGATTGTTCCCGTTGCATCTCCTAATAATTTCGTGATACCCGGTGTGTATAATAAGGATCAAAATATTACTTTCGGAAAGTGATCTTGTTCACGCCTGAAGTGTTTAATTTGTCCGATTTTGTTCCCTTTTGTGACCCGGTAAGCAAATTCCCCAACATTGACCCGCGTGTGCCAACTACGTGATAGCCTTTTCTTCTAATTGTACTCTTGTTTTTCTCCAAAACACTACTTTTATCTTCGTCATCTAATTCTGCACTATGAAACCACCTAGCTTCATAACTCTATTTCCATCTTCACCTTTTTCATTTCTTCCAAAGTTTTAGCCATAAAAGGATGCATCTATTCTTTCCAATCTCACTTCAACATTCTTCTCTTTCCAATCGAACTCTTTTTTGTCCCAATTTTAACCATTAAAACTTCACACAAACCCAAAAATTGTTGCTTCAACCGCTAATTTTTTTCTCAATTCACCTTTAATATTGGCTCATGTAATTTACCCAAATAATTAAAAGAAGTTATTCTTTGTTCACTTTCAAGGTACTATTCTCCCAACCGTTAATTTTCAAGAGATTTATCATTAATGGTGGGAAAGTGGTAACAACAAACGAAGGACGATTCCCATCATCAACCAAAAATAAGAAAAGAATACCCCTAACTTATCCCATATTGTTTGACAATCGTGATAAATTATCTGATTTTAGATTGTAAAAATGATGGTAGACATACATGGTGGTGCTAGAAGGAGAGAAAATCAACATGCTAGTAATTCATGGGACATGATAGTAAGATGTGTGCCTATAAACATCAACATGACCCCACCTAAGTTGGGACCATTGGGTAAGGATTGAGCATGATGTAATGACTCCCAACTGAAAGAAACACAATGAATGTTTGCCACTGGCTTCCATCATATCAAATTAAAAGCACAAACCAAAGTTAAAAGGTTAAGGATTCGATTCGAAACGTGGTACAAAAACGTATATGTAAAACGTTACTCTTTATGGATCTGGAACGATTGGGTACGAAAAAAAATTTAATACTATATTTTTATTAACCAATAGAATAGGCCCAAATTATTGTTGTAGGTCAAAGGCTCAAAGACCATCCAACAATAATAAACCCTAGCCGCCATACTACATAAAAATAGACTAAATAGTAGATAAAATAAAAAAATAAAAATAAAAACTTCCATCATCTGCCTTAATCTTCATACATCAACAAATTTTTAACCTAAAATAAATATGAAACTAAATCCTTACATACACAGATCTACGGAAGAAAAGTTCTAACTTCCAAGCTATGAATCGGTTCGTGGACTCTAGAGCCTGAGTCGAGATGCATCTGTACCGCGTTCCGGTACGAACGAACCAGGTCGCGGTTCGGGCCAACATACCGCAAACCTTGTAAAACCAGCACAAACATTATAGTGAATCATGAAGATTTCATCCTCATTCCTCACTGGATTTAGAGAATCGCTAACATAAAATTCGAGCATCATTACAGTATACTATATATAAAAGGAAAAATTGAAAAAAATAATCCCACCTTTGCTCAATCTACTTAAAACAAGTCAAGCTTTGAAAATTATGGGACAAGCCAACCTTTGCACCCTATTTTCTCAAAACAAGTCTTTTTACCTACTACCTATTTAACAGGGTTTTTTTTTTCTCCTCCCACTCACCACCCTTCTCCATGGAAACCACCTTGGAAAACACCACTAGCACTACCCAAGAACCAAAGAACCAAATTGACCCTCGCTCGACCTGAAACCCCCCACGTCCTGACCCTAAACCACCACACTTCACTTCCCCACCCCAAAAAACCACTCTTTCCTACTCCCTTACCCCGAAACTTCCCTAAAACCCGAAACCCCAACCTTCGAAACCACCTTATAACCCAAAACCCCACTACCGAAACCACCTTAACCCACAAAAAACTGATTCAAAAATCTAACCTAACAAATGGACCAAAATCATTCAATTTTTCATGCTAATGCAGTTCAATTAATTGAAATTCCTACAAAATCTGATTTACAAGAATAAGGAAGCAATGAAAGCTTGAAAGCTTCATCCACCCCCAAAACCTCTTTATTCATCCCCATAAACAACCTTTACCTTACAAAAGTAAACCCCAACTATCACCAAAAACAACCCAAACCACCGGATCTAAAAAAATTTGCAAGAGAGGAGAAAGTGGCGGCCTAGCGGCGGTGAGAAGGAGTTGGTTCAGTAGGATCGGGGAAGGGCAGGGAAGGGGAACAAGAAAGGAGAGTAGAGGGTTGGTTCTTTAAAAAAAAATTCCAAAATAATTATTCTAAGATAAAAACCAATTAGAAGGTGACATGTGGCAAGTCACCTTTTAAAACCAGTTAATAATTTTAAAAACTGGTAAAGGACTGTTTTGAAAAAATACGGGGCAAAGGTTGGCTTGTTCCCAAAATTTCCAAAGCTTGGCTTGTTTTGAGTAGGCTGAGCAAATGTGTGATTGTTCTTTGCAATTTTTCCTATATAAAAACAAAGAGGATGTGTAGCATGACTCTATGCACTAGTTTCCCTCCAAAACTAAATTCTTTACAGGAAATTTTATTCATAGTAACTCTTAGATAGTTTTCCAAGAATGATTTCATATAAATACAAAGTATGTGTAAATCTTGAATTAGCTACACATATTTAAAATCTATATATTCAAAAATTATGAAAAAAATCTGAACATTCAAATTGTAAGCAAAAGTTTAAATTGAATTTCACTTATAAACATATCCCGAGCTTGGCAAGAATCAAAAACTAGTAAATAACTACCCCCTAATTACTTTGACTGGACATGCTCGCTAGTGCACAACTTTAACTATCAATTTCAGTAATCATCTATTGATATATAAATAGGTTTTTTTTTTTTAAAAAGTATACATTAAGATAAGTTCAACATAACATAAAAAAACTTTGTTTTCACAAATTAGTATAAAATAAAATAAAAAGGATGGTTAAAGTGGATGTGTGAATAGTGTAAAAATTCAAAATTATGTGAGTAATCTAAACCAGAGGGATTATAATGGGAACCAATGATAAGAATCAAACTACTCACATCACCTCAAGTGCTCCTGTCCAAAGACTCCAAACTTCAATTCAACATTCCAACATGCATTTGGACACTAAACATTTCAATTCGTGCCAAAAACATGAATTATTTTCATAATATAGTTAAATATTGCATCAATGCATTTCTAAAGCAAGTGCCAAAGTCCAAGAAAAATTGGAAGGAACACCGAGTTTGATGCCTTAAGCTTCTTTCCAAATTGCCATAGCACTTCATGCTTTAAACATCCATGGTTAATTTTCTATAATAGGGTCATTAAACATGGGCATAGATCATAAATTTTGTATTGTACAAACAGCATCATATAAATTCAGAACCATTACTACATAACAACACAACACATAAGACTTGCAAGAAACTTACAGCATCTTTTGCTTCTAGTTTCTCAGCCCATCCATTCATCACATAAGGATCATTTACGGAAACACAAACTATAGATTCAATCCCTTTAGCTTTGAATTTGTCAACGTTAGTCTTGTAGCTGGGAACATGTTGAGCAGAACAAACTCCAGTAAACGCACCCTGGAAATAACTACAATGTTAGAATTGCCACACAAGGGTGTAAAAAGAGGGGTGTCACCCCCTTAATTAAAACTTAATACGGTGAGTTTCCATAACTTGTTTTGGATGAGTGATGGTATACTTAAAGGCACATAGGTCATATGGAGAGTGAGATCGCTGGTTCGGGGACAACAAATCTTCTTTTTATTATGATTTACATCTTTCATTTAAGTTGCTTTCTTTGTTTCCTTTTTTTTTTTTAATTTTTCTTTTATTTATAGTAATCCTAACTATCTAGATCTAGTGTGAACTGATTTTTTTCATAACGTTAATATTCAGATTTTTTTTCATAACGTTAGTTTTGTTTCCTTTTTGTTGTTTTTGTTGTTGTTGTTGTTGTAGGACTATAACTCTAAATACATAGATTTATACAAATGATTTTGGTGACTGATTACAAAATGCTACCTCCGTTTTTTTTATTTTTTTTTTTTTTTTTTAATTACATTGCATCACTTTGGCTTTTACACTATTGATTAACTCCACTTTAACTTTATACTATTTATAAAGTCCACTAAAAATAGTAGTGATCGAAATAAAGCATTGGCAGGGTAAAATGAGTAGTGTAGCAAGTTTAAAAAAAAATAAAAAAAAAAATTACTCATTAAGTATTGAACAAAATAATATATATCTCAATTTATAAGTATTTATTGAAAAATATCCTTTATTATGACAATAAAATATCACTGCAAAAAAATTTAAATAAGAAAAAAAAATGTAAACCTTGAAAAATAACACGAGCACTTTTACAGTTTTCTTTGCAACAATAAAGAGAGATAAAAAAAATTCTAAAACCCCCCTCTCCCAGATAAAAAATTCTTGGTTCTGCCATTGTTGCCAGACTCCAAATATCGCACTATTGTACCACCCTTAACATGACATTAGCAAAGGAAGACGGACTAGAAAAGAAGCACTCTTAGAGTTGCTGGTCCCCAAAAATACTTTCCAACATTTTTTATTGAAAACATTATCTACCATTTTCTATTGAAAAACACCATCAAGTATCTAAAACAGGACCAAAATATCAAATCCAACCACTCATCACACCTTTGTATGTTAAATAGACTTGAAGAGTTTTACCTTGACAAATGGCCATCATACTTGTAACAGAATAAAGATAACTATTCAGAGCAAGTATCAAGATTCATTAAGTACATAAGTGAGAAAATCAGAAGCACCATTGATTTCACCTTTTCCTATAGGCATTTAGATTAGGCAAAGTTGTTCAAAATAGAGGGACACATCCTTAAGTTTGGTATCATTGCTAAATTCTCGATTTCTCATGCCAAAACATCATTCTTCATACAGTCTGTAGTCTCCTACTCCCCCTTGTTGATACCATAAGTTTCAAATGTACATATAACTTAGTAGCTCAAAAAAGGATTACTTAATCCCAAAAACAAGCCATTCTCAAGGTTGAGTTATACTACAACAATAAGGTCCTTGATTGTTTACATTGGATTACCGTAAATCACCCTTATCCCAATATAACCACACTCATTTGAAGAAAGTTTATTCAGCATTAAGTACTTTGTAGAAATTAAATTGCAGTTGTTGCCAAAAAACCAATCTTTATGAAGACATTTTGTTTTGATATGATACCGTAACAAGAACATAAACTTTCATATATGGCTAGCCACACCGTGTGGCCAGCCACTTTTTTTCTTTTTTTTTTTTTTGAAAGAATGGTCCAGATTACTCGGTTAGTCGGGATTACTCACTCGGTTAGGGGTTACTCGGTTAGTTGGTCAGGGATTACTCAGCTAGTTGGTCAGCGATTACCTAGTCAGGAGGTTACTCATGTGTTAGCCGGCCACATAGTGTGGCCAGCCACACAAAAGTTGATGTAAGTGAGGTGTTCTTACACAGTTACACCTGCATATACTTCTCTCATTCTGCACAAAGAGATTATGCTACCATTAATTTAATCTTCAACTAGCCTTCTCTTTCTTTGTTTAAAACTTTAAATCCTCAATTGCCAATTATATTCATTAATGCCTTATCTTTTTTATTCCGTTTTAAATTTTCATCAATATTCAATACTATTATTCTTCCAACTTCCATAAAAGCAATTCAATTTCCTCTTTGGAAAAAAAAAATCCCAAACAGGAACAACATAAAAGAGATTGAGGGAATAATAATCCTAGCTAAAAATTGGATACAATTTTTCAATTTAAGCAAAAGGAATTAAATTTTCGAGATAATTATCATAATAAAAATTACTCCGTACCATCCAAACAAAAAACATTATTAAAAAAAAAAAAAAAAAAAAAAAAAAAGTCATGATCATAGAAGACTTACAGGGACGCCAAAGATGACAACTTTCTTCCCCTGAAAAACAATTTCTTGAAATTAATAACATTTCCAAATAATTATTAGAAATTGAAATCGAAAAGATAACAAAATTAGGGGTAAAAATGAACCTTGAAAATGTCTTGCAAAGGTGTAGTGGCGAATTTGGAAGAGACTCCTTCATCGTAGGAGCAAGCCTTAGGAAGGGAAACATTGGGTGCGGCCGAGACAATGTCAGATCCCACTGCAAGAGATGCATAAGCCCTTGATGCTGCGATTCTAAGCCCACCAGATATTGGTTTCTTCATCATCGCCATTGTTGCCATTTGATTCTGTTTCTAGCTTTTACGGTTGATGATGCTATGAAATGGAAGGAGAATAGGAGATGCTTTTTCAGGAGATGATTTTCAAGAGAAGTTGTAAAAACTACCAAGTACTATTTTTGGGTTGGTGATGCTTGTGATTTAGCAAGATATGGTCCAACAGACATTTGAGATTGGCCCAAATGTTACATGTTTGTCTAATTGAGAAGGGGACTATTGCAAAAATAGATGGGAAATCAAAATAGTCAAAATACACAAGAGAGATGTCCAGAAGCCCACAAGTCAGATCTCATAATGAGATTCCATCCTAAAATCAATTGAAAATAAGAAGAGTAATCCACTCGGGTTATAAATTGAAAGTCATTTCCATTTTTTTTTCAATGTGGATCAAACACTACTCACACTTGCACATAATAGGAAGTATTCTATACGATGTCAATTCTTCAAAACAAAATATAATAATGAGTCATATTTGTTAAATATGTCTTGAATTGAGGTTTCATGAAGTACCGCATGAAGTCCGCCGAGCATGTCAGTGTCAGGTCAAAAGATTTGTGTTCTCAAATTTTTGTCTTATTAAGTTCTAAATTAGGGCACAAACATACTTTGGCAAATTCAGGATTTACATAAAAAAAAATATTTCCTTATTCATGGATATATTTCCTAGCCATTGTGATATTCTTTATCAATATGTACTATGGAATTCCTCAATACAATAAAGCCTTCGTCTTGCCTGCCTCTAGATATAAGCTATGTATTGTTAATGAACCACGTATATCTGTGTGTTTTAATTCCATTAGTTATTTGTTCTTTTCACATTCAGTATAACAAATTGGTATCAAAAGGCTTAAGTTTAATCTAAGTGAGAAAGATGTTAAGGTTGAGTATATTGATAATTTCACAAGGAGAAGCAATTTTATTCTATGGCAAATCATGATGCGTGCTTTACTTGGAGCAACAAGGGTATGGGCATCGTTTACAAATTTAGAGGTCATTGGATTTGGGAACAACTGAGATCCTAAAAGTAGGGATGTACACCGGTCAAAAATCAAAATGGACCGAAACCGGAATCATGGTTTTTGGAGGATCGGAGACCAGGCCTGAATAGTCCAGACCTGGAAAATCAAATCGGGTCCTATCTTAAACTTGAATGGACCTGGTTAATGATTTTTTCATTTTTTTGTTTTTTGGATAGACTTGTTATGATGTTTTAGACCTGTTTTATAATACACTAATTATAGAAAATTCCAATCACCAAATTACATAAATTCCATTAAGTCCCAACTGTTTCAGGGGTTTTTGTCCCTTGGGAGAGTTACAACACTAAGACTGGATTCAACAAAGGACGTCAATACCTGCAAAGCAAACGGACCGTCGGATGGTCGGTGGTCCGCCTCCGAAGATTAAGTTAGTAAGCGTTCGGTAATAAAACGTGCGGAAGTAAAGTTATCTGCTCGGATTCCAAGCTCAGGTAAAGTGTTGTCTATTCTTTGAAAATGACAACTCTGTAGTAAGTGACGTATTGTCCCGTATTGCGTGTTTTTCCCTTCCGTCATAAATGTAAGAATGTCCCTATTTATAGGGTCCTTTTGGAAAGTGTGCCCTCCCTAGGATCTGGTGACCTAGGAATTAAGTCACGCCGCAAAACGGCGCCTCAAGATTTGGGTCCTTGAAGGCCGCCATTCCATAGGCAATGACTGAGTGACACGCGTTACTGAGCCCAAAAGGCCTTTGGGCATCTTTTTGGGCGACACGCGTCGTCGTCTGAATGGTCCATGCTGGATCATCAGTCTGTTTTAGGACAGAAGAATGTCCGCCCTCCACGTGTCATCATCTCATAGGTCCAAATGGCACCTTTACTGAGGACACGTGGCATTTTCTGATTGGGCCACCTGGCCGGGTAAAAATACCCAAATCATTTGCCCCTCACAGGGGTCATGTGCATTGCACGTGGCTCCTGTGACAGGTGTCATCATATGACTGAGTGGATTTTCAAATTGTTTTTTGGGGGGAAAAATTAGGGTTTCCCCTTTCTATAAATAAGAGGGTTTGACTTCATTTTTGTTTTCACACCTTTGCGAATCTTGGAGAATCTCTGGACTTTTGACTCTCAAAGACTCTTAAAGACCCTGACTTTTGTCAAGCATCCGACACTCGGCTTTTCTGACCGACTGCTTCAGCCATCCAGGCGTCTCAAATACCTACTTCTAAGATAACCGCATGCTCTTTTCTTTTATTTTTTCTTGTGTTTTTCGTTTAATCAAATGGTTTCCCAAACGTACATGGCACGACCTAGGTTAGCGATCAGCCGGTCACCAGGGACGCCTGAATCTAGAACTAGGAGTGCCGAATGCCCGTTCGAGAACTTTCTTTTAAGTACATCTCCAAATCCGACAGTGTCTGTGCATCTGCAGGACACGATGGCTCGAACAAAGCAGACAACAAGGAGATATAGACCGGATGGTTCCTTTTACCATTCGGACAGTGAGACTCCAAATTCGGACAGCTCCATTAGGGTGCCAGCTAGTGAGATTTCTAAGCACCCCCCAAACCCCTCTTTTGACCTTCCCCAAACTCCAACTTACTACTCTCCCTCTTCTTCAAGCGGCACCCCCAGGGATACTATACTGCGGGAAGCCGACAGTCGGTACCAGGCCGAGCCTTCAGAACAGGCGCTGGAGGAGAGTCTAGGGGAGGACCCTGATGGCCCTAGTCGTCAGTCCCCTAGGTCTGGGGAAAGTTCTGATGACGATTCGGCCTCGTCATCTTCTGATAGCGCCTCTGTTAACTCAGAGGAGGTCCGAGCAAAAATAGATACTACAAGGGAGTCCTTGTCAATAGAAAAGGGGAAGGCTGGGCGGAGCCGAGTGCTTCCAGTCGCTTGGAGCGCGCCCCCTACTATCACCATGTCCCGCAAAGCAAGCGGACCTCCATGACATCCGGTCTTGCCAATTTCTGGCGCAAGGTCGTAATGGGGCATGGCTTCTCCTTGTCCGTCCCCAACAAGGAGGATACTATAACCTGGCCCTCCCTGGCCAGTTATAAGGACAAAGCCTTCGGCTGGTACGAGGCGGTCCTTCAGGCTGGTTTACGCTTCCCTCTCCATCCGGTCGTGGAGAGGATACTGGACGGATACCAACCGGGTATCTGGCAACTTGTCCCGAAATCATGGATAAATATCATCGGGTACGTTGCCGCCTATGAAATGCTGAAGGTGGATCCCAGCTTTGAGGCATTCACCCATATGCACTATCTCAGCCGAGCGCCTGCCAAGGGCGGCGAAGGCTGGTACACCTTGTCCACCTGCAAGGGGTACATGATGGCAGTCGGCAAAGAGAACAAATGGAAGGATTGGAGAACAAAGTTCTACATTGTCCATTCCTCTGAAAATCGACTAAACCAAAAATACAATCGGTGGAACAAGGATCCGCCCCTCCTGGCTGACAAGAGTGCCTTGCCCCCTCTCCCTAGGCGGGCCCAGGAGGAAATTTTTGACCGGGGTCTGTTTAAAGTGTTCGTTCGGACAAACGAGCATGGGGAGAAAATAGTCGTCCCCCAGAGCTACATTCCCCTTTACAAGTGGCTAGAAGATGGGGTTCTCTTGGCCGCTTGTGGTCTAAGCTTTGAGATGTCGAGAGGTAGTCGGCCGTCTGATTTTAAGTAAACTTAAATTTTTTTTCAGTGTATGCTTATAAAGCCTAACTCCTTCTTTTTGGTGCAGACAAAGCAATGGAGAAGCTCTCGGCAACAAAGAAGATGGTTGTCGTCTCTGCAGCTAAGTACCGCACCAACGTCCTCAACAGGGCGAGTGATGAGCAGAAAACAGTCGGGACTCCCAAGGTAGCTGTTTATGATACTTGGTATATTTTTTTAATAGAGGTTAAATTTTGCCCGCCTACTTTTCTGACGCCTTTCCTTTTGTTCATGCAGAGAGTTTCCACCAGGCCTTCTCCCTCTAAACAATCCCAACCCAAAATTCAAAAAACAGGGGCGGGTGATGTGAGTGCATCCGGCAAGAACCGGAAGCACATCGCTCACAGGCCCAAGAGAGGGGACGGCTCTACTCTAGAAGCTGACAGGGAGGTCAGCAAACCGGATGCCACTCAGGCATCAAAGGGTGGCTTTAAGCAACCCAGCACTGCTGTCGACTCAGCAGGAGAGAAGAGGCGTCATGGGAAGGAGAAGGAGGAGGAGGCTCAGCCGGACGGTATGAGCCGCATCTTTATTGAATTTCAATACTTAATATTGTTTCTTGGAACTTGACTAACTTATAATTTTGCAGCTCCTGTGCAAAGGTCGACCGTCGTCCAGATGGTCAAGGAGATGCTACGGGCGCTTGATCCAGAGGACAAGGCGTCCGTAAGAGGACTCGACACCCTTAACTTGGATGCCATCTTGGGGAACCTCTGCGAGGTAAAAAAGTTAGCTAAATTTTCCTTAACATTTAGCATATATCCGACTGGTTTTGACCATCCGGCTTTTTCTTATTTCCAGGCCATGCTGCGCGTCCAGGGGCTAAGACGGTCAATCTAGGAAAAATCGAAAGAGGTAACAGCCGCTAAAGCTCGAACCGAGTCCGCCTTAGAACGAGCTCAATTTGAAATTGCTCGGAATGAGCTTCTGACCCTTGATATGATGTATTCCTAGGCGGACGCCAACCTGCAGGTGAAGAAGGACCTGGATTCGGCCCGCTCCAAAATCAATGACCTTAAGGCCGAAGTTAAAGGCCTTAAGGAAAATCTTGAGCCTCTTCAAGAGGCCGAGAGGGCCAAGGAGCGGGTTAGCCGCCTGGAGGGGCGTCTGGCGAACCAGCAGGAGCAGCTAAAGGCCAAGTTCCAGTCCCGGGCTGAGGAGGAGAAGCAGGCCCTTGTCAAACAAATGATGGAAGACTATGAATCCATCATGCGAATGGCATGGGAGGCGGTACAGCCGGGTGCTGATTTTGGCATCTGGAAATCTAAGTTTGATCAGGCAAACGAGGATTACAATGCTGAACTCCTTCGCTAGGCTGAAGAGGAGGCGAACAAGGATGACGCTGATGGTGAAGAGGCCGACTCCTCTTCAGGCTCCTCCGGTGATGAAGACGGGGAAGAGGAGGATGATGAAAATGAAGAGCAGCCGGCAACTGATGATGCGGCTGCCAATGCTAACAATCCCTCTGCCCCTTAAAGCTTTTTAGTTATTTCTGCGGCCGAATGGCCATACATTTCATCTTCCGGCCTGCGTGTCTAGTATCCATGTATCTTTACCGACCGAGGGGTCGGGTAATTTGACAATTTCTCTGGCGTGGCCAGCAAACAATCTTACTCAATCGTCTGGTGACGATTGGGTCCTTTAATCTAAATTCATTCGGCCGTTTGGCTGAAATTATTCATATTGTTGTTCTTTAAATTTTTTCGTTGCATGTTTTTTGGCCAAGTATTATAACCTGTATAGCATGCAAATGTTCTTGCCCCTGGACGGATGTCGAGTGGTTTCAGTTGAGTGGATTGATTGACTTAGAAATTATTGATACTTAGAAGAGTATACATGGTTTCTAAGTCAATCAATCACTATGGTGATTGCCCCAAACCACGTGACAAACGGCCATCCAGAGCTAATGAATAATTGTTTTCATTCAGCCATTGGCTCAAACAAAATACAAGATTTTTTACTTAGCAAATTTGCTAAAAAGAAATCCCTCGCCTGTTTTGTTCTAAGAATTAAAGCAGGCGCTACCGGCCTAAGGCCTTGACGAGATAAGATGCTAAGTTTTAACTTAGTTAATTTTACTTTAGAATAATCCGCATGTCTTGCCCCAAGAGCAAAGAACAAGCGCATTCGACCCACAAGTCTCTTTTTTAATCTGCCAAGTATTTTAGCTCGTTTTCTTGGTAAGTAATAGTCCGCCTGTCATGCGTTTGGGCAAAAACAGGCGTATCTGGCCAAGGGCCTCATTAGTTGTCTTGTAAATCAGTAAAAAATTTCCGCCTGTCTTGCACTAGAGCAAAAACAGGCGCATCCGGCCTAATGCCTCAATAGCCTCTACTTATGAAACAGTGACCTTTTTCCGACTGTGCTTGAACAGTTAGAAAATTATGGCCTTTAAGATTTCACTTTTAATTAAACCAAACGACTACGAATGCTGCCTTAGCATTCGGTAGGGCCGCTTGGTGTATTTGTAGAGTAATGTGCCACCCAAATGGGAGATGCTTCTCCTCGACGAATTCGCCCGAATGGACGTCGTCGGTTATGTGACTCATGTTGGAGCAGACGGTCATACTCACGTTGGAGCAGACTGTGACCATTCGGCCTCTATGTGTTTTTCCTAATATCCGGCCATTGGCCTTAAAATGATTTTATCTGGCCTTATGCCTTTTAAAGATTTAAGCAAATATTCGTTTAAGTGTTGGCGTAAATTCAAAGAATTTCGTAGAAACGACTACTTTAAAGCAGTCGGCTTCTTCAGAGGGATTGGGACGTCTGCTGTTGGGACAGACGCTATCCAAATGCATTGGTTGTCTGTATTTTGTACATGCGCCACTAATAATAAGAAAAGACAAGCTGGAAATGAAGGCATATTCTCATTAAACAAATTTTTAAATGACAAAATTTGAGGTATTTATATTCGTACTTAGAAGTAGTACTTTTTCAAGTTGTCTACATTCCAAGTCCTAGGCAGCTTCCTGCCGTCTGGTTCTTCCAAGCGGTAGGTATCGTCTCTTACTTCCTCATATATTCGGTAAGGGCCTTCCCAATTTGGGGTTAACTTTCCCTGCTCATTCGCCCTACCGACTGCCTCCATTTTCCGTAGCACAAAGTCCCCCACTTTGAGAGGACGCTTGTGTACTCTCTTGTTGTAAGCCCGTGTCATTCTCAGACGGTAAATCTCATGGCGCAAGGCAGCATTGCCCCTGCGCTTTGGAAGTGAGTCCAATGCCAGCCGCATGGCCTCCCAGTTAGCTTCTTTGTCATATAACATGACTCGAATAGTCGGCTCATAGTGTTCAATGGGCAGGACAGCTTATGCACCATACACCATGAGGAATGGGGTTTCTCAAGTTGCCCCTTTAGCAGTCGTTCTGATGGACCAGAGGACGTGTGGTAATTCATCCGCCCAAAGACCACCATCCCGTTCAATTTTCTTTTTAATCCCGTCTAAGATTAACTTGTTGAAGGCTTCAACCTGACCGTTTGCTTGGGGCCGGCCGACTGATGCAAAGAATCTTGATACCCCTTGTTCTCCCAGCCAAGTCTTGAGTTGAGGCGTCTCAAATTGAGGACCATTGTCAAAAACCATAGACATGGGCACCCCGAAGCGAGTGATAATATTCCTCCAGATGAAGGAAATAACGTCTTTTGTCTTGATGTTTTTGACCGCCTCCGCCTCTACCCACTTGGTAAAGTAATCCACAGCTACGAATATGTAGCGCTTGCCGCCTGGGGCCGCGGTGTAAGGCCCAAGTATGTCCATGCCCCATTTGGCAAAGAGAATTGGGTTGTGGATGGCCGTCAAGTCTGTAGGCGGACGATGGATGAGCTTTCCAAAATTTTGACACTTGTCACATTTTTTTACCATTTCCATAGCGTCCGACTCCAGAGTTGGCCAGAAGTAGAGCCGCCTGGCCTTGGCAGCTAAAGACCTGCTGCCTATATGGGAGGCGCAGAAACCCGCATGTAAATCTTCGAGGGCCTCTCTACCCTTTTCTAGGGTAACACACTTCAATAGGGGTTTCAAGAAACCAGCTTTGAAGAGTTCTCCTTGTCTCAGCTCGAAGTTTGCCGCTTTCTTTTTCAGAGCAGCCGCCTCCTGAGGTGAATCAGGGAGCGCGCCGTTTTCAAGATAAGCCCGGATGCTGTCCATCCAGGTAGAGCTTCGGTCGAGAATTCCAATGGGGTCTTCATTAGATATATTCTCTTTCCCATGACCTCCCAGAAGACCGACCGAGGCGTTTCACAAGAGGCGGATGATGCTAGTTTTGACAGAGCATCCGCCTGATTATTTGAAGACTTGGGCACCTGAGTTAACTGAAACTCCTCAAGTGTACCAACTTCACTTTTGACCGCCTGCAAATATTTTATCATGGCCGGATGAGTGGCCTCGTACGTCCCATTAACCTGGAGTACGACTAATTGAGAATCAGAGTAGGTGGCTATTTTCCTTGCCCCTGCCGCCTTGCAGTACCGAATGCCGGCCAGCAGGGCCTCATACTCAGCCTCATTGTTAGAGACCTGGAACTTGAACTGTAGTGCGTATTCGTACTTATCTCCCTCAGGAGATTGACAGATAATCCCTGCACCACAGCCGTTCACAGTGGAGCTCCCATCCACATACACTTTCCAAACCTGGTCTGTATTGTCCGGTACAACCGGCCTTGTCATTTCGACAATAAATCGACGAATGGTTGCCCCTTTATTGCCTTCCTTGGTTCGTAAGTGATTTCTAATCCTTGCATTTCAATAGCCCATTTAAGCATTCGTCTAGAAGACTCCAAGATTGTGAGTGGCCGTTTGATCGGTTGGTCAGTATAGACTTCCACCGCATGCGCCAAGAAGTAGGGTTTTAGCTTCTTGATGGCCATGTAAAGGGAAAGGCCGAATTTCTCAACCATGGGGTACCGAAGCTCCGCGTTTCTCAGAACATGGCTAATGAAATACACCGGGAGCTGGATGCCGTCTCTTTCAGCTAAGAGAATGGCACTGAGGGCATGATCAGAGACGGCTAAGTACATGAAGAGCTTCTCTTTGGGCAAAGGGCTGACAAGCCTTGGCAAAGAGTGCAAATGAGTTTTCAGCTTTTGAAAGGCCGCCTCTGCATCATCCCCCCATTCAAAGTTGGTCTTCTTTTTGATTGCCTGGAAGAAGTAGAGACACTTGTCGCCAGACCGACTGAGGAATCTCCCCAAGGCCGACAGACAACCTGTTAGTTTTTTCACTTCCTTCTTAGTACGAGCCAACTGCATGTCGATTACCGCCTGTATTTTCTCAGGGTTGGCCTCTATTCCCCTTTGGTCAATCAAAAATCCGAGAAACTTCCCAGACTCAACACTAAAGACACACTTTTTTGGGTTTAGCATGACCTTGTGCCGCCTGAGTGTGGCGAATGTTTCTCGGAGATCAGCAAGATGATCCGCCTGTTGTTTGGATTTAACTATCATGTCATCAATGTACGCCTCTACATTTTTTCCGATTTGATTAATGAAGACCGTATCAATCATTCGTTGGAAAGTAGTAGGCGCATTCTTCAAACCAAATGGCATCACCGTATAACAGAACAACCCCTGATCAGTGACGAATTCCGTCTTTTCTTGATCTTTTTTCCATAGGGGAATTGATGTTTCTATTTTATATAGTATTTTACCCCCGTCCCTTGGTCATAATTAGTAGTGTTTTTGGCTCTTTAGAGCCACTTTTATTACTAATTGTTGTTTTCTAGTGTTTTCGTAGATTTGCTTGACTTTTGTAGGGATTTATGCTTTTGAAGTATTTTCTCGAGATATTTTGGAGTAATCACGAGCATTGGAGAAGCACGACCAGAGTTTATAGCCCAGGACCGGTTATAGCCATCGAACCGGTGATTAAGGGATTGGTATAGGTGATACCGGGGCATTTGGACCGAGTATTCAAGACCGTAAGAGGAAATCCAGATTGGCCCGAAGAGTTGGAGCCCAATCGAAGTCCAAATAGTGGGCCTAATGAGCCGCCTGGCCAAAAAGGCTGGCGCCCGGAGAGGCGCCCGGCCGGGCGGGAGAAGCTTTGGCTGGCTCCAGGTGACGCGCCCGGCCGAGCGCGAGATTAGTAGTAATGAGAAAAAAGGCGCGCCCAATCGGGCGCGTGTTATTGTTAGGAGACGCTTAACGTCGTTTTTATTTGTTTTAGTTTAGGATTTTTGTACGGAGTATAAATACTCCTCCGTAATACGATTTTAGGATCTCTATCTCTTTCCTTCTCTTTTTCTTTTACTCTTTCCTTACTCTCTTAATTATTCTCTTAGATTTCTTTCTCCTAAACCTTTGCTCTTAATTTACTCTTAATTCCAGATTATTTTGATAACGATTTCTCTTCCCTTAATCTTAGTTGTTTATTTTATTCCTTTCATCATGATTTACTTTATTGATTTTTTTAGTTTAGATTCAATTATGTGTGAGTAGTTTTATTTCTAAGGTTTATGGGGATCCATAAATAATATGAAGGGGTAATTTATTGTTGTTGATTATCAATGCTAGATTAATTTCCTATTGATTGATTTAATGCTCTGTGACTAGATTAGGCCTGATCTTTTATGCATGAGTTTGACAATATTGATTCGAGATTCGACAGATGAGAATTAATGTTAGGTCTAGTTTCAATAGGCAGGTTAATTTATAAATGGTTAAGTCGAGATTCGAGAGATGAGATTTAATACCGGTAGATTAATTCTGTGATTGTAATACGTAGAGAAAGCCCTTTACAATCTGGTTAATTGATGCATTGATGATTGACTATTATTGATTATTGGTATTGCATGATAATTTCTTATTGAATTGTTTTAACGCTTTACAATTGCGGCTTGTAAAAGTATAGCAATATTGAATTAATGAATCGAGCAGATGTTAATTTGATATTAAAGGCTATTTTCAATAGGAACTTAGATCTAGTAAATTGCGAGAGCCTGTTAGATCTATGTTGGTTAATAAATTGCGAGAGCCTGTTAGATCTATGTTGGTTAATAAATTACGAGAGCCTGTTAATCATGTTATTTATGCAATGTCAATGATTGATTATTATGTTTTACCCTGGAGTATTATTTATTGGTGAACCTATGCCCTAGATCCTTTTATATATTGTTTTCTCCCTATTCTCAATCTTAGTATTTTAGTTTCTTATTCAAATATAAATATTGGTTACTTTATAATCTAGATTATTTTAGTTAATTAGGAATAGAAAGATCCGTTTCTCTGTGGATTCGACCCTACTTCCCTATCTACATTAGTTAGAGGATTTAGGTATTACTTTTGATTTGGGGATACGACTTTACCCTGTCAGGAATCTGATGGAAACCTGAATAGGCGTCCATAAAACTCATCAAGGCATGCCCGGCTGTTGAGTCGACCAGACTGTCGATCTTAGGCAATGGATAACTATCCTTTGGACATGCCTTGTTGAGGTCTGTGTAGTCAACACATATCGCCAAGTTCCATTCAGCTTTTTTACTAACACAACGTTAGCTACCCACTCAGGGAAATTGCACGGCCAAATGAACTTGGCATCCAGCAGCTTTTTTACTTCGGCGGCTGCCGCCTGACTTCTTTCCTTGCCGTGGTTTCTTTTCTTTTGCCGGATGGGCTTCTTTTTAGGATCCACGGCGAGTTTGTGGACAGCGAGATCCGGGCTGATGCCTGGCATCTCCTCCACTTCAAAGGCAAAGATGTATTTGAATTCTCTAAGCAGCTGGTAAAGGCTTTCACCTAGCTTTGTAAACGCAACCGTCCCCACCTTAACCGTCCGTTCTGGACGGCTGTCGTCCAGAGAGATATCGATGTGTTCACCAGCAGGCTGGGGACGGAGATCATCCGACCGTTCCCCGGTCAGTGATTGCTATTGTTTTTCTTTTTTGACCACCACCAGCTGATCAGTCTTTCTTTTCTTTCCGGCTGGTGGGGCCGATTGTTCTTCCTCGACATCGTCGAGGTCGATCGTTTGCTTTCCCCGACCAGATGCTACGGCCACGGGCTTGACGTCCGAGAGGTAACACTCTTGAGCCGTCTTTTGGTCCCCATTAAGGGAACCGACTGTTCCATCATCCTTCTCATACTTGAGTAGCATGAGTGCAGGGATGATGACGGCCTTACACTCATTAAGAGTGGGACGGCCAAAGATGAGGTTGTAAGCTGTGAGCTCTTCAACCACTAGGAAATGGATAGTCATGTGCCGACCGTCTCCCCTGCTTCCCAGGCGGACAGGTAAGTCAATGCGTCTGACTGGGAGCACAAGTCCTCCCCCTAACCCAACAAGGGTGTGGGAGACCTCCATCATACTATCCAGTTTGTACTTGAGATTGGATAAGCATTTGAGGCTGATGAGGTCAGAGGAGCTTCCTGTGTCAATCAGAATTCGACCAAGCAGCTAGTTGGCGACCTTGCATTCAATGACAACAGGGTAATCATGAGGCCGACGGACTTTGCCTCTGTCCTTCTCGGTGATGACAACTTTAGGGAAGGCGGATGTGCCTGCCACATCCCCTTCTTCAACAGAGTTGACCATCTTCCTCAGATGGTCCTTGGTGCCCCGAATGGTCGGGCCACCACCGGCAAAGCCGCCTGCTATGGTGTATGCCGGTTCTTCATCAGTTTAGGCACTCACAGCAGGCTGGGGAGTCTTTTTCTTGGACTGCCCTTGATTTGCCTTTGAAGTTACTTTGGACTTCACATAGGACTTCAGCTGTCCTTTGTCGGCCAGACGGTCGAGCTCCCGCTTGGGACTGAAGCAGTCGTTCGTGTCATGGCCAACATCCTCATGGAAATGGCAATGCTTGTTCTTGTTCCGATTTTCAGCGGAACCTTTCATAGGAGTCGGCTTCTCAAGAGTCAGCCGATCCTTAATTTCCAAGAGGATGGAGCAGCAGTCCTTGTGGAATTCGTACCTTGGGACGTACGGTTTCCACTCTTTTTTCTTCTTTTGGGCCGGTTGATCAGAGTTATCAATGGCCCAGACTTGTTTTTTCTTTTTGCTCTCTTCTGGCTTAGGAGCCGGCTGAGAAGGCCGACTCTCTTTCTGTCGGTCGGACTTCTTATGGTCCGACTGATTATTGGAGGAGTAGAGTTCGGTCGCCTGTATATAGGCTTCCGCCTCTCGCAAGGCTCCTTGCAAAGTAAAGATTTGTTTGCGGACGAGTTTGTACTTAAAAGTAGACCCGTCCTTCAAACCCTTAAAGAAGTCTGTGAAAGCAACCTCATCAGACAACCCATGAATCAGGATTCGGACCAGATTGAATCGCCTAACATAGGAACGCAAGCCTTCTCTATCTCCCTGCTGTACATTGCCCAAGTCAAGGCTTGTCTTTTTGGCAAGGATGTTCATAGAGAAGTTTGAAGCAAACAAGAACGCAAGCGTCTTGAAGCTATTTATGCAACCAGCCGGCAGATCGCCAAACCACTGCTGGGCTATGCCCTTCAGGGTGGCTGGAAAGCAACGACACCATGCGGCATCATCCAACCCCTGTAGATACATGAGGTGAGTGTATGCTAGCAGGTGGTCTTCTGGGTTGGAGGTCCCGTCATAGGCTCCAACCAGAACATTTTTAACTTCAGCCGGCTGTACGGCTTCAGTTATTTCCCTGGAGAAAGCAGAGGGTTGATCCCCAAGGTGTTGCATCTTAAGCTGCCAGTCCATCGGCTGATAGCCGTATGCCGCCTGTCCTCCAAAGAGGGCAGGCTGCATGTAAGGTAAAACTGGCGCCTGGTACAATGGTTGTGCCATGTACTAGGCCGTCTGAATCATATGAGGACCAGACTGAACCCGTGGGCTTCTTGTGGAGTCTCATGTACAGACTGGGAACACCTCACAGAGGTATTCCGAAAGCTATCATGATAAGTCGACGTTGAAGCCGACTCTGTTAGCTGGGTCCTCTTCCGCTCAATGTATTGCCGAGCATCAGAGAATGTTTTCTTGCTACCATCTGGTTGTATGTGCCGGATGGCTTTTCTTGTGCCCGTTTCTGGGAAACGGAGCCGGGTAAGGTCAAATTGGGGCCAGGCCTTCTCCATAGGGGCAGGATGAGGAGTCGGCTAACGGTCCCTGACCGACTTCTCTTTGCCAGCTTGGATTGGCTTCTTGGCCGACTGCTCCTTTCTAGGAGTAGGCGACTTCTTTGAGGCGAGTTGTTTGATTTCACCCCTGAGACTGCTCAGGAGTCTCATTAGTTCATCTCGAGTGACGGGAGTCGATCCTGCCGCCTGGGAAGGATCACCTGGCCGCCACGAGGGCGTATTTGGCTGACCAGCAGTTTTACTTGGCCCTGCCTGGTCAGGGTGACGCTCCCGCTTTTCCTTACTGCAGATGCGTCTAGAGATGAGGGATCCATTTGGATCCACATAGGTTTCGACGTCAGCGTCGTCACCTAAGTCATGGTCCGTTTGGACCACTATGTCTTCTGGAGGCCGATTGGCCTCTGGATTCGGTACAGGTACTTTTGAAGCCATTTCAGAGGTACTCTCCCCTCAGATGGCGCCAAATGTTTCAGGGGGTTTTTTTCCCTTGGGAGAGTTACAACACTAAGACTGGATTCAACAAAGGATGCCGGTACCTGCAAAGCAAACGGACCGCCGGATGGTCGGTGGTCCGCCTCCGAAGATTAAGTTAGTAAGCATTCGGTAATAAAACGTGCGGAAGTAAAGTTATTTGCTCGGATTCCAAGCTCAGGTAAAGTGGTGTCTATTCTTTGAAAATGACAACTCTGTAGTAAGTGACGTATTGTCCCGTATTGCGTGTTTTTCCCTTCCGTCATAAATGTAAGAATGTCCCTATTTATAGGGTCCTTTTGGAAAGTGTGCCCTCCCTAGAATCTGGTGACCTAGGAATTAGGTCACGCCGCAAAACGGCGCCTCAGGATTTGGGCCCTTGGAAGGCCACCATTCCAGAGGCAATGCCTGAGTGACACGCGTCACTGAGCCTAAAAGGCCTTTGGGCATCTTTTTGGGCGAACGCGTCGCTGTCTGAATGGTCCATGCTGGATCATCAGTCCGTTTTAGGACAAAAGAATGTCCGCCCTCCACGTGTCATCATCTCATAGGTCCAAATGGCACCTTTACTGAGGACACGTGGCGTTTTCTGATTGGGCCACCTGGCCGGGTAAAAATACCCAAATCACCAACTGCCAAACATACTAAGTTTACAAACAAGTCATAATAAAGTCATAAAAGCAAAAGCAATTATTCTATTCCAAAAAAAAAAAAAAAAAAGCTTTACTTACCGGGTTTTGGTCAGCCTGACATATTCTAAATTTTACCCAATCTAGATTCCTGAATTTATTAAGTTTCAAGGAACCTGACTAGCCCTGAATCCATCAATGTAATTTTGGTTCGATCCAAGATGTCTAGTTTTGGTCGGTTTTTCAAGTTCGGGCCAGCTCGTGACTTTGGGTACACCCTACCTGAAAGAGAACGCATAATCAACAATCATGCTTTCAACCCTGTACACACCCTTTCATCACCGTCTAGTGGAACATGAAATCGACGAGCAATGGAGAAAAGGAGTCGATGACTAATCCACCGTCTTAAGCTCAGCGAGCGTTGCGAGCAATGTCAACCGCACGAGTCCAGCCACCCATGCACTCTATCTCAAGTTTTTTTGTATTGTAAATCTGGTTTTAATTTAGGTTAGGTTGTAGATCTAGCTTTGTTTTTCCTAATACTTCTGTTTATAGCTAATTTGTGATGTAATTGTAATACTCCGTATTAATTTATAAATTTTATAGTTATTTATTTCTGTATATTTTATTGGTTAATTTTTTATTTTTTTTAACTGATATTCAAATTTGGGTTTCAATCTACTGGTTTAGAATTATTTTTTTGCTGATTTTTTTTGGCTGATTGCATATCTAGTTTTTTTTTATTGGTTTTTTTTTTTTTTTTTTTTTTTTTTTTTTTTTTTTTGTGGTGGATGGTGGTTAAGGTGGGGCTGGTCCGATGGCGGTAGTAGTAAGGTGGGCTTGGTCCACTGGTGGAGGTGTAATGTGTGAGGTCGGGTTGGTGGAGATGTGACGTTAGGAGTGATGGTGGACTTTTTTTAACCATTTTCCAACGGACTTTCCGGGCCTTAGAATCTTGTCCGACGCTTGAAATTCTAGCGGAAGACTTTTTTGACAGAATTTCCGTCGAAAAATGTCGTTTTCCCGACAAAAACGTTTCCGACCACCATTTTCAGATGGAATTTCGTCGGAAATGGGTTTTACGATGGAATGCAGGGTACTACCGATGAAATTTTTAGTCAGAAAATCGACTGTTTTCATGTAGTGGTGTGTCATGTAGACGATATCATTAGCGAGGTCGCAGAACAAAATTCCGCATTAATTCAGTGGTGAAATTTGAGGGATGGTACGTACCGCTGATCTATTTATAAAGCAGAGTAATTTACTCTAACTATCGCTAATTAGATTTAGTATGGAACCTTGTTTGTAGACCGAAGTCTCCTCTTCCTTGTTTAGGTTGTTTAGACCCCTTTCATATAATCTTAAAATTTAACAAGGATAGTTTACTCCTATGCGAAGTTATATAATCCATATTGACTACTTTCACCCTCCATAAGTTAAATTAATCAATTGTATAAATAATTGATGACTAATTCAATAGATAATTGATGAATAATTCAATAATCTTCTCAGGGAATACTTGCTCCACCCTGAGAAGATTAAATTAGTAGTGAACAAAAATTAATGCCCGAAATTGCGGGACAGAAACGCACAATAAAGATAAGCCGACATAGCAAGGTGTACAACTAAACTAGTTCAATACTCAATCACACCGCCTAGCCAGTGGGCACGGGGTGGCCGTGTAATTCCAGGTCGTAATGTGTGGAAAAACAGCAGCTCATTGCCAGCTTTTAAGCCTCATTATTTGTATACTTTGAATATTATTTAACTGGATTTTTGCATTTTGTATAAAAATCTGGCACCACCAGGGGCGGAACTATGTAGGTGCATGGTGAGTCACGTGACTCACCAGCAAAAAAAATATCAAAGAGACCTCCTATTATAGATAGGCGGTCTCTTTGCTGCTACTGCTGCCTAATGCTGTCAGATTTTTTTAAATAACAAAGAGACCGGTTATTTAGATAACAGGTCTCTTTTCTGCTGACATTGTATATGAATATTTGTTGCGCTACTTTCTTTTTCATTAAAGAGACTTGTTATATTTAATTTTTTTTTAAGTTATCTCACTATTTTAATAACAGGTCTCTTAAGTTATCTCACTATTTTATTTTTTTATTTTATTTTTTGTGTACTGCGTATAATTTGTTAATAATTCTTGTACAATAAAGTTAATTTAATGTAATAATTTTATAGTACTATTTATTTGTAACATGTTATTTATTTGGAGTACGTACTCTCGACTTGTAAGATTGAATTTTTAAGTACTATTGTAGTATGGATTTTTATGTCCTATTTTTGGATTGAAATCATTTTGGTGAAATATATTTTTTATATATACATATATATAATTTTTGAATTGAAACAAGTGATTAGTTATTGATGGTGACTCACCAGTTCGAAAATCCTAGATCCGCCACTGGGCACCACTACACTATGTTTAAGTGGGGCCTTTTTGCCTGATGAAGACAATTAATGTTAAGACCAAGAAAATCCCGCGTCTTACGTTATCTACCTCTTCCACTTGTTTTTAAAGCTTCTATCATTATCTACTACGTAATTGCTTGTATTAATATACCATGCTCTTCAAATTATGATTTTCTGATTTATTATTGTATAGATCCGACCAGAAGAAGAAATTTGGAAAGGAATAAGAGCTAAATTAAAAGTAATTTAGTAAAATATTATATGTACTTTACTTTACTACGTATTGTTTAGACTTATGAAAAAGTGTAAAATATAATTGCAATTGATTTTTAGTTATAAACACGAGTGAAACTTCTCACATGTGAATCGGTATTGTTACACAGATCATGTTCTTGGGAAATGGGAGGAAGGGGTAGGGGAAAATAAGGCAATCACCATCCCTAAAAATTACAACTGGTAGGAAATTAATCCATGATCTTAAAATCATGAGGTGAAACAACCGATTACAACAAGTACTACATGGTTTTAATATATTTCAATTAGTATTGTAAATTTTCTCTCTTAGGATTATACGTACTTTATACTCCTTTCATTCATATTACTCGTTACAATATTCATTTCATTTAGCTAGTTATGTTTTTAAAACTTCCCACAATCCTAATTGGTTAACGATGATCTCACAGTAATTAATTAAGAGCAATCTCCCACTCTCTAATTCAATTAACCAAAAAAAATAAAGACAAACAAATTTACCCTTGTTAAATCTTCCTTTTTAATATAATTACAATTAATTATTAATGTAAATAATGTGTCATGATCAATAAGTCTTACTAGTATTCAAAGCTGGAGGGAATAATATCTCCCTAAATCCCTAATGGGGTCCATCCTTGAAACAAGTATACATCTTGAATATGTATGTCCTACAAAATACAAGTACATTTCTTTTTAAGCAAATATTATATACCTATTTTATTAAAGTTGAGCTTGACACCCAAATCATCACTACTATTTTCCTATACCTTTCCAATATAGATCATGGAACAAAAAGTAGATTCACAAGATATACTTACTTATTAGCACCAAAGAAGTACGTAGAAATCAAAGGATGTAACGGTTCTATAAAAACGGTTTTGATTAGAATTCCATAAAGTGAAGAGCATCTTCACTCGATCTAGATCTATAAGTAAATATTTCCTTCATATCGTTAGTTGTGTAGCGCGATTTTATCATTGTAAAGGTGAGACATTGATCTAGCAAGTAGCTAGGGCCGATAAAGTGTCCATAGCGATCTTCCTTTCCTTAGAAGTGCATGGTTTTTCTATTTTAATACTCAGTAGTCTGTTGAGCCCATGAAAAAACTCACGTGTAAGTGGTGTGTTGTCCCACATTAGTTGAGTGTATAAAGTGAGAGTTTATGGGTCTGTTCGGCAAAATTAGTTGTAGCTGTTGACTGTGAGCTATAGAGGTAGTTGTGAGCTGTAGAGGTAGCTGTGAGCTGTAAAATAGTAGCTTATAGAGGTCAGCTGTCAAGGTAGCGGTTCATATTATGAGTGTTCGGTAAAAGTAGCGATTGAAACTATAAAATACAGTTATTATTATTATTATTATTATTATTATTATTATTATTATTATTATTATTATTATTATTATTATTGTATCATATGTTTGATAATTTTTAAAATTTTATAGTATAATGTATATTCTAATAAATAATCAATTTATAAAATAAAAGATAAGAAAAAAAAAATAATACTCATAATAAAAGGATTAAAAGAAAAAAAAAGATATGAAATAGAAAATTTTAACATTATGGTTGACCGAAACAAATAACACTGAGTCAAAAAGATAAAAACATATTCATCAAAAAAAAATACATAAAAAAAAGGTTGAACGCTACTTTACAATTTCAAAAGCTATTTTTTTAGCTTTCAACAACAGCTACTTAAAAGCTACCTTTACCTCTAACACGTACTTAAAATACTACTTCACAAAACACTAATATTATTTTAAGGTAGTGTTTTGACTACGTCTAAAAGCTAACAACTACCTCAAAAGCTAATACCGAATAGGCCCTACATTGGGATGTGTACCCCACATTGAAGAAAAAAGATAATTATTGTGTCCACTTTATAAGGCTAAAGAAATTTCTTATTGCCATTGGCATATGGTTTTGAGATGGAACCTTCTTGGTCGTATAAACCGGACACTCGTGGCGGGTGTGTCCCAGGGCCACTTATCATACTTGTTAGATTCATCGTAATGAATATTTTCATAATATTTACTTTTATAATTTTTTACTAATACATGATCAAAGTCAAATTCGGTCAAAGGTGAACTTAGAAGACCGCATAAAAGCAAATGGAGCAAAAATTAAGGGATTGAGGGAGTAATTCGTATGTTAGAGAATATTTGTAGTGGGGTACACAACTCGATTCTATAGAGATACCAGAGTTTGATCTTACAATCTAGAAAAACTCAAGAGGGTAGACTTATAAAAATCAACGTTCCAAATTAAATTTCATGTAATTCAGATCATACTTCTTATGTTCACTCCGAACAATATTACACCTTATTTACTTGATGTAATTTGTATAAAGAAATTGCATAAAAAGTATATAAAAATGAATTTATATATAGAGCAAGAAAAATTGCTTACAATATTGCAAAATAGGTCTTAGAGTCTTTATTACTAAGACCTCCAATAAATGTTACAAAAATCAAGCTAAGGCTACTAATTAAATAAAGTAGCTGGTATTATTTTTATTTTGAATATACCAAATCTCATACTCCTTGGCTCTTTGCCCTGCCTTGCCCCTTAACACTATTCTTAGCTATATCATCTAAAAAGAATACTCAATATATAATTAATTATTGATTTTCAATCCTTAATCATATAAAATAATAATTAATAGCTATCCATTAAATTAATTAGCATAATCTAGTAGTTACTACAAATTCCAAGCCATAATTAGTAAACTTGGTTAATACCTATTGACCTAATTAGTAGCATAACAAGGCGGTGGAGATAGATTAGTATGAGCAATCATATTTCCCACCCTTCTGTTGGAATTAAGCTGTTGTTTGTTGTTGTTGTTCGATTTTGTGGTGTACGATTGTGATGAACGCTTTGTTTGTTTAGATTTCCTCCTTGGCTGAGATGATTGTGGGATAAATACACCAGTTCCCTTGCTCATAATTTCTCTCCTACAATTTTGTTGGTACAAGTATTGTGAGGGCATTATTGGTGGATGATGAATCATTGATCCTAAATATTCCTGTCAATCCAACATATAACAAAAAAAAAAATGATTAGAACACGCACTGTTTTAAAAAATATTGCTCCCTCCATTTCTAAAAGACTTTTCTAATCAAACAGAGTACTTTATTTTATTTTTTTATAATTTTTTTATACGGATAATTAGTTTTTTTTTTTTTTTTTTTTTTCTTTTTTGAGGAATAGTAACTCGAATTTACAAATAACTGTATTTTGAGAAAAAAAAAAAATGTTTATATCTTGTTTATTAAAACCAAAAGCAATAGTTGTTTAAAAAAGGAAGTGTAATGAAATATTAAGCACATCATTAAGAACAGACCATTAGCAAGTCTTTCTAGTCAACTGTTCGAGTTTGAATTTTAGTTCATTTATATTGTACAAATTAATCTCTCAATATTATCATTTTCCAGAGAAAAAAAAAAACATGATATTACTCCTTGTATTTCTAGATAAGATTGTTAAGTTAACAAACCCCAAGTTAGCAATAAACCGGATATATAATTCCCACTTATTTATAAAACCTAAAGTTATAGAGTATATCATATAAAAGGTGACAACTTTACGAGAAAAAATAGAAGGAAATTGAAGATGAGAAATTACCTGATGAGAAATCGAATGAAGATGGGCAACCGGATAATGATCGTTATCATTGTTGTCGTCATCTATCAAAAGAGAGATTTGCCTATTTAAATCAGCAAAGAAAAGATCATCTTCTAAGGCAACTTCCAAAGCCATTTGAACTTCAATTCAAAAACTTCTTGCTTCTTTTAGTACTTTTTCTTTTGGTATTCTAGCTTATATTTGTGATCTTTTTTTTTTGAATGGGAGAGGAGAATCAATGAGACTTAAATAAGAATGATAAATGAAGGGGGGGTCATGTGAGTTGGAGCACATGAGGGGTATAGCTATTAGCTAGTGGTAAATGCCGTGTTCGGGTCGGGTTTAAATTCGCGGTAATGCAAGAGGGGGAGTGTGGTGGGGGTGTTGGACGATCTGTCTACAGAAAGACTAAAAGAAAAAAGGGCCCACAAAAATGATGGGTACAAGTTGGGGGGATATTATATCCAGTTGGAGATTGCTAAAGATGGTGATAAGTAGCCGGCAAAGCTCCACAACCATGTTACATCCATCTGGTCTTTTAAAAGATATTAGATAGATAGATAGAACTTCATCATCCATCTTGTTTGTGTAATTAAATACTTGGTTGTGGGTTGATGTTTTCATATCCTTCATATCCATTTAAATTATTGATTGTGGTTTTTATTATTCAACCCAAGTGGGGTCCTACTTTGGTGTGAAGAAGTTATGTTATTTTATAGTATAGTTTGTTGATTGAGGAAAAGTCTTGGTCTTCAATGAATGTGGTATAAGATTTTGTTCAACTACATCAAATTTAGTAAGAAACTACTCTTATAAATATATAGGATAAAGGATTAATTTGAGTATTATTTGTGCAATTTGTTTTTGGTGAGGGTGTGTTTCTCTTTACTTCACTTATTGAATGAAACTTACTAGCTTTGAACTAACTTAGCTAAACATCTTAATGACTGTAAAGTATACCTGACAATCCTGACCCAACCTGTGACTCGAAAACAACAACCCGAAATATACCCAACTCAACCCATATTCGACCCAAAAGTGGAGTTGACTCAATATGACCAGGCCCGATTGTATTCGACCCGAACTGATTTTAACTATATTTGGTGTCATAAATGATTCAAATGGTTTCATCCCCAACCGTAATCGAGCTTACTTACCATATAAAATTATCGATTTGAGCTTCACCCACAATATCAACACAAAATGAATGGCCCGAACATGATTCGACAAGATTTTAATCTGACCAGAATATACCCTACCCGAAATTTACCTGACCCGAAATCTGTTTCGGGTGTTTTTGTGTCCCTTGGGAGAGTTACAACTCGAAGACTAGATTTGACAAGGACGCCTGAACCTGCAAAACAAACGGAGCGCTGGATGGTCGGAGGTCCGCCTCCGAAGATTAAGTTAGTACGGAATCGGAGTAAAATGTGCGGAAAATAGGTTATCAGCTCGGATTCTGAGTTCAGGTGATCTCTGTTTTAGAGAGCAATAAATATCCTAAAGATTAAGACGAAAAAATTTCAAGGTGTCCCAATTATTGGGGGAATCTCCCTATATATAGGGTCTTAGGAAAATGTGCCTTACCCTAGGGTTTAATGACCTAGGGATTAGGGCAGCGCTGTTTTGCGGCGCCCCTTGGGATTTGGGCCTTGAAAGCCACAATTCCCAGGGGGCATATATGAGTGACACGTGTCGTCCATCTGGGGAGTCCATTTGGACACCTCTAAGAGCGACACATGTTATTCTCTCATTGGTCCACTTGTAGGGGTATAAAATACCCCAAATCATTTGCCCCTCACAGGGGTGACGTGGCATGCCACGTGACGCCTGTGACAAGTGTAGGCCTCTGATTGGCCGAATTGTTACTTTTTTTACTGTTGGGGAGAATCTAGGGTTTTACCCCACGTTTTCACCCCCTATAAATAGAGGTTTGACTTCTCCTTGGATTCACACTTACGTGAATCTTTGGGAGAATCTTGAATCTTTGACTTTCAATGACTTGACTTCTTTAGCATCCGACACTCGGCCAATCATCCGCCTGTTTCAGCAGTTTTTAAGACCAAGCGCTTCTAGTACCTTCTTCTAAGGTAATTAACCGTCTGATCCTTTCTTTGCTTTATTTTTGCAATTTTCTTTTTCAAAAATGGTTTCCCAAATGCACCGGGCACGGCCTAGGTTAGCGATCAGCCGGTCATCGGGGACGGATGAATCTAGAACTACGAATGCCGAATGCTCGTTCGAGGACTCCCCTTTGAGTACTTCTCCAAATTTGACAGTGTATGTGCCCCTGCAGGACACCATGGCAAGAACAAAGCAGACTAGTCGGAAGTATAGGACGGATGGTACTTGGTACCATTCAAAAAGTTCAACAGTTTACTCGGATGTCTCCATTAGGGCGCCTATTTCTGATGTTCGCTATGACCCTCCGAGTAATGTTAGTACCTCGAGCTCCTCAATTTCTAAGGGAGTCGGATGATGAACAACAAACCTCCAGGCCAAGTGAATCGGTGCTGGATGTCGAGATGGGGGAGAACACTGCTGGCACCAACCGGCAGACCCCCGACTCTGCGGAAAACTCCGATGATGACTCTGAGTCATCATCTTTTGACAGCGCCTCCATTGACTCGGAGGAGGTGCGGTCCAAAATTGAGGATGCCCGAGAATCCCTCTCTGTAGACATGGGATCAGAGAAGGCTGGGCGAAGCCATCTACATCTTGGCGAATATAGTGTGCACTTTATTTCTTGCACGTCGCCAAGAGTAGACGGGAAAAGATGAAAGTCGACTTCGGCAAATTTATTTCAACCCATGTCATGGGACATGGTTATATATTGTCCGTGCCGGATGGTGAGGACACGATCACCTGGCCAGAGAAAGATAGCTATGGTGACCAGTGTTTTGGTTGCTATGAGGCGATCATTCAGGCAGGTCTACGCTTTCCTCTCTATCCGACTATGGAGAAAATTTTGGACGGATACCAGCTGGGTATCACAACTAGCCCCAATTCTTGGGTTAATATCTTGGGCTACGTAGCCGCCTGTGAGATGTTGGAGGTGGAGCCCAGCTTCGAGGTATTTGCTCATATGCATTACTTGAGCACGACTCCACAAGCAAGCGGGACGGTTGCTTTAATTTGACCAGCCATAAAAGCTATATGATGACGCTGGGGAAGGAGAATAAGTGGAAAGACTGGAGGTCTAAGTTTTATATTGTGTTCTCTCCAGACTTCCAAAGAAAAAGGCGGTACAACCGCTGGAACAAGGAGCCGCCCCTCCTTGCTAGAAAGAAAGCCCTGCCGCCTGTCCCAAGGCGAGCGCAAGAGGAGATATTGGATCGGTGGTTGTTCGAACCAACGAGGTGACGGGGGTAAAGGAGGGAACCCCCAGAGCTACATTCCCCGCTTCGAGTGACTCTTGGACGGGAGATATTTGGCCGCTTGTGGCCTTCGCTATGAGAAGCCAAGAGGTAGTAGGCCGCATATATTTACATTTCTTAGCTGCTCATAATGATTATTATTTTTGTCTGAGTTTTAACTCTTTTGTCGTATTGTGCAGACTTAGCAATGTCGAAGGTTCCTTCTCACCGAAAGTCGGCTGCACACTCGACAGCCTTTTACCATTTGAACGTCCTGGGCAAACGGACGAACGAGGTGTAGCCACAAGTCGGAACTCCCGAGGTAAAAAATATTTCTCACTTACTTGTTAAAATTTTGTTAAAGTCACAACTAACATGTGAACTTTTTGCAGGGTAGCTCGACCAAGCCTTCTCCCTCTCAGCAGTCGGGTGGTGACGTCAGCAAAAACCGAAAGCATGTCGCCTCCAAGCCAAAGAAGGGGACTGGCGCCTCCACCCCTGTCAAGATCCTCACAAAATCGGATACTCGTCAAAGAGTATCGAAGAGTGGCAAGCCACTCACTACTGCTCTTGGCTCAGCAGCAGGCGACATGTCGCCACAAGGGTGGAGGAAGGTAATACATTCGACCATACTCCACTTATTTTATTAGATAACACTGACCACAAATGCAACTGTATTTTCAAAATTCTTACTTATCTTATTTTGCTTGTTTTGATAGAGGTTTCGGTGAGGCCGATTGTTCTACAGATGGCCAAGAAAATGCTCAGGACGCTTGATCCTGATGACAAGGCGTCTGTCAAAGGAACCCTTGACCTAGACGCCATACTGGCACTTCTTTGCGAGGTAAAACTTGTATCCTTTGGGTCGAGTAATGATTTGGCCGAATTCTCACTAATTTCTTCTTTTATTTCGGCCGAGTGCAGGCTATGCTTCGAGTGAGTGGGCTTAAAAAGCCACTCAACAACAAATCCAAAGAGCTAAAGGCAGCGAATGCTCGGGCCGCCTCCTCCTTAGACAAAGCTCAGTTTGAGATTGCCTAAAATGAGATGCTAACTCTTGATATGATGTATTCCCAGGGGTCGGTCAACCTGTAGGTCCTGCAGAATTTGGACGCGGTGAAGAGGCGGATCACTAAGCTCCAAAATGAGGTTAAGAGACTCAAGCAGAAGATGGAGCCCCTCAAGGAAGCGCGGGAAAAGGCTGGCCACCTGGAGGGTCAGGTTAACAAACTCAAGGGTCGACTGAAAAACCAGGAAACTTAGCTCAAGGCCAAGTATAGGTCCTTGGCTGAGGAGGAGAAAACGGCCTTGGTCAAACAAATGATGGAAGATAATGACGCCATCATGTGTGCGACCTGGGCAGCATTGCAGCCGTCTGCTGATTATCGGATTTGGAAAACCAAGTTTGATGCAGATGGGTTTAATTCTCAACTCATGTGGGAAGCAGAGGAGGCGGCTGCCAATGTCGGCAATGAGAAGTCCGACTTCTCAGATGATTCGTCCTTAGGGGACGAGGGGGATCAGGAGAAGGAAGAGAAGAATGAAGAGCAGTCGCCGGAGGACGAGGCGGCTGCCAATGTCGGCAATGAGAAGTCCGACTTCTCAGATGATTCGTCCTTAGGGGACAAGGGGGATAAGGAGAAGAAAGAGAAGAATGAAGAGCAGTCGCCGGAGGACAAGGTGGCTGCCAATGCTGCTGAGAACCTCTTTTGATCTTTTAAGCTTTTAGGTATCACTTATGCGGCCAAATATTTTGCTTTTTTAGCATGCATGCCAAGTATTTTGTGTATCTTTTACCAACCAAGGGGTCGGGTAACTTGACAATTCCTGCCTTTGCCAATTAACCTTCATAGTCGTCAATTTTAACGGCTGTTTTTATTTATGAAGCATCCGGTCGTTTGACCGGTTTTAATTATATTGGTGTTATGCTTTAAAATTTTTAAAGCTTTTGATTTTTCATGCATAGATTTTTTGTCTAAGTACTATTAACCTGTATACGATGCGAATGTCCTTATCCCTGGCCCGATGTCGATTGGTTTTGAATAAATGGATTGATTGACTTAGAAATTATTGATACTTTAGGAGTATGCATGGTTTCTAAGTCAATCAATCACTATGGTGATAGCCCCAAACCAAGCGACAGACAACCATTTAGAACATACGGTTTTAATAACTTGAATGTATCCGGTCTAAGGCCTCATGAGATATAGTTCAGCTACTAAGTTTTTTTTTACTTAGCTTATTTTTTGAAAAAATAATCGTTCGCCTGGCTTGCCCCAAAGAAAGAAAAGGCGGTGAAATAGCCTCTAAAATGAAACAGTAGCCTCTTCCTGCCTGTACTAGAACAGTCCGAAAAACTCAATGCTTTTTAGATTTAAAGTTAGATTATATCAAACGACTGCAAGCGTTGCCTTAACGCATTCGGTAGGGCCGCTTGTTTTTGTTTATAGAGCAATGTGTCACCCAAATGAGAGATGCTTCTCTTCGACGAATTCACCCAAATGGACGTCGCCGGTTGTCAGACCCATGTTGGAGCAGACATTTGTTTAAATAGAGTGTATCTGGCCATTGGCCTCTTTTTAAAAAATTGATAGCTGCTAAGTCTTTGTGACTTGTAAAAGTAGAATAATATTAGGGACGACTGCTTTTTTGCAGTCGACACTTTTAGCCAGGTTTGGGGCGTCTGCTATTAGGGCAGACGATCCCTTTATAAGACAATTTAAACAAAGTGTTAAGCAAGTAAGGTCGTCTACACATTGTGTAGGCAGTACTCTGTAGAGTCTGAACATTGCCCGCCTACACATTGTGCTGGCGACGTTCAAATATCTATAGCAGCTTAAGCCTTGTCCGTCTGCACATTGTGCAGGCGGTGCTTTAATAAAATTTGAGCAGGGTCCGTCTGCACATTGTGCAGGCGGCGCTCTAATAAAACTTGAGCAGGGTCTGTCTGCACATTGTGCAAGCAATGCTCTAATAAAATGTTTAAGAGATAAGTCTGGAAATGAAGGCAGATTTTCATTAACAAGTAAAATATTTACAAAATTTCAGAAGTAGTACTTTTTTAAGTTATCTACATTCCAAGTTCTGGGTAGCTGCCTGTCATCTGGTGTTTCCAAGCGGTAGGTGCCGCCTCTTACCTCTTCATAAATTCGGCAGGGACCTTACAAATTTGGGTTTAGCTTCCCTTGCTCATTCGCCCTAACGACTACCTCCATCTTCCGTAGCACAAAGTCTCCAACTTTCAAAGGACGCTTGTGTACTCTTTTTTTATAGGCTCGAGTCATTCTCAGGCGATAGATCTCATGGCGAAAGGCTACATTGCCATTGCGCTCTAGGAGTAAGTCCAATGCCAGCAGCATGCCCTCCCAGTTTGCATCTTCATCATACAACATGATTCGAAGAGTCGGCTCATAGTGTTCGATGGTCAAGACGACCTCTGCACCATACACCATGAGAAATGGAGTCTCTTTAGTTGCCCATTTCACAGTTGTTTTGATGGCCCATAAGACGTGTGGTAATTCATCCGCCAATAGGCCGCCAACTCTTTTAATTTTTTTTATGTCGTTTGAGATTAACTTGTTGAAGGCTTCGACCTGATCGTTTGCTTGGGGTTGACCGACTGATGCGAAATAACTTGAGATCCCTTGATCTCCCAGCCAAGACTTAAGTTGAGGCGTCTCAAACTGAGGACCATTGTCAAAAACCATAGACATAGGCACCCCGAACCGGGTGATGATATTCTTCCAGATGAAGGAGATAACGTCCTTTGTCTTAATTTTTTGACCGCCTCTGCCTCTACCCATTTAGTAAAGTAATCCACGGCCACTAAGATGTAGCTCTTACCGCTTGGAGCAGCCGTATATGGTCCCAAAATGTCCATGCCCCATTTAGCAAACGGTACTGGACTGTGGATTGCAGTCAGGTTAGTGGTCGGATGATGAATTAGCTTGCCAAAATTTTGACACTTGTCACATTTTTTTAACCATCTCCATAGCGTCTGACTTAAGGGTTGGCCAAAATTAGTGCCGCCTGGCCATGACGACCAAGGACCTGCCGCCTATATGAGAGGTGCAGTATCCCGCATGCAATTCTTCAAGAACTTCTTTCCCCTTTTCTGGGATAACACAATTCAATAGAGGCTTCAAGAAACCTACTTTGAAGAGCTCTCCTTATCTCATCTCGAATCTTGTAACTCACTTTTTCAGCACGGCCGCATCCTGAGGTGAATCAGTGAGCGTGCCGTGTGTCAGATATACCCGAATGCTATCCATACAGGTAGAGTTTCATTCAAGTACTCCAATGGGCTCTTCATCAAATATAATCCTTTTTTCCATAACTTCCCAGAAGACTGACCGAGGCGTATCACAGGAGGCGAAGGATGCCAATTTTGACAGAGCGTCCTCCTGGTTGTTTCCAGACCTGGGCACTTAACTTAGATGAAAGTCTTCAAGTGTCCTAACTTCAGCTTTGACTGCCTGCAAGTATTTGATCATGGTTGGATGGGTGGCTTCATAGTCGCCATGGTTTTGGCTTACAACCAACTGGGAGTCAGAGTAGACGTCAATCTTGGTTTCCCCTTCTGCCTTGCACATGCGGATGCCGGGTAGCAGGGTTTTGTATTCGGCCTCATTATTTGAGGCCTAGAGCTTGAATCGTTGTACATATTCATATTTATCCCCCTCAGGGGACTGAGAGATTACGCCTGCACCACAGCCGTTCATAGTGGAGCTCCCGTCCACATACACTTTCCAAACTTGATCAATATTATCCGGCTCATCCGACCTTGTCATTTCGACAATAAATTCGGCGAATGCCTTCCCTTTATTGCCTTCCTTGGTACAAAAGTGATTTCCAGTCCCTACAACTCAATAGCCCATTTGAGCATTCTGCCCGAGAATTCTAGAGTCGTCCTTGACCGCTTGATTGAATGGTCAGTGTAGACCACATCCGGATGCGCCAAGAAATAAGGCTTTAACTTCTTGACATCCATGTAGAGAGTGAGGCCAAATTTTTCGACTATGGGGTACTGAAGTTCAGCGTTTCTAAGAACATGGCTAATGAAGTAGACTGGGAGATGGATGTCGTCTCTTTCACCTAAGAGAACGGCGTTGAGGGCATGATCTCAGACAGCCAGATACATATAGAGCGTCTCTTTGAGAAGAGGGCTAACCAGCCTTGGAAAAGAGTGCAGATGTGCTTTTAACTTTTGGAAGGCCGCCTCGGCATCATCCCCCTATTCAAATATAGTCTTCTTCCTGATCGCCCGGAAGAAGTAGAGGCACTTGTGTAGACACCCATTTGTGTCTCCCCAAAACCAAACCCAATGATGAGTACCTTTCACGTCGAATCATAATCGAATGAAGTGAAAGTGTGGAAAGTCTAGAGTTGCGGATAGTTTTAATTTCTTTTCTCTTCTCTCTGTTTTTGAAAACTTATTTTAAGGAAAACAGCCAATCCAGTTTGGTTGGACCATGATATGGGTCCAATAGTAGTGTAGTTGATTGGGCTTGCAAAGACCTTTCCAACGATATATTATAAGCCCAATTCCGATGAATATTGAGGAAGTTATGGCCAATTTACTAAACTGGGCCCGGTTTGAGCTTTATATACGGCCCAATGATCTAGAGGAGGGCCTAATATGATTTATCATTCCTAATGCAATTAGGAATGGTTTTAGTCTTCTAGATTCTTCTAGAAGGTTCTTTTCATTCCTAATTCAATTAGCATTGATAAATTGACTTTTGTTGACTTTTCAGAGTTTTAATTAAAATCAAAAAGCATTTTCAAGGAAAAGATACGATTTTTATCCTCCAGTATGGCAAAATTTTCTGATTTTCGAAAACGCGTTAAAAACAGGCTTGACGCTTGACTCCAGGCATTGGCGCCTGACTCCAGGCATTGGCACCTGGAACCAGACCTGGCGCCAGCCATTGGCGCCTGGTGCTAGCCATTGGCGCCTGGTGCTAGCCATTGGCGCCTGGCGCCAATTAGCTTGTGCTGGCGCCAACTCTGTTTTGCGTGCGCTAACCTCGTTTTGCGTGCGCCAAGTGCTCTATTTTGATATTTTATCTTTTTGGCTGATTTTCTCTATAAATAACGTATTAAAAACTCCGTTTTCATTCACCTACAATCAGTTTTCATTCGCAATCATTAATTCTCTAATTCTCTCTTAATCATTCACCAATTCTCATCAAGTTTTCTTAATTATTCTCTTTCTCTCTCTCTCTCTTTTCAAAACTTGCTTTTCAAATACAAAATTCCGCATTCACAAGATCTAGAAACATCTAGCCATATTCGAAGTTGTCTTCGTCCTAGACGTGAGAGGTTTAATTTCTGAGGGTTTGGTCCCAAATCTCTATTTCAATTATTTAATTTAATTGTTTTGTTTATTATTTTCCTTGAAGTTACTAACGTGTGTATTTTGTTATTAGAAAGAGGTACGAGGCATCAAAGTAAGTGCTTTAATGGTTTTAATTGATGTTATGATGTAGAAATAATGTTTATATTGTTATTATGATATTCCTAGTATCATGTCTAGGGTAACTTTAATATTAAATATGATAGTTACGATGCTTCCTATGTTCTTCCTAATACTTATGATTGTTAGTGTCATGTTAGGGATAAAGATTTGATTTTTATTGCTTAGTGACATGCTAGGGTTTGTTATTAATCTTGTTAGTATCATGCCTAGGATCTTGCTATGATTTAATATTAACATGAACATGATTATGATTATAATTGTTGTAATTTATGATGATTATTTTATTTATGATGATATTATTGTTATTATTATTCATGATATTGATTATTATTATGTTGCTTGATTTTTATTGCCATTGCTTGATAACGCCTTTTATACATGTTTAAAGGGAATTTGTACTTGTAATCACGCTTAATAAGATAATTAATAATCTTGTTTAGGGTTAATGTGATTATAATTCAAGTGATCGTCAATAATAGCTTATTTGTGCATTATATTCAACCAACATAGATAAATAGGTTTAGGGTTAATTTTATTGATTGCATGTTAATCAGGAAGCGCACATGAATACGATCAGAATAAAGTAGAGGTCTATTATTAGGGCAAGTTCAATCTCTTTTAGGTTGGATTTGTACCTTCATCCCCAAACCCTTATTTGGTTCTACACCTTATGGAGTTGACGATCTCTTGGATCGTTAAGGGGTGTAACCTTCACCCTGTGAACGGTTTACAAGTTCCTAAAACTTGTTGGTGACTCTTTTGCTCTATCTTCTTCCCTTTTGGACGCCACCGTACTTTAGTGTATGACCACAGTGGGGTTCAAGCTAGGGGTTTAACGCTTGAAATTTATTCCCTACAACTTGTCACCTGACCGACTGAGGAATCTCCCTAGAGCCGCCAGGCAACCTGTTAAACTTCCTTCATAGTGCGGGGCGACTGTATGTCGATTACCTCCTGTATTTTTTCAGGGTTGGCCTCTATCCCCCTTTAGTCAATCAAAAATCCGAGAAACTTCCCACACTCAACACCAAAGACACACTTTTTGGGATTAAGCATGACCTTGTATCGCTTGAGTGTGACGAATGTTTCTCGAAAATCAGCAAGGTGATCCGCCTTCTGCTTGGATTTGACTATCATGTCATTAATATACGCCTTTACATTCTTCCCAATCTGATTAATGAAGACTATATTAATCATTTGTTGGAAAGTAGCAGGGGCATTCTTCAAGCCAAACGGCATCACAATATAACAGAATAACCCCTGATCAGTGACGAATGCCGTATTTTCTTGATCTTTTTTCCATAGGGGAATCTGATGGAAGCTTGAGTAAGCATCCATGAAACTTATCAGGGCATGTCCGGCTGTAGAGTCGACTAGATGTTGATATTCGGAAGTGGATAACTATCCTTTGAACATGCTCTGTTTAAGTCAGTGTAATCAACGCACCTGCACCAGGTACCATTTGGCTTCTTTACCAGCATAACGTTCGCAACCCAGTCAGGGAAGTTACAAGGTCGAATGAACCCAACGTCTAACAACTTTTTAACTTCGGCGGTTGCCGCCTGACTTCTCTCCTAGCCATGGTTTCTTTTCTTTTGCTGAATGGGCTTCTTTTTAGGGTCCACAACGAGTTTGTGGACAGCAAGATCCAAGCTAATGCCTGGCATCTCTTCCACTTCAAAGGCAAAAATCTCTTTGATTTCTTTCAGCAATTGGTGCAAGCTTGCACCTAACTTAGCAAAAGCAGTCGTCCCCACCTTAAGAGTTCGCTCTAGCCGACTATCGTCCAGAGGAATATCAATGTGCTCTCCAACCGGCTTGGGACGGAGGTCATCTGACCATTCCCCGGTCAATGATTGCTATTGCTTTTATTTCTTGACCACCACCAACTGATTAATTTTTCTTTTCTTGGCGACTGGTGTGGTCGGATGGTCATCCTTGATTTCATCAAGTTCTATTGGCTCTTTACCCTGGCCGGCTGCATGCTGCAGCTGCCGCGGGCTTAACGTTCGAGAGATAGCATTCTCGAGCCATCTTCTAGTATCCGTTCAGGGAGCCAATTGTTCCATCATCCTTCTCATACTTGACCAGCATGAGGGAAGGGATAATGAAGACCTTGCACTCGTTAAGAGTGGGTCGGCCAAGAATGAGATTGTAGGCGGATAGCTCTTCAACCACCAGAAACCAGATGGTCATGTGCTAACCGCTTCCCTTCTCTCCCAGGCGAACATGCAGATCAATCCGTCCGATTGGGTGCACAACTCCTCTCCCAAACACAATAAGGGGATGGGACACATCCATCATGCTATCCGGCCTGTATTTGAGGTTGGATAGACATTTGCGGCTGATGATGTCTGAGGAGCTTCTTCTATCGATTAAGATACGGTCAACCTTTTGGTTTGCCACTTTGCATTCTGTGACCACAAGGTCATCATGTGGCCGACGGACTTTGTCTCTGTCCTTTTCAATGATGATCACTTCGGGGAAGGCGGGTGTGCTTGCCGCCTGTACCTCTTTAACAGAATGGACCATCTTTTTATGATGGTACTTGGTGCCCTGCATGGTTGGGCCACCCCCGGTGAATCCGCTTGCTATTATGTAGACCAGCTCCTCATTGGTTTTGGAACTACCAGTAGGCTAGGGAGTCTTTTTGCTAGACTGCCCAAAATTCTCCTTGGAAGTCACTTTAGACTTCACATAGGACTTTAGCGCTCTTTTGTCGGCCAGACAATCAAGCGTTCGCTTAAGACTGAAGCAATCGTTTGTGTCATGGTCGCATCCTCATGGTAATGGCAGTGCTTGTTTTTGTTCCGATTTTCAGCGGAACCTTTCATAGGAGTCGGCTTCTCTAGAGTCAGCCGATCCTTTATCTCCATGAGGATGGAGTAGATGTCTTTTTGGAACTCGTATCTTAGAGCGTACGACTTCCACTCTTCTTTCTTCTTCTAGGGCAGCTGATTGGAGTTATCAACCACCCATATCTCTTTTTTCTTTTTGCTCTCTTCTTGTTTTTGAGACGGCTGAGTAGGCCAAATCTCCTTCTGTCGGTCATACTTCTTTGAGTCCGACTGCTTATTTGAAGAGCAGAGCTCGGTCGCCTGTATATAGGCTTCCGCCTCCATCAGTGCTCCTTGGAGGGTGAAGATTTTTCTTGCGGATGAGTTCAAACTGAAGGTTGACCCGTCCTTCAGACCTTTGAAAAAGTCTGTGTAAGTCACCCCGTCAGACAGTCCTTAGATTTAGATTCTCACCAGATTGAACCTCCTGGCATAGGAGCGCATCCCATCTCTATCCCTCTACTGCACATTGCCTAGATCAAGGCTCGTTTTCTTTGCAGGGATGTTCATAGAGAAGTTAGAAGCAAATAAGAACGCAAGCGTCTTGAAGCTATTGATGCAACCAGCCGGCAGATTGCCAAACCACTGTTGGGTTATGCCCATCAGAGTAGCTGGAAAGCAACGACACCATGCGGCATCATCCAAGCCCTGTAAATTCATGAGGTGGGTGTATGCCAAAAGGTGGTTTTCTGGGTAGGCGGTGCCATCATAGGTTCCAACCAAAACATTTTTAAGCTTGGTCGGTTGTTCGGCCTCGGCTATTTCCTTGGAGAACGATGAGGGTTGTCCCAAGGTCTCGTAGCCGAAGCTTCCAGTCCATAAGCTGGTAGTTATATGCCTCATGTCCTTCGAAAAAGGCAGGCTGGATGTAGGTCAAAGAAGGCGGCCTGTATAATGGTTTAGCCATATACTGCGCCGAGCTGATTACATGAGGTCCCTACTGGACGAGACGACCTCTTGACGGGGTCCCATGTATAGATTGAGAATGCCTCGCAGAGGTATTCTGAAAGCTATCATGATGAGTTGACGTAGATGCCGACTTTGACAGCTGCTGGGTCTTCTTTTGCTCGATGTACTGTCGAGCATCAGAAAATGTTTTCTTGCTATCATCCAGTTGTACATGTCGAATGGCTTTTTATGTTACCGTTTCTGGGATAAAGACTTTTGAGAGGTTGATCTGGGGTCGGGCCTTCTCCTTTGGAGCAAGATGAGGAGTCGGATGACGGTCCCTGACCGACTTATGCTTGAGCTGGTTTCTTGGCCAATTGTTCCTTTCTAGGAGCAGTCGACCGCTTGGTGATCAAGTCTTTGATTTCACCCTTGAAGCTGCTCATGAATTTGATGAGCTCATCTCGAGTGACAGGGGCTGATCCTGTCGCCTTGCATGGATCAGTCAGTCGCCCTGAGGGCTTACTTGTCTGTCTAAAGGGCCTGCTTGGACCCGCCTGGTTAGCATTGCGCTCCCGCCTGTCTTTATGACGGGTGCGCTTAGAGATGAGGGATCCATCATGGGCCACATAGGTTTCGATGTCTCCATCGTCACCAGAGTCATGGTCCGACTAGACCAGTACATTTTCTAGAGGCCGATTGGTTTGTAGAGGCGACATAGGTAGATCTTGTGAAGCCATCTTAGAGGTACTCTCCCCCACAGACGGCGCCAAATGTTTAGGGTGTTTTTGTGTCCCTTGTGAGAGTTACAACTCGAAGACTGGATTCGACAAGGATGCCTGTACTTGCAAAACAAACGGAGCTTCGATTGGTCGAAGGTCCACCTCCGAAGATTAAGTTAGTATAGAATCGGAGTAAAACGTGCAGAAAATAGGTTATCTGCTCTGATTCCGAGCTCAGATGTTCTCTGTTTTAGAGAGCAATAAATATCTTAATGATTAAGACGTAAAAGTTTCAAGGTGCCCTAATTATTGGGGGAATTTCCCTATTTATAGGGTCCTAGAAAAACGTGCCTTATCCTAGGGTTTGATGACCTAGGGATTAGGGCAGCGCTGTTTTGCGGCGTCTCTTGGGATTTGGGCTTTGAAAGCCGCCATTCCCAGGGGGCATATCTGAGTGACACGTGTTGTCCATCTGGGGAGCCTATTTGTACACCTCTAAGAGCAACACATGTTATTCTCTCATTGGTCCACTTGTAGGGGTATAAAGTACCCCAAATCAAAATCTACACGACACCTGACTCAAAACATACCCGAATCAGCCCAACTCAACTTGAATGTTAGCCGGCCTAAAATGACCCAACTTGAAATTGACTCGGCCCATACCTAACTCGAATGACCTGTTTGCGAGGTCTAGTATGAACATATACCAAAGAATAGTTACTCCCTTCGTGTTTTAATAAGTGTTACAGTTTGACCGACACATAGTTTTCGGCAATCTAATTGACTTAAATACTACCTCCGTTACAGGTTATGTGCAACGATTAGACATTTTCCCTCTCTGCTTTATGTCAAATCGTTGTACATAACCTGTAACGGAGGTAGTAAAAAAAAAAAGAGGTGAGTGAGGTAGTTGAAATGTTAAAAAATTGTAAAAGAAAGATAATGGGATTAATAATTTATTGAAAAGTAATGAATGTGAGAGGAAAGATAAGTAGTCGTGGAATTAGTGGGGACCATGAGATGAGTGAGATATAATATTTAAATGTAGTTTTTTGCCAAATAAGAAAGTGTAGCACTTATTAAAACACGATCAGATTTGATAAGTGTAGCACTTATTAAAACACGATCAGATTTGATAAGTGTAACGCTTATTAAAACACGGAGAGATTATATAAATTTAATTGACAATTCATTCTTATAAGATCAACCTTAACTGGATTTGTTGAATTTTGGACCAAAATAATGTAGAAATACTTAAACAAACAAACAAGAGAAGAATAGAATGAAACTCCCTTTGTTTTACATTGTTGTTTGTTTTAAACGACAAAAGAATTCACTACCACCACAACACTACTAATTCACTTCTTCTTTCCCTCTTGCTCCGACGATTGTGCAAAATGCAACCCATCGCCACCCCTCTCCTCACCTACCTTACAGCCACCCCCCTCCCCACCCTCAAAACCCTAGTCGTTGAGAGAGCTTAGCAATGGTTGCACAATTGACTGAAGATATAAATTTGACAAGGAACGCAACCACCATACAATTGATAACTACCATCAACTGACTAAAGATGCACGTGGAGAGAGGTTTTAGCCGCACAGAATGGTCTATCTAGAGAGGGATGGGGGGAGGGGGGTTTCGGATTAAAGATGGTGGTTCGGGGGGGGGGGGGGGGCGGCATGGGAAAGAGGAGGGGGCTAGGTGGTTCAGTTGTGAGGTGGGGTTAGGGTAAAAGGGTGGTGGTATAGTGGTGGCTGGGAAAGGAATGAAAAAGCCTAGTGGGGGTGGGGAATCAACTTAGAAGACTCTGGGAATGAGGGCAAAGGGAATAGAAAAAAAGGCCTAACAAACATCAAAGGGAACAAGGGAAATCGATTCCCTTTCCCTTTGATGAATACCTCCAACCAAATTACCCCTAAGTTCCTCTCCTTTTAACTTTTCAAAAGAATAATAAAAGACCCTGTTGAAATCACTCCCATCTTTTCTTGAATCCAAAACCTCACTGGAGCTCCAGAAGTCACGGCAGAACAAAAAAAGCATCTGTGGCAGTGCAACAAAGAGAAACAACTGCTAAAATTATTAAAAACACCCCAAACAAGTACCAAAATGATGTACAGATATCAATCTAGTAGATGAGTTTGTTGATCAGATGTTCACTAGTCCCACTACTTTAGAAGGAAATGCAACAAGCAGCCAAAAGCCTGTTGCCAGCAACATAACGGAAGAACCAACCTACCTAAGGCTCTTTCCGTGAACGGCATACAGATTAAGCAGCTATGAAATCTACCCCTTCTAAAAGTAAAATGGCAGAATAGTAGTTAAGTACCACCCCCAAGCATAAGCTCTACCCAGCCAAAAAAATGATGGTCAGGGCTCCAAAGGTCCTGATTACATCGATCAATGGACAAAAATTGAATTTGGCGCAGGAAGAGGATGGTAACAAGATATAGTTCACATATTATCTACCATATAAAATCAATGTAACTATGCACCACCAGCGGTATCCATATCTGTCATCCCATCGGCTCCCTTGAAGAAAACACGTAATTTTCTTAACCCAGATGTTTTCTTGTCGTTCTTGCTAGATGTGCCATTCACATGAACAGTGCCACTGGGAACTCTTCCCATCAAGTCAAATAATGTTTTTGATAGATTTGATCGCGTCTCCTGTTCGAGTGGTCCCTGCATGTACAGATTTTGCCCTTCGAAAATTACACTGACTTTTGACAAATGCAGCTTCGGATGCTTCTCAAGTAGTTCAAGGAACTGTTGCACCATAGAACCATGAGAAAAAAGTTAGCCTAAGCACCCATTTCAAGATACAACAAGACAGCAAAGGGAAGGAACAATACTCTAGTTCATTGGAATCACAATATCCAACCCCCCCCCCCCCTCCCTCTCTCCCCCTTTAATCAAGCAATTTAATGACAGGTTCCAAACCAAGCAGAAATGTTCATGGTTTGTGCTAGACAATGCAAGTGTGCACAAGCAAACAGTTAATCTACTCTACGGACAAGCATGATCGTAGATTCATAATCCTTGCAATTCTACAGCGTGAAAAAGAACTAGCCACTCCACCTAGAACTGTCCTATTCAAATGATAAGTCAAAGTTTGTATTCCTGTTTCCAAAAGATGTACACATTTACTACAGTCTTCACAAATTCTGTCTGGTTAAAATCTGCTCAATATGTAGTTTCTAAAAGGTAATTTTTACAACTTTGATAGTAAGGAAATAAAGATATTGATAATTACGAAAGCGCACATAAAAATGCGATAAAAATGGGTACAACAACAACAACAAAGCCTTAGTCCCAAAATGGTTGTGGTCGGCTAACATGAATTGTCAAAAGGAATCTTACAATTTAAAGAAAATAACATAACAAAAATAATCAATTGAAAGACTTTGAAGAAGGTGAGTGAAGTGAGTAAACAAAAGAGCATTTAAGAAAAATTAAAGGGGGGGGGTTAAAGAGAGCCAAAATAAAATTCAAGAAAGTTTTACAAAAGTGGTTAAGTAAAAAAACATAAAGGTTTAAGCAAAATTTAACAAAGGAAAACAATACAATTTATAAAACATTAGTGGGCTAACATAATAAAATTAAATCAATCAATCCAAGCTTTAATCCCATAAGTGGGGCTACATGAACCAAAAGTGATTATTCCATGTATTCAAATTAAATACGTAAATAAATATAACAAGTATATATATAATCACGACATTTCGTTGACGTGAATTTATCCCTCCACACCACCCTATCCAATAACATATTTTCCTCAATCCCCAAAATCAAATGGGTACATAAAAAAAATAAAAAATAAGAAAAAAAAAATTGAGGAAGCAGATGTTATCAAAATAATAATTAAAATAAGTTGATGTCTTTGAAACTAGTTTTTGGGCACATTTATAATTTTCGCTTTTGTAAAGTGTTTACCACATAAAGTCAAAGATAGAAGACAAAGATCACATATCTAATTATGCTTGTACCCTTGTATAGTTCAATGGTGATTAATTAAAAGTACTTTTTACATTAATCGATTAAAAAAGTGTAAAATTTGTATCATTGATGCAATATATACAATCTGGTAACAACTGAACTTCATATAAACCTAATAATATTTCCAACTTGAGATAAAATTAGAAAAACATTCTCATATGGAGAAGTCCCAAACAATAGGCAAAATTTGGAAATTCAGTACACTATTCCCTCCTTTCCTTACATAAAACGCATAACGCATGTGGATACACAGTGTAAAGAGTTTTTGGATGATATAATTATATTGTGAAATAGGGGCAAGTGAATGAAGTTTTTATTGAAAATTGTAATAAAAGCGGTTCAACAGAGTGAATTTTATATATATATATATATATATATATATATATATATATATATATATAAAGGGTTTAAATGACCGCACACTATTCTTTAGAGTTCAAAAAAAAATAGGCATTTAACATTATTGAGGGAAAATAGGTAAATAAATATTTTAGAGGCTACATTTGTCCGAACATTATTTATAAGAGTTACTCCGTATCTCAAAAGGTAGGCAAACAATTTGGTTTAAAGAAAAAAAAAAACAAACTCATAATCAACACACACAAATATTAATAAAAAAAAAAAAAAAAATTAAAAAAATAAAAAAGGAAAGAGGGGAGACAATTCCCAGTAATTAAAACTGTATAAGATATAATCTTTACAAAAACTAAGCATCTGTAGTAAAGGAGAAAGGAAAAAACTTAAGGACCCATCAAAATCAATTTCATTAACTATCCCAGCACTACCGTTGATCATTAGTTAACAGCAACTAGCAGGGATACAAGTTCCCATGACTGAAAAATTTCTTCAAGCAGAAGTCCATAATAGCTTTTCATTATGCCACGAGGAACACAGTATGAGTGGCTGTCACCATAACGACTTACCCACCATTTCTTCTTCTTCCCCAGAAATCAAACCACCAAGAATTAAGCTTACAATATTAATGGCTAACCCATAAGATACCCCCACCTCTATTTCTAATCATAGCTACTCTACAACCACTCAAAAAAAACTAGGTAAGCAACAGGTTCTTGGTGACTTACAAATCCATTAGGGGGACAATAGAAGGGGGCTTAATGATACAAGATTTCCCTTGAATGATGTCAGGACTCAAAACAACCAAAATCCCAACAAGATTGGGAGATGCTTTTGATTATAAAACCTGGCAATGCATGTAGAGAAACCAAATAAAATCGATTTGAAAGATGAACCAAAAAGGGAAATATGATGAGAATCCCTCAGTGTTATGCCCCAAATAAACTCTTAAACTGATCCTTCACAAAGACCAACTGACAAGTAAGAAAAAGCAGCCACTTATCCACTTCCTTCACAAAGATTCAATACTTCTATGTCATTATCTAATCTACATTAATTTTAACTTATTCAATAATATGACCTTCATAGGCATGCTCCGTCAATTAAGCATCATTTACCACCTAATTAGCCACAAGAACGAGTCCAAAAATGTCTACCCTCCACAAAGGGACTATCGACTGTTAAGATTGTCAAAGATAGAACCCCCGAATTGTGAGAAAGATAACCCAACTAAACTCTGAGTAAAAATCTCTTTCTCTAAACTACATCCCATTTATAAAAACTTGTAATATTCCTTTATTAAGTCTTCTATCATCTTCTTCCCACATTAATGAAAAAACTGGGACCTAGGTACACAAACAATCTAGAGCTAACACAAGGTCACTCTCAATAGGGATATTGCACCATATTTGGGTGGCTATGCGGGTAAGTCAAGTACTACGTATTAAGTAATGAATGAACATACCTCTACCCAGTTGCCCGACCTTATTTTTATAGTATTGAAGTATACTAATAGATCATAACCAAAGCAAGAGCTCATACACTATGACATGCATGAATTGCACAGCTTATGCAAACTTTTTTTTCCTATTGGATTGTGGTGGAGAAGATATTGTATACTATAATTAGAGCAGGTGGACAGATGGATGAGTAACAAATGTTCAAACGGGTAGTGAGGCAGACCTGTATCCTATTTTGTAGCCACCAATGTGGGGTTTGTACACATTGCAGATGGCACTATGAAACTTGTAAGTGGGTATGCAAATGGGAAAATAACCTTAATTGTCCCATTGCCTAATGGAAGCCATCATATCAGCATTCAGACAGTCACACAATAAAGACATGGAACCCAACATCATGAACTTCACAGTAAAGGAAAGTACTTAAAGGTGATGAGAAATATTTCGAATAAACCTTCTGCAGAGTGCAAGAAGTATCCAACTCCATATGAACTCCAGGACCACAAACAATACAATCGATGTTCTTATCAAAGTGTGTCACTTGAGTGTGTAGACCTTCAACTCCATTGAACCTGCAATAATCATAACATGTTACAAGTAAGACGCATGTAATTCAATAAATTGAACACAAAATATATTTAGAAAAAAAGGGGAATGTAGAACGCACGTCAAATAATTGTCCATGGTTTTACTGCATCCAGATACAATCTTCAGTGTTTCTAGTGCGCAAGCAGCTGATATAATAGCATTAGTCGAAGCAATAGCTGGTATAATATTTTTTACAACTCCCTGAAAATAATTAGAGCAAATACCAGTTACACAAACACAATCCTGATATTAAGACCAAAGACTCCTTTTTTGAGCGAGGAAGGAGAGAGAACTAGTACATTTTGAAATTGCAGTTCCTCAAAAAACAAGTCTAATTTAACGAGACAGGAAGGTGTCATCACAAACTGATAAACTATACAAAAAAAAAAAAAGAAGCTCCTTCTTAGTGGGCAGCCACTTCCATATTTTTCACAGGGAAGAAGGGTTGGAAACAATAGTGAGTAGTTGTCACTCGGCAATAAACTTAGAAAAAGAACGTATAGATACAGTGGAGAATGGATATACCGGGTAAATTTTTTATTTTTTATTTTTTTTTACTGTGGTCCTGTTCTAAACTAAGGCACAGAATATACCAAACGTTCATTTTGGGCAACAAAAACAAAAGAAAAGCAACAATATGGAAAAGGGGTAAAGAAGTTAGACTTCTCCCTTCCCTCCCCTTTTTCTTCCCGCTCTTCCTTCCTTTAAAAGCCCACATACCTGTGTCAGAGAATATGTGACTCCAGGAATGCCAAAAAGCTCAGCACGCTTGAGAGCCTACAAAGTACAAGAAAGTTCAGACAAAAGAAGAGATATAATCTCTAATCAATTTAAAAATGGGTAAACCTAATCCACCTCTTTATAGACCCATTGCATATCTTCAGGATCATCAGGATCAAAAGTTTTGCCACTATGAATCTGCACATTGATCAAAATGTCCAATTACACCAACAAAATCATGAGGTGGAGTACAAAGATCCAAAAGATGAGAATGAACAAGTTTGCAACCTCATCCCATTTAATTAAATGGGCATATTCTATACAATGAGCAGCAGTTCTAGGCGTCTCTGCAAGAGTGCACAACGGAAACTTGACTTGCGGAGGGAAAAGCCAGATGGTACATTCAAAACAAGGTGTCATTCCTGGTATGATTACTCTAGCATGACCCTTAAAACCTTCAGTTCCACCATCCACCATAGGCTTAACAGTCGCATCTATTGGATTTTCATTCTCATCATACTCTGTAGCAACAAAAAACGCCACTATAAGCATAGGTATTAAGAAGCAAAAACATCACATTAGATAAATAGGCCACAAATAAATTCCAGCAAGTATATATAGTTGTTGATGACCAGTAAGCAACCATCAGAAGAATTCTTCCACTTCAGGAAGCAAGAGAATTTCAAACTGTGATAATTATCTAACACTTGTCTCTATAGAAGAGACTTTAAAAGTCAACAGCAGAGACAACAAAATAAATTCTACAGAGTTAAATGCCCAACAAATTAAGGGCCACAACAACAACAACAAAGCCTTAGTCCCAAAATAAGGGTCACACTCAACGTTAAAACCAACAACAAATGACTTTCCTGAACCATCACACTCACTAAATTTCTCAGCCTTTTCACATATGTTAGCTGTACAGGTTGCTATACATACCATTTCCCGACATTACAGAGCCCACTTTCCTTACGAACAAATAGCAATATGACTCTTTTATAAGCTGCAGTTAGATAATTATTGTAAGATAATTAAGACAACAGCTATCATGAAAGAATAGGAGGCCAAACTTAACTACATAACAGAAACAGAACATGATGGAGTTTGCATAATAACTACAAAGGCTAGCCCTAGCCAACTATAATCTCCTTTCCTCTCCACTCCTGAAAACTAAATACATAGTATCTGAAATACATGCATTCTTTTGTGGTCCATATGTATGTACTCCAGTCCAAGGCTTTCATGATTGATTACCTCTTACAAAGAGATTTGATTTCGTAACTTCTCCTCTAATCTCAAAAGAAATTCAATAAAGGATTCACTAGAATATAATCCAAAATAATTATTATCAATAACATAATTTTCAACATGTAACTAATCATTTCCTATAATTAGATAGAAATAAAAAAAATAATAAGATTTTGATCTCATTATCAGAGTTCGAGATTTGGGTAGAAAGGAAGGTACAACAAACAAATAGATGATTACAAATTTACGATCAGCATATACGAGAGTGGGGGAAAAAAAACAAAACAAAAAAAAAGGTCAGCATAGGGCATAGCAAGGTAGCTGTTAAATCTTCTGTGAGCAGATAAAAATTACAAAGATGAAAGGAACATACCTAGAAAACTGCAAGCTACTGAATTTATATAGCTCCTTGCTTCAACAGAGTCTAGCCCAAGAACAATTATTATGAAATCATTGTAGAAATCAATATTCTTATCCTCTATCCGACAAAAGTGCGGAATAATTTTGACACCACTAACTCTTTCCATTACACGTTTTGCAGCAACCTCAGCCTTCGGCTTCCCCACATCTTCAAGCCTGAGTAGAAAGGAGATGAATTAAATATTTTAATTCGACAGAATTCATGGACTTTAGTGTTATAACAGGTGCAATATTAAAATAAGGCCTTGTAAACATCTGTATTGCCCCATCCTAGAATAGAGATTGGACTTAATTCAGTAATCATCATAAGATAATAAGCAAAACAAAAGCAGCTTTAGGAGAAGCGTTAGGAAGAGATAATATTGTACAATTATTTCCAGCAAATTTCAGCCTGAATGCTAAAACTCAAATATTTTTCCATCGCTGTTATTCTATCTGGAGTCTGGACAGTGAAAAGTTGCTGAGTCTGCCAACTTGGTTGTGCAATTCTAACCAAATATACAGGATTAACTTTCAGCACATAAAAGAATCCCAAGCTACAATTCACTTTATCTACTAGTTCAGTTCCAAAGTTAACATGTAATATAAAGCTACAAACAGTTCTACGTTAAGAGTCGTATGTTTTGTTACTATCCATTTATCCTATTTGTAATTGTATTTATCAAAGTGCCACATATAAGCATAAAATTGCAAACAATTAATTAACAACAGACTGGTCAGCTTAAGTTACCAAACATGGAGATATTAATGTAGATCTATGTTAGCTTATTAACCAGCCCTAGCCCCCAAAAAACAAGGATGGCTTAAGAATATTACAGATTAGGAAAATTAAGTAGCGAATGAATATAAAGGATCAAAGCACTATATAAGAGAATGTGTCTTAAGAATATTACAGATTAGGAAGATTGAGTAACGAAGGAATATAAAGGATCAAAGCACTATATAAGCGAAGTTTCATGTCACTAAGTAGCGAAATAGTGTAATAAAACTGCACCGCCTCCTATAAATTCCACATACATAGGTAAACTATTTTATAATGGCCTCTCTGTCAATTTGTTTCATTATTATGCACGAAGCCCATCTCTAATCAGGTTCTGTTTTTCAAGTGATTATTTAAGGTTTATATTCATGGGGCCATGGCTGAGAAGCAAAGAAAAGGTTTTCGGCCACTGGAGAGGGAGAATAGCTATAGTCTCTTTCTCAACGACATCTACCACAATAGACAAACATGAATTTTAATATTATACTAAAAAAATGCACGGACATTAAAAAAATGCCCATTAGAAGATTCAATGTGTTAATATGCTTCCCTGTCCATTGTCCAAAGAAATATATGCCTCTTTCCCCCTCCAATATATTTACAGTCCATTTCACTTCTCAAAACCTTTCAATCAAGGATTTCTCAACTTTCATATAGATTGTTATAAAGAGCTTTTTTGTTAGTGTCAACATCATCAAGTTATTAAGGGACTATTGAGGTAGACAGCCTCTATGCCCTTGTTGATTAGGACCCTAGCCGTGATATTTTGCTTGCTTACTAAAATTTAAAAGTCAGACGCACATAAGCATGCAAAATTCAATTGAATTTAATTCAATTGAATTTCGTTCATCTTTTCTACCAAAATTTTAAGTTTTCGACAATTTATTTAAAAGTTCAAGAATAATAAACATTCAAATAAGTTATATGAGTTCACATAGATTCAGTAGGATCACTCTAAGAGAATCGGAACTGTTCAAACAAGTCCAAAAAAGATTTATGTTCAAATGTTCAATCAACTTACAAAATTTCAAGTGAAGAGGAGAACCTAACCACATTACAAAAAAATAATTTAAATAAAAATTCACAATTAAATACTTCTAGTATCTCTATAAATAATTAGGAGCCTTTACAAAAGTAAGTTGAGGAGTGCTCTAAATGAAAACTAAGTGATTCTTGAGAAGAGAAGCAAGTTCTATTTCATCAGAGTTTGATAGTTGGTACTTACATGACACTACCAATGAAATCATAGTCAAGTTAGCTTGCCCAAATCTTTACATTAGTCAAAGGCTGGAATTATCTACTTCATCAATCTTTGCACAAGTCGGATATTATCTAAATCCAGAATTCTATACTCTCTACGTTTTATAAGGAGCATTGACCTTTTTAAAGCGATCGCTTCTTTTTTAGAAATCTTCTATTGGTATTTATTATATTTCTCTCCTCCCATAGTCCCCACTCTTACTATATTATCACTATCCTCTCACATCTCTAATCATTAAATAAACTCTATACCTGTCTCATTTTTTTTTTCTCATTTTCAAAAATTCCTAACAGATCCCATCTTTACAATAATTTACTCAATTAATTCTAGCGCCAAAGACCATGAGCTGATCAAAGTGGAAGTGCACTGCGGTGTGATAATCCCAATCAAGTAGGTTGTGAGGAAGTTGAGAAAGCTTTGTATGATTGCATTGCGAGGTTTTTCTGAATGTGGAACACTAAGACAAGATACTTTGAAAGTTGAATTCATTCTAAATCCCCCACTCTCTTTCGCTATTATATGACAATAAGACAAATGCCTAATCGGGTCTATGATAGAAGAAAGGTCAAGCAGCCAGAGCAACAGTAAACGGCAGCAACAGCAAGGAGCATTTCAAGGCATCAAGACAACTCCAATTAAGCAGAGGACAAAATTAATTAAGAAGAAGAGAAGGAAAGAAAGCAATCTGTTTCTATTATGTTTCTTATGGTTTTTCTATTTATGTCAAGTAGTCAAATGTTAGCCTTAAGGTCAACTTTGACCATTAGTAATCCTAGTATAAGTATTGTAGTTTGTGCAGCAAAGAGAGTATCCAGAAATTGAGTAAGAATACATTAGAGAGTTGTAACCTCAAGTTGCTAGGAGATTGGTAGCCTTGAGCTACTGCTTTTGTAAACCTTTCACTTAGTCAATCAATGAATTATCCATCCTTCTCTTAATTATATAGCAAGCTTGTTCAATCAATCTTAGTCTATTACACTTTACACAAATGAACACCAAATCATCAGGTAATAACTGTTACAATTTTATAAAGGAAATCGAAGTTTTCTATCTCAAAAGGAACATAAAGATTAACTTTTTACTTTACTTTCAATATCAGAGTGTTGGTCTTGCTATAGATCTTCAAGTCCCAACCTCGAAAGTTTTGTCACAAAGGTTCTTAGGACTTGGAGAGCTACTGCTTGTGGGAAAAATCGAGGAGTTTTTAAGCTTGTAAGTAGCCTGTTGTCAATTTACTTTAAAATATGATAATATTTCATGGGTGATGTAACTTAGAATCTTTATTTTTCACAACATAAAGAAGACAAACCAATTTGTCACAAAGTCGATTTGATGACATGGTCTTTATGACAGCTTTGCTGTGTCGATACACAAGAAAAGACACCATTGATCCCATTCTGTCAAGTGACTAATTAAGAGAATAGGTGACAATGATGATGATTTTGTGTATGATGGTGAGGACTTGACATGAAGTGGGTTGGTAAAGCCACTAAGCTTATAACTTTATCTATAGTGAATAAATTGTGTTAATGATAATATTCATCATATAAATTACTGATGTTTTAGTAGAACGCCTAACAAGTTCAAAGAGCTAGTGAGCTAAAATGTTTGCTTTTCTCTCTAATTATTATTCATTTTGATCGTAAGATTTGTTTCACTTTAAGTCTATAATAAGTACTTTTTTTCACTTCGAGGCTGGTAATAAATCGTGCTTCCTTTTGTCAATTTAAACATTAATTACATATAAAGTAAGTTGTTTCAAAAACAAATTGTGGTTTTTTGAGATTGGTTTTTTGAGATTTGATACACGCCATATATCCAAAAGTGGATGCAATTTTCCGCGCTTTTTAAAATTAAGGAAATTTTGTAAATAACCACCTCTAAAAAACTCTCTGTTGTAAATAACCACCTTATTATAATTTTTTTTTTTTATTTAACAACCTAACCAAAAAATAAATTGTGCATATGACCACCACTTAACAGTTCTGTTAGGAAAACTGTTAAGGAGGCCCACAAGTTACAAGATACCCCTAATTGCTTCTTCTAATTTTCGATTTTCTGTACTCTCTTACCCACCAATTTTTTTTTTTTATTTTTTTTTATTTTGAGGGAAAAACTACCCACCATTAATTTCTTCAATCTACCTACATTAATTCCAAAAATTCAAATCCATCCTAAACTAAACAACAATTCTACAAATTGAAAGAGCAATTCTACAAAGTAAACAGCAATTCCCAAAATTCAACTCCAAGGAAAGCGATTCCGAGCAACAAGTACATTGTAGGAGGAGATTAATTCGGCCAACAAGGTGTAATTAGGTATGTAATTGTTATTTAATTGTGCTGAAATTGAAAATTCAAACTCGTTAATCATAGTGTAATTGCGTTAAGTAGTCGCTAATTTCTGAAATTGAAAGTTAGGGTTTATATTGAATTGAAATACGGGAAATTGGTAATTATAATTTATAAACAAGTTGTTTTTGTTTGCACTGTAATTATGTAATTGGAAATTGACAGTAATACTATTTGGCTTGAAATTGCAGGTTCACTAATGGCTTTCAACACTACATCTTCCCCTTCAAAAAGTTAAACTTTTGACAGAAGCATACAAAGAGCAAAATTGAATAGGATTTAATCAGATTATAATAGATTGAGGATCCTAATGTATGTTTAGTTGAATTTTGAGAATTAATGTGGGTATATTGAAGAAATTAACGATGGGTGCTTGAAAAGAATACAGAGAATTAAAAATTAGAAGGATTGGGGGTAGCTTTTAAACTTGTGGACCCCCCTAACATTTTTCCTAACGGAACTGTTAAATGGTGGTCATATGCACAGATTATTTTTTGGTTAGGTGGTTAAATAAAAAAAAAAATTATAATAAGGTGGTTATTTACAAAAGAGAGTTTTTTTGGAGGTGGTTATTTACATAATTTCCTAAAATTAATTATTCAGTATTCACCTAAGAGAATATTTAATTTAATAAAAACTTATTTTTCCTCTAATATGTTAAAATAATGGGGAAAATAGGGCCACTTTATACTGTCTTGAAATCTACCATGGTATCAGAGCCCGCATTGTGAGTCTCTCTAAATTGGGTATTTAATTGCTATTGGATAAAAATTTACCTCGACAGGATGTCCAACCCCTAAGAGGATTTATTTCTAAGCCATAATAATCTATAACCAACAAACCAGAGGGAAAGAAAATCAAAAGTACATTATTTCATCTAACTTGGTTTATGCACCAAGAAGTTATAGACTAGTTTTTGCCTATGCACCATCTATTTCACTTGAACTCTTTATTCCACCTCAAACATATTTTCCACCCTCCAATATTATATGGACACTTGGCACTTCATTATGAACCAAAATCGTAAAAAATACCCGTATGTTGTATCTAGTAGCCCATTATGCATTAAAAAAACATCCACTAAATCTATACCCATGTCTAACTCAATTTGGGTCCCGGTAACATAGCCCCTTAGGCTACCAGCTATCTAACACTAAATTCAGAACAAAGAACCCAAAGTAATGTGGGGAACAATGAGAGGGTAAAAAGAGTACTCTCTCTAGTTAACCCTAAGTGCATCATTTCCTTTTATTGAAAATTCTCTATTGTTTTTTAATTACATCTCTCTCCTTTCACGGTCTACACTCCTACTTTTTTTTAATTATTATTATTATGTCTTTTTTTCTCATCCCTTCCTTTTGAATAACTAGTATCTACTTTCAAGTTAACCTCTTAAGACGGAGGGTGGAGTAGACAATCATGGAGCATGTGTATGCTATGACACTCAAACTCAAATACAGGTTAAGTATTGGATACGGGAAAGAAACTTTTGAGAAGTATCAAGATTTTACATTTGGACTTCAAAGACAAGAATGATATTTGTTTTTTTTTAAATGAAATGATAATAAAAAGAAAATCTCAGATAGTGTTATTCATGTAATGGGAAATAGAGAAAACTAGTTAGTAGGTCACAACTCATTTCAAGGGGAAAAATAAATAAATGAGTATATGACTATAAAGGGTAATGGAATCAGCTCTCAGTCAAAAGCAAAAGGTTAAGAAAACAAGAGATAAGTAGAGACTTAATTGTTAGCACATGACCCTAATTAAGGGCAGATTGACCCTCAACTGGCCTTTTTTTTTATATGGAAAAACTGCCTTTCTTCTGCAATCGTTCACTCCTAAGTATCCCTCTCCTCAAGGAATCCACCCCGCATTACATGTACATGATTCGTCAATGGTGTGGACATAGCTACAACAAGATAATCACAGCATGTATGCAGAGATAGATAAGCTACAATTTGCACTATAAACAATACTTGTATAACATAACAAGTCCTAGAAAACTGCAATAGAGCATTTTTCATCAAGAAGGATTGCCAAGATACCTAGGAAATACGAAATCTCTCTTACCACCTTGCAAATTGATTAATTAGAGAGATTGTGAAGATTTGACTTTTGAGTTGCCTCTGATAACTTTTATCATATATACTTCCACTATTCTTTTATCACTGCAACTTCTTTATTTTAGTAAGTTTCAAAACTATGGCAACAATTTTACTTTCGGTATGTGTTCACCTTACAGGTCTGTCCTTACGACCTTACCCAAAACCACTTGTATTTCTCTTCTCTTTAACAATCACATGGATCTTTTTATCCGAAACTCCCTCTTTAACTCTGTCTAAAAATTTGTGCAGCCATCCACATGCAATTGTTGCAATAATAAAAAGAACAAAGGTTTTATATATATATATATATATATATATATATATATATATATATATATATAGGGGAGGGATCCGGTGAGAATAGGTCCATTGAGAATTCATACTTATATGAGAACTGATTTAAAATTTAGAACAGGTTAGTAAAAATTTAGAACATATGAGTTAAAATTTAGAACATGCGAGTTAAAATTTAGAACATGTGACTCAAATCAAAATTTTGAACATATGAGTAATAATTTCGAACATTTGTGTGAGTAATATGTTTAGAACATCTAATTTAAGAATTAGAACAACTTATTAAAAATTTATAAAATTTTCTATATGAAATTTTAAACATATGAGTAAAATTTAGAACATCCGATTTAAGATTATGAACATGTGAATAAAAATTTAGAACAAACTGATGTAGAATATAGAAAGTGTGAGTAAAGAATTTAGAACATACGAGTAAAAAAATTGAACATACGCTTTAAAATCTGGAACATATGATTAAAAATCATAGAACACACGTTTTAAAATTTAGAACATATAAGTAAAAATTGTGGAACAAGTTATTTAGAATTTATGACATCAAACTTAATTAATTTATGGTTTAGAGCATGTGAGTACTAAATTTGAACATTTGATTTAATTTAGAACACCTAAGGAAAAATTTAGAACATCAGATTTAAAATTTAGAACATACGAGTAAAAATTTAGATTTAGAACATAAAGAATGTCCTCACATAAGAAAAATTCTCACGAGAGTCTTCCCCTATATATATATATATATATATATATATATATATATATATATATATACATATATATATATATATACACATATATATACATATATATACACATATATATACATATATATATATATACACACACACATATATATATATATTGAGATCCGGTGAGAAGTATGTTTATTGTGAGAAGGTGAGAAATAGAGATACATCAAAAATGTATTATAGGTACATTAGTTATATGTTATAGATACATCAAACATACATTATAAATACATCAAAAATACATTATAGATATATTATAGATACTTTGAAAATACATTAAAGATACATTATAAATATATAATAGATACATTTCGAATTCATTATTGCAGATACATCAAAAGTATAGTCGTGATTTATATAGTCTTTATTACAAGTCATAAGAAAGATTGATATTCTGATAGTCTTGATTTTGCTCCAATCAACATGCCTAACGTCTCCACTTCATAATTTCCCAATTGTGATAAACAAACAACACTATCAAGTCTCTCGATATCATAATTAATCAATCTAACTAGCTGGACAATGCAATATCTGATGTATCAAGCTATGAATTCTGATTTTTCATCCTTCATAATGGAAATCATAATCAATTAATCATCACAATAATTAAAAAAAAATCAAGATGTATTTTAATTGCAGAAAATTAATGAAAGAGAAATTCATGTTATTGATCCGAAAATAGCTCGACGAAGGATCTCAAAGTTCAGAGCTTCAAAAGATAGTGGAGGGTAGTAGTGGATAGCTGGATACCATTAATGGAGGTTAGAAGCTTGACAAGCTTTTAATAAATAAAGAGAGAGAGAAAACAGTTTAGAGAGATGTTGGTCTAATTTACAAGAGTTGACCGTGTTTTTTATCCTCACATTAGTTCTTGAAATCTTGACCGTAGATATTTACATTTAAAGGGTTGAGATTGCTAACCCTTCTCACCTTAAGGAAGCTTCTCACATGAAACTAAGTCTGAACAAAATTTGTTTGGATATAAGACAATAGAGCACAACTTTAGTAAACCTATCTGTTGTTATAACATCCATTCTTCTAACTTTAACTCATTACACCAATGATTCCATTAATACAATTTTCATAACTACCTCTTTCATCCAACATCCAACTTAATCGCCCCTTTCCGTCCTTTTACTCCACGCCAATTGACGAGACGAGAGTAAGACAAAAGGAAAGTAAGAGAGTGAGTGTTGTACACACACACAAGAAAAGAAAAAAAAAAGTAAATATAAAAAATATATATCCTATATATAAAGGGAAAAAGGGTTTTGGGCGATAAATTTCACTTTTCCAAAATACCCTCTCAATTTTATCTTTTTTATTTTTAAAAAGGTACAATTCTTAAAAATAAAAATAAAAAAAAAATAAAAAAAAAACAAAACAAGAAGACTACCACATAAAATAAAAATAAAAAACTACCATCTGAAAAGAAAAATAAATAAATAAATAAATAAAACCTTCCACTTTAAAAGAAAAAACAAAGAATCGAGTCTGATATATCCACACACGAATTTCCGTGTGTCGCTTAGCTTGTAAGAATAAAAGTAAAAGGGCAAAAAGCACTATACACTGCTGCCGAATTTTTTGGTTAAATAGATATCCATGCCTATTTTATATGTGAATTTATTGTCAAAGAATATTCATTATCGATGTGACCACCCCCTCCTTCAAATGTCAATCTAGTGATTTGGTCATCAAGGTTTGTAGTCTACCCAAACTACAGTTTGTAGAAAGAAAGAAACTAGGTTTCTACACAACCATCAATAGACTTTATTGCATATTTTGAGGTTGAGAAACCTTGTACCCTAGAGATAAATGTGTGCCTTAACTATAAGGACTCTAAGTTCACTTAAATCTAAACAAGTATCCACACACAACATCCGATTATTAACTTGAATCTCATTGATATCCCAAGAGTTTAACTATACCTAGTCATATAATTCACAATCCCAGGATTTTCACCATACCTAGTCATGTAATTCAAAACTAATTGAGAAAAAGGAGCTTAATCTTTGGCGGTTGAACACCTTTAACGTATCGCCGATTCAGGAAACAAGATAACTTTTCGCTCTAGCATTAAAATTCATTACACATTCTTCTACCTTGAAAGGAGCAGGAGCTTCTGACTAATATGGAAGATAAAAGTTTGAATTTGTCATTGGTAGCATAATCATACATCAAAAGCCTATTGTGAGCAATTCTGCAAACTAAGAATCACGGGATTCAGTTGATCCCTGCATCAGACACTGAAGCTTTACTATCATGGAACTCAAATGAAGATGTATTGATGCAGATGGCAATGGCACTACCAAAGATCAATAAACCTCAGCAAGAAGTGTATAGTTTGTGATCTTCCCAATTCTACAAACTACGAACCTATCATTTAATAGTAGTCTTACACCAAAACCTGCCCAGTAAATATGAATTCCAACACAACTAATGCACTCAAAAGAAAGCATTCTAATTCCATCGAAACTAATAACAAAACCCACAATAGAAATAAATTAAAAACATCAAATAAAGTTGAGAATTATGAGCAAGAATATAAACCTGAATAGAAATTGACGATTGAGATTGGTAACTTCAATACGGTCCATATCAATAACATCAATGTTCTTAAACCCCGATAAAGCCAAGTCCTTCAACAATTCACATCCTAATCCACCAGCACCAACCACCAAAACTCTAGCCTTATCCTGAATAAAATCCTTCAACTGCAAAATTCAATCAAAACCCACGAAAATTAAACCCACCCCATAAAAGAAGACAAAGTCAAAACCTTTACGCACACCTACTGTTTGTAAAAATGCCTAAACCAAAATCAAAACTTATCGATCACAGAGCCAAAAGGGGTGAGAGAGCAACAAACCTCAATACAGGATTGAAAGTTAGGATCGACGAGACGGCCGGCGCGCAGCAGAAGGCGGTCAAGGTCTCTGGTGCGGCTGTTGACAGTAGATTCCGCCATTGGAACGTCAGTGCAAGCTTGCTGAGCGTCCTCGAGTTGAAGATTATCTAAATCAGTATGCATAAATTTGGGTTGGATTGTCGAAGAATTATAATTGGCTTAGTTTATACGCTTTTGAGGGTTTTCTGTTTGTTTTTACAGAGTATTTTATTTTGTGGGTTTTCAGAAAAATCACTTTTTTTTTCACCTCGATTGTACTGTTGGGAAAATGCAGTGGGATGCTCTGTATTTTTCCGGCAGCTCCTTGTCGAATTGTGTTTGTCAATGGGGGTAAATTCTGAACCTGAGCCTTGTTAAAAACCCCTAGTCCAATAAACTCTTAACATTGTATTACTCCCTCCTCTTGATGGAATATTTGATTTTATCTATTTTGATTCGTCTTGATGAGTTTATTATTATTATTTAACTTTAATAATTTTGTGATACTAAAGATATCTGTGGTCAAAGATAGGTTAGAGATATTTGTCTTGTTAATCGTTGCAAATAATATGAAACAGAGGTAGTATAAACAATTAAATGCACTCTCCTTCAAACACAAAAAAAAAAAAAAAAAAAAAAAAATCTATTAAAAATTGAGCAAGCCTCATTTTATAACCTAGATAAACAAATTATGTTTACCAAATGGCAAAATATATTTTTTTTACTGTTTGTGGCGCACTATGACAAGTTGGATAGATTTTCAAAGTTAAAACTGTTAAGTCTCCGTTTGCTACTATTAATCATCTTCTTCCTCTTTTTCATATTTTTTCTTCTCAACCACTTTAATCTTCTCCCTCCAATCTCTGCCCATTTTCACCTTCTCTTTCAAGTCCGTTGGACCCCATTTTCGCCGCTAAAATGAAAACCATAATAACAAAAGGAGAAATTAATGACATGGTTAACCCTTAAAGAGTAACTGAGTTTTCCTTCCTCCATTAAATTCGACTTCGCATCATCACTTCAGGCGACAAACGAAAACCAAATAATAAAGTGAAAATAACGGCCATGGTTAACCTAAAGGGTTGATAAGCTTTTCCAAAAAAAAACATGCAGGATTTGATCCCTTCGTCATATACTATAAAAGTGTATTTTACACCATTGAAATTGAAGGTTGAAAGAGGAGAGAGAAAACAACAAAATGTTGAAGGAGGAGAGAGAAAACTAGAAAATACAAAAAAAAGTTAAAAGAGGAGAGAGAAAACAACAAATAACCAAAGTTAGATATAATTTATATATATATACACCACAAAAGGTTATAAACTCGTATTTCCTCTTAAATATCGTATGAAATTAGTAATTCATGACAAAAAAAAAAAAAACCGTGTAAATCAGTGTAATTAGTGTATATATTTTTATGATTCCTAAATTTATACGATTTTCTATTGTGTATTTAATGCTTATATATAGCCTTAAGGGCTATGTATAACATATTTCTTTTTCTTTTAATTTTTTGATATTTTAAAGGAAAAATTTGTATATTAATCCCAATTTTGGGTTATTTATTTCTATTAATCCCAACTATTAATTATTTTAGAATAATTCCAATTTTGAGGGTTTTTTCTTCGAACGATCTCCCTAAAAATTGATCAAACATAAATTTATTCCCTACATGCATCGATTTGAGAAGTTAATCCCACAATGTTATCCACATAGGATTTATTGATTAGAGCTTCTTAATTTTTTTTTTCTAGTTAAACATAGAACTGCTAACGGTGATAGCGGTTCTGTACATTAAGTTAGCGGTTCTAATAATTAAATAATATCACATAAAATTTCTTTTTCACTTCCTTTTGTCTAATAGAACCGCTAGCGGTGTTAGCGGTTTTATTGTAGAACCCCTATCACCGTTAGTGGTTTTATGTTGAAAAAAAAATTACAAAGGTCTAACCAAGTAATTAATCCTACTTGGACAATATCATTGGAATAAGTTAATAAACCGATATATATAGGGAATAAATTTACCTTTAAGCAATTTTAAGGGAAATCGTTCCTTTTTCTTCTAACACGTCATGACAACAAAAGCCAACAACTTATTATAACAAGTTACATGACACATGTTAAGCCCTTATTTATCCAAATAATAAAAGATTAAAAATAATTTTTTTTTTTTTTAAAAAAAAGGAAAATTTGTTAATTATCACCCTTAGGGAACTTTGACTCACTCAAGAACCCTGGTGATGAGCAATTTTTATTGATTTTATTTTCTCTCACCTTGGCTTCATTAGTGTTGATCAATGCATCAAAGAATATTTTATACTCCACAAAGTAAGAATTGTCATGTAATTATTTAAATGTTACAAACAGAAAGGGATGATGAAGATATAAAATGAAGAGCCAGAAAAAAAAAATTAAAAAATATGGATAATAGAAAATGTAAAATACTTTTGAACGATCCCAATTGAGAATGATTAATACAAGTAAGTAATTATAAGAAGAGGACCTTGTTCAAACATTGGAATAGGGCTTAGTAGGAGTTGAATGACCTTTTTACATCAAAAAGATTGTGTATTTTTATATTTTGTTTGGATAGAAAGAATGGAAGGAAAAAAAGAGACGAAAAATGGAGGAGGATGGTAGGGGTGTCCATTATTTGAATAAAGATCGAAATTCAATCCAAACCGAATTATTAATTTGGATCGGATTCAAACTATAAATCATATAGGATTAGATTGAATTTTTTTTAAAAATTCGGATTTTCAGATCGGATCGAATTAACCTTATTTGGAACCAAAAAACCGAAGTAACCAAAATATGAAACCATGCTTTTACAAATAAGGATACATTACATTAATCATGTAAAATTTTGTTGATGATTACATTAATATAAATTATGTAAAATTATGCTTTTAATAACCGTATTAATTAAGAAGAACTATGTATTTCAGACTAGGCTTTTTATAATTGCATTTTTATTTTTATAATCACTTAAGTCCCTAAAAAATTTGCATTGTATTTTAATTTGGATTTTTGGATCAAATCCAAATAACCGAATTTTAATTTGGATTGGATCGGATTGGATTCATGAGAAATTCGGTTCGGATTGGATTTAAAAATCAAAAATTTATTTCGAATCAAATTGGATTTGGCCTAAATCCAAACCGAAAACCGAATAGCACCCGTAGAGGATGTACAATATCTCTTATTATTAGGGAAATGAAGGGGAAGTAGAGGGAGGGATCCATTTTCCCTCTCTCTTTATTAAGCACAATCCATCCAAATTAGAGAGATTTGGAAGAGAAATGAAATTGACTTTTCCCCACCCATCCTCTTCCATTTTTTTCTTTTTTGACAGGGTAAAGTCGTATCTCCTAATCAAAAGTAATTCCTAAATCCTCTAACTAATGTAGATAGGGAAGTAGGGTCGAATCCACAGAGCAACGAGTCTTTCTATTCCTAATTAACTAATATAATCTAGATTATGAAGTAACCAATATGTAAATTTAAATATAAAACTAAACTACGGAGATTAAGAATAAGGAGAAGACAAAGAATAAATTGATCTAGGGCATAGGTTCACCAATAAATAATATTCCATGGTAGAACATAATAATCAATCATCAATGTATACATTAATCAGATCGTAAAGGGCTTTCGCTACGTATTACAATCACACAATTAATTTACCAGTATTAAATCTCATCTTTCGAATCTCGACTTAACCATTTATAAATTAACCTGCCTATTGAAACTAGACCTAAACATTAATTCTCATATGTCGAATCTCGAATCAATATTGTTAAACTCATGCATAAAAGATCTGCGCAAATCTAGTCACAGAGCATTAAATCAATCAATAAGAAATTAATCTAGCATTGACAATCAACAACAATAAATTACCCCTTCATATTATTTATGGATCCCCACAAACCCTAGAAATAGAACTACTCACACATAATAGAAACTAAACTAATCAAAGCAATAAAACAAGACATGATCAAAATAATAAAATAAAATAACTAAGATTAAGAGAAGAGAAATCGTTACCAAATAAATCTGGAATTAAGAATCAAATTAAGAACAAAGTATAAGAGAGAGAAACTAATCTAAAAGCTAAGTAGAGAGAGAAAATCTAAGAAAATAATTAAGAGAGTAAAGAAGAGAGTGTTAAACTCGTTTTACGGAGAAGTATTTATACTCCGTAAGAATCCTAAACTAAAACAAACTTAAACGTCAAAATTAACTCCTGATAATTACACGCGCCCGATCGGGCGCGCCTTTTTCCTCTCAAGTACAATTCTTGCGCCCGACCGGGCGCGACTTCGGGCGTCGACCTTTGCTTCCCTCACCCGGCCGGGCGCCAGCCTTTTTGGCCAGGCGGCTCTCTTGGGCCAATATTTGGACTACGATCCAATTCTTCGGGCCAATCTGGGTTTCCTCTTTGGGTCTTGAATACTCGGTCCAAATGCCCCGGTATCAGATATATCGAGCCCTTAATCACGGGTTCGATGGCTCTAACCGGCCCTGGGCTATAAAAATTGGCCGTGTTTCTCCAATGCTCGTGATTGCTCCATAATATCTCGGGAAAATGCTCCAAAAGTACAAATCCCTGCAAAAGTCAACCAAATCTACGAAAACACTAGAAAACACCAATTAGTAATAAAAGTGGCTCTAAAGAGCCAAAAACACTACTAATTACGACCAAGGGACGGGGGTAAAATACTATATAAAATAGACACATCACTTTTTCACCTCCCCTTTGTTTCCTTCCTTTTTTGTTATCCAATTGTTTACTTACATTACTCCATAATAAATCTATGTTTGGATGAAAATGGTGAAGGGATAAGGCAGAGAAAGGAAAAAGTGGTAAGTAAAAGAAAGGTGAGGATGGAAAAAGTGGTAAGAAAAAGAGAGGTGAGGGAATTCCTCTATAATTTTCTTTCCTTTCCCTAATCTATGTCTTATCCATATAGGAGAAACTAGTTAAATTTCCATGCAATGCACGTACGTACTTTACTAAATTATATACTTTCTCCGTTTCTTTATAGTTGCAAACACACACTTTATCACAATATTTTTAAAAAGTGGACCTCACATGTTATAATACACTTAAGATGGGGTTAAAAGGTTGTTAAGAGTATAATCAAGTGGGCCATGGTGTGCTTTAATTAAAGGTAATAGTACAATTTTCACCATAAAAACCTTCCTTTTATAGTGTGTTGCAACTATTGTGACATTTTCACTTTAGGGAAGTGTTGCAACTATAAAGAAACTAAGGAAGTAATAAAGTACAACAATAATTCATGTGTAATTGTTGTTTAATACAGAGTAATTAATACAACAAAATTGTAAAATACATACAAAAAATAAAGAGTCGACACCAATTATTAGAAATTATGAAATATATAAATAGAAATGGAAAATTTGTCGGGAATACTATTACCACCTTTCATCGGTCTTCTAAAAATGGAACTGTAGACACCCATTTGTGTCTCCCCAAAACCAAACCCAGTGATGAGTACCTTTCACGTCGAATCATAATCGAATGAAACGAAAGTGTGGAAAGGTCTAGTGTTGCGGAAAGTTTTATTTCTTTTCTTTTCTCTCTGTTTTTGAAAACTTTATTTTAAGAAAACAGTCAATCCAGTTTGGTTGGTCCATGATATGGGTCCAATAGTGGTGTAGTTGGATGGGGCTTGCAAAGATCTTTCCAACGATATATTATAAGCCCAATTCCGATGAATATTGAGGAATTTATGGCCAATTTACTAAACTGGGCCCGGTTTGAGCTTTAAGTACGGCCCAATGATCTAGGGGAGGGCCTAATATGATTTATCATTCCTAATGTAATTAGGAATGGTTTTGGTCTTCTAGAACATTTTAGAAGGTCTTATCATTCTTAATTCAATTAGGATTCTTCAGAGTTTTAATCAAGATCAAATAGCATTTTCGATTGAAATTATATTATTTTATCTTCCAGTACAGTAAAATTATCAGATTTTCGAAAACGCGTTAAAAGCCGGTTTGGCATCCAACCCCAGGCCTTGGCGCCTGGAATCAGGATTGGCGCCAGACGCCAGCCATTGGCGCCTGGCGTTAGCCACTGGTCCTGGCGCCAAGTTAGTTTTTCGATCTTCAGACTCTGTTTTGATAAATTATCTTTTTTGGATGTTTTTCTCTATAAATATCGTATCAAAAACTCCGTTTTCATTAATCATCTACAATCATCTACAATCATCAATCATCAACAATCATTTTATGAATTACCAATAATCAACTCTCTTTATTAACAAATCGTTCATCAATTCTTTTCATCATCTTCATCTCTTCATTCATCTACATCATTCATTCATTCTTCCCTTAATACTTTACTTTTTCACACAAAATTCCGCATTCACAAGATCTAGAAACACCTAGCCATATTCGAAGTTGCCTTCGCCCTAGACGTGAAAGGTTTTAATTTCTGAGGGTTTGGTCCCAAATCTTTCTTTCAATTATTTAATTTAATTGCTTTGATTATTATTTTTCCTTGAAGTTACTAACGCGTGTATTTTGTAATTAGAAAGAGGTACGAGGCATCCAAGTAAGTACTTTAATGGTTTAATTGATTTCATGATGTAGATATCATGCTTAGATTGTTATTTTGGTGATTCCTAGTATCATGTCTAGGGTATCTTTAATTTTAAGTATGATTAAAAGTATGATGCTTCCTATGTTCTTCCTAATATTTATGATTATGATTATTGATTATTATTATTATTAATGATGTTGATTATTTATTATGTTGCTTGATATGCATATTATTATATTGTTATTGCTTGATCACCTTTATTGCAGGTTAAAGGGAATTGGTACTTGTAATCACGCTTAATAAGATAATTAATAATCTTGTTAGGTTAATTGTGATTATAAATTCAAGTGATCGCCAATAATAGTTTATTTGTGCATTAAATTGAACCAACATAGTTTAAACAGGTTTAGGGTTAATCCTATTGATTGTATGTTAGTTAGAAAGCGCACGTGAATACGATCAGAATAAAGTAGAGGCCTATTATTAGGGCAAGTTCAATCTCTTTTAGGTTGAATTTGTACCTTCATCCCCGAACCCTTATTTGGTTCATGACCTTATGGAGTTGACAATCTCTTGGATCGTTAAGGGGTGTAACCTTCATCCTATGAACGGTTTACAAGTTCCTTAAAAACTTGTTGGTGACTCTTTTGCTCTATCTTCTTCCCTTTTGGACGCCACCGTACTTTAGTGTATGATCATAGTGGGGTTCAAGCTAGTGGGATTTTAAAGGCTTGAAATTATTCCCTACAGTTTTTGGCGAATCCACTTGGGAGGATTTCTATTTTAATTCCTGTATTTGTTTCGGCAATGATTTAGAATGAGTGGATGAGACTCGAAAAGTTCTAAGTATTTCACGTTCGTAATTTTGATCAACAATATTGTCATATGCATAAAAAGGTTCTCATTGGAAAGACCATCCGTAATGAGTCAAAAACATAAGATTTTACACGTAGGAAATTTGAGAAATGTCTTTCACAACTAGGACTGAAATAACACCGCGCGAAACTGGATGATTTTATTGAGCACAGAAAGCTGATGAGGCATGTGGGAAGTAGCGTCAGGGGCCAGAGCTTGGCGCCAAACATTTAGCCGTAGCGCCAGACGCCAATATTGGCGCCAGGCGCTACAGTTAAAAGTTGGCGCCAGTCTCTGTTTGCTGGCGCCAATTTCCCCCAATACCGAGCCAGAAATATGCGTTCTAATTTCGACCGGTTTTTCGTATTGTTTGCTCGATCCTACTTCCTGATTGAATTTTTTCTCACTTTTCTGAAACCCATATGTGTTCTACATATGGACATAACCCTTTGGGAATTCATGCTCTATCTACCCGATTGAACGCTCCTGGCAACAAAGGGTACATCTGAGAGGTTGAATTCACCAAACCATGGAAGCGAGTTTTTTCTAAAAACTCGCGGTGTTCTATCCACACGCGTTAACCCTTCACGGTTAGGCTTCTACGTGGTGCATCTGGACAATTAACCATGGACCCTGTTTGACTAAACCATATCCCGAACTTTAGAGAACTAGAGCCATGGTTAGGTTGCGAACTCATTGCATCATATTGTGCTTACTTGACTAATTGTGCATTATTTGTTGTGCATATATATTCTATGCTCCTCCTAACCATTTGTTGATTTGTGTTGAGATTATAATTAATGACTTAAAGAACTTTGCCTAATTAATTAATTAATTAATTAATTCGAGTCAATAAAGTTTTTTCTTCTTTTAATCGGAATTGACCTAGTACGACTTTAGGCATACCCCAGTTGACTAATAATATCGAAAACAGTCCTAGACCGAGGCTCCAGTATTGGTGCCAAAATCTGGGCTGTAGCGCCACTGTATGGTGTGTAGCGCCAGACATTTACTAAAAAGTCTGGCGCTAACCACCATATTGTGACGCCAGTCCTGTCGCTTGGCCGACAGTTCGGATTATTTGTCGAGTCATCACCTAATGTCTAATTAATCAGTTTCTTGTTTAATTCGGTTAATTTTGCCGGCAATAATGCTTAATTGAATTAATATTCGAGTTTAGGCACTAAGTCCCATGGTCTTACACAAGAGTCCAAGCATGTCACTTACACTCAATACACACACCAATACACATGTATTGACCATGATTAAGGGAGTCTTGTGTGCGCGCGTTATTTTTCGTCATTTTTTAGGGGGTTAAGTCGGATATTAATCCTCCAATAAATAATAGTACTTAAGTTCCCTAAACACATGTACATTATTGCTCCCTAAAAATATGCATACTTTTTTTAAAATAAAAGCCATAAAGTCAAACTGATTCGAGTTAAGTAATTAAAACGCAAACTGGCTTAATTTACAGCGCGTGGTCAAGAAAGGAAGGACGATTAATCAAAGATAACCTCTTCGTACAAGTCCAACTTTTTTACAAACTTATAGCTCGCAAGAGGAAAGCAAGAGTTATAATGGCAACTCAGGAAGAAGTTAATGATCTCAAGAACCAACTGACTACTGTAACTGAGACACTAAAGCTTCTCGCACTTAAGATCGAGGATCCCGCGAAGCAACAACAAATGGACCTCATGCAAGAAAGCCTAAGCAAGTTGTCCAGCGACTACAAGTTTCAAGAACTCACATCCCAAGGGGTCTCGGTGGATAAGGATCTTCTTGCGCAGAAGTTCAGTGCCAACGACATCCCAAAGTTTAGGGCAATCGACAACCCCTACTTCCATCTCAGGGCATTTGAAACAATAATGAGTATCAAGGGCATCGATAAGAAAGTTTTCCCTTCTTTGTTCTCGCTATCTCTCGAGACCGTTTGCCAACAATGGTTCTTTTCTCTTGAAAAAGAAAAGACCTCTACCTGGGAATCCATAGCAAACGCTTTCGTCGATAGGTACAAGTGCAACGTTCAAGTCGAAACTGACCATAGAGAACTTGAAATTCTCAAGCAAAAGGAGAATGAAGGCTTCACATCTTTCTTTAACAAGTGGAGAGAAACCTCAGCTAAAATGATTGAGGTACCAAGCGAAAAAGAGTATGTGAGATTGTTCATTAAAAATCTCCAAGAAAAATATTCAAAACATCTTAAATATCAAAATAACCTTCATACCTTTAAGGCTGTTTATGATATTGGGATTAATATTGAAGATGACTTAGCTAAATCTAAAGCTGCCAATAATAACTCCAACAGTGGCTGGAAAGGAAAGAAGAACGACAATCCTTCTTCTTCCAAAACCGCCCACTCAAATAATGTTAGCGCCTTTAATCTAGGAGAAGTCCTCGCCATGAACAACCAAGGACAAAAGAAACCGTTTAGGAGAAACTTCACTCCTATTGGCATGAGTTATGACACCGCGTTTGATCGGCTAAATGCAAAAGGTCTTATAACTCCCATTGGACCATTTGGAGATCCACCAGTCGAGAATAGGTCGCCTAATTGGAACCCCAATGCACATTGCAAATATCATCAAGGTAGGGGTCATTCTACTGAAAGCTGTTGGAAGCTTAAGGAAGCTATACAAGACCTAATTGACAGTAATAAGCTGCCGTTGCCTCCTGCCAGTAAGAAACCGAGTATTGACAATGCACCTCTAGCTCACACATTGGCTATCTTCGATGAAGAAGGCGAAGTTGACCCCTCATCTCTCATTAAGCCTGTCAAAGTAACCAACGTCAAAGAGGAAGAAGAAGAGACCTTTTTCGATGTCGAAGATAATCTTCCAGAACCAGCAAATGAGGTAGAGATACGAATACTCACACTATATCTGAGGGAGACATCACAACTGTTACATGAAACTCTCAAAATTTTGAATGAACTTCGCAAGGAATATGATGAAGAACCTAAGAGAGAATTCACACCAGTAAAAACGACTTATGAGGCAAAACACTTTCCCATACAAGTCATCGAAAGACCCAAGAAGAGCAATAAAGTTTATACTCCAATTGGGATCCCGTATGCACAAATGTTTAAAATGCTCTCCGAGAGTGGCAAGGTTAAACCTCTCGAACCGAGACCATTTGAATCATTAAAAAAGACAGATAGATATTACTGTCAATACCATCAGTCAAGAGGACACACCTTAGAAAACTGCTTCAAATTCAAGGATTTGGTGCAGAAAATGATTGATAGAAAAGAATTAGTCCAAGAAGAGGATATAAATGTTAATGGAGTATGGGACAGTGATGAAGAAGATGTCTATCTAAAAGACATAGTAGTACCTTCACCTTCTGTATCATGCACCACGGACGACATTTGGGCTGAAGAAGATTCATCAATAGACGTCCTCACAAGATCCGGGAGAATACAATCTCCTGTTTCAACACAACCCATGCCTACTGTACAACAAGTTCCCATACCTATCATCGAAGACAGTGACATCGTTAAACAATTCAAGAAGACAAAAGTTGAGATGAATGTATGGAAGCTTTTAGCAACATCTCGAGAACATAGGTTGGCTGTGATGAATGCCTTGGATAAAATCGGGATAGATTCTGACACCACTCTTGAGGGACTAGCTAACTTCCTCACGAGTGATCTCCCTAGTCCAATTAATCTAATCACCTTCTCTGATAAAGATTTACCCCCGGAAGGTGACAAGCACTACAAGGCGTTAAACCTCACAGTAGTCTGCAAAAGAATGAATGTTCCCATGACTCTTGTAGACAATGGATCGGCTATTAATGTCTGTCCACTTAGGACTGCGAGGATGCTCGACATAAAGGATAAGGATTTAACTCCGTCCACACAAGGAATAAGAGCTTACGATAATACTCGACGTCAAGCTCTTGGCAAAATAACCCTAAATGTGACGGCAGGAGCAATAGAACATGCTACTACTTTTCAAGTGGTAGACATCAAAGCCTCATTCAATCTGTTGTTAGGACGCCCTTGGCTCCATGATCTAAAGGTCGTCCCTTCATCTCTCCACCAACAAGTGAAAGTTATAGATGGAGGAATCCCCATCACTATTGATGCTTCGCCAATGAGGATCAAGTAAATAGAGAATACAATCATCAACGTGGAGCACGCCGAAGATGATGAAGACCTATGGGGCTTTAACGAAGAAGTCTCCTTAATCCAAGAGGATGAAAGGACATCTCTTTTCCACGACCCCCATTCCAACATGATTATCAACACTATGCTAAAGAAACAAGGACACTTCCCTGGGATGACCTTAGGAAAGAAGAAGGGGATAGCAAAATCGATAGAGTCACCTGGCCTCCCTAAACTAGATACTTTCGGACTTGGTTTCGAACCAACTCGGAAAGATCTCAAGCGAGCCCAGGACAAATTGAAAGCACGTAGGGACGCTCGCATTCAAAAGAAAGCAATTCCAATGGATGAGTACCCTCTTACGCTTAATGGTCAGTTTATAAAAGAAGGAGAGGACTATCCATGCCATGAATTTCCCGAACCATTTGTTGTAAATGGCATACGACAACCAGGATTCGAGATTTTCTTGGATTGCTACTTCATTGACGAAATCCCAACTCCCGTCCATAAGGAGAAAGCACCTCCATGCTTTGAATTTAACGTCATGGGATTACTGTTTGGGCGAGAAAAGATTGAGCCAGTTTATGAGGAAGATAACTCCTCACTCATTCAAACGGTCCTACAATGCAAAAACTTCGACCCCTCAAAGCTAATTACTCCAGCTGAAGGATTACTGTAAGGGTGGCGCAATACTATCAAGGTGACTATTCCGAGTGGAAGGAAGATATCGATCACGACAGGACAAGGGCCGATGTTTGAAGAATCGTCAGAGTCAGAGTCTGAGTCAGAGTCTTTCCCAGTAGAATCTTCTAAGTCTTTAGCTATAACGCCTTCCCTTCCTATTTCTTCTCCTAGGATAGTTAGTGATCCAGTCCCTGAGGACATATCACTCTTTGATGTAATGATCTCAGAGTATAATAATATCGCTCATTCTCCTTACTTCTCGTGTTCTTCCCTAACCCAAGATGACGAACATTTCTTAGCTAACGATGAAAAAGATAAAGAATTTATTAAAGCAATGGAAACATTTGAAAAGAAAACACCAGTAATTGAAGAGACTGAAACAGTTGACATCTCAAATGATTCAACTCATAAAAGAGAAGTTAAAATCGGACTAACATTGAATAAACAAGAAAGAACCGATTTTATTAACTTGCTTAAAGAATTTATCGATGTATTTGCTTGGTCATATGAAGATATTCCAGGCATTAACAGAGAAATACCTCAACACACTATACCATTAATTCCAGGAATGAAACCTGTAAAACAAAAGTTACGTCAAATGAAACCCGACGTAGCACTTAAGATTAAAGAAGAAAATCAAAAACAAATAACTGCAGGTTTCATCAAGGTATCCAAATACCTCGAATGGGTCGCCAACGTCGTCCCAGTTCCAAAGAAAGACGGAAGGGTAAGGATGTGTGTCGACTATCGAGATCTAAATAAGGGAAGTCCAAAGGACTACTTCCCTTTGCCACACATCGATATTCTGGTAGACAACATAGCAAATCACACGCTTCTCTCATTCATGGACGGATACGCAGGGTATAATCAGATTCTCATGGCGGAAGAAGACATGGAGAAGACAACTTTCATCACACCATGGGGCACTTACTGTTACACGGTAATGCCATTTGGGTTAAAAAACGCAGGTGCTACTTACCAACGTGCAGCAACTGCCTTTCTCCATGACATTATGCACAAAGAAGTTGAAGTATATGTCGACGACAAGATTGTGAAATCAAAGAACCGTCCAGGCCATCAAGTAGCCTTAAGGAAATTTTTCGAAAGGCTAAGAAAATACAATATGAGGTTGAATCCATCAAAATGTGCTTTTGGAGTCACCTCAGGCAAGCTCTTGGGGTAAGTCATAAGCTCTAGAGGAATAGAGATAGATCCAACCAAGATTGAAGCAATCATGTCAATGCCACCGCCCAAAACCGAGAAACAGATTCGAGGATTCATTGGCCGGTTGCAATACATAAGTAGGTTCATATCAAAACTAACAACGATATGCGAACCAATCTTTAAAAATCTCAAGAAAAATGTACCAGTAATATGGGATGACGAATGTCAAGAAGCCTTTGACCGGATGAAAGCCTATCTCGCAAATCCTCCTGTATTAGCGCCAGCACTTCCCGAAATACCTCTTAGGTTATATTTGACGGTACCAAAGAGACAATGGGAGCCATGCTAGCACAAGAGGTAGAAAACAAAGAGAATGCAATCTATTACTTAAGTAAGAAGATGCTCGAATACGAAACACGCTATACACCACTCGAGAAATTGTGCCTCGCTTTGGTGTGGGCTACAACTAAGTTGAGACATTACATGTTGGTGCATACCGTTTTCGTGGTATCTCGATTGGATCCACTCAAATACTTGTTCGAGAAATCAACGCTCAATGGGCGTATTTCAAGATGGATAGTCAACTTAGCCCAGTTCGATGTGCGGTTTATGCCACAAAAAGCTATTAAAGGATCCGTGGTGTCAGACTTTCTGGCAAAGTTTCCAATAGAAGACTCGACACCAATACAGGACAATGAATTTCCAGATGAAGATTTGATGGTCACCGAAGATGATACTTGGACCTTGTATTTTGACGGAGCCTCAAACCAAAAGGGATGTGGTGTCGGAGTGCTACTAGTATCACCTAAAGAAGAACACGTCCCAATCTCAATAAAGCTTGATTTCGACGTTACCAACAATGCTGCTGAATATAAAGCATGTGTGGTAGGCCTTGAAACAGCTCTGGCATTGGGAGTAAAGAAGTTAAGGATATTCGGAGATTCCTCTCTAATCATCAATCAAATATCTAAAAGGTGGAAAGTTAGGAGCGAAAGCCTAGCCCCTTACCAAACTTATCTGGAAACTCTTACAGATCAGTTAGAGAAGGTAGAATACACATATCTACCTAGAGAAGAAAATCAATTTTCTGATGCCTTGGCAAGATTAGCCTCAATAGTTAGGATTCCCACGGATATCGAGCAAATGCCGCTAACTATCGAAAAAAGGCACAAACCGGCATATATACAGGCTATAGAAGACGATAACCCAGTCCAAGACGAAGATGAAGAACAAGAAGAAGAACCATGGTACACAGACATTCTCAACTATGTCACCAATGGAGAATACCCTCCTCATGCTGACAGAAGAGCAAAACGAGCCTTGAGACTTTTGGCTTCTCAATATGTACTCATAGACAACGAGCTACATAAAAGGGTACCTAAAGGTCGAGCTCTCCTATGCGTAGGGAAGGTGGATGCATAAAGAATAATGAGAATGGTCCACGAAGGAATCTGTGGAACTCATATAAATGGCAAAATGTTAGTCCAGAAAATAATGCGAGAAGGGTATTATTGGACTACCATGAATAGGGACTGCCATCAATATGTAAAAAGATGCCCTAAGTGTCAAATTTACGCCAATTTACAGCACGTTCCTCCATCTTTGCTCTACACCTACACATCACCATGGTCATTCTCTACATGGGAAATTGACATAATTGGTAAGATCGCTCCTCCAGGGACAGGAGGCCATGAGTTTATTCTAGTAGCAATTGATTACTTTACGAAGTGGGTTGAAGCACAATCATATGCTAAACTCACCGCAAAACATGTAGCACTTTTTATCGAGAGAAATATCATTTGTCGATATGGAGTCCCACATGAAATGATAAGTGACAATGGAACTCACTTTCAAGCCGAATGTGAAGAATTTCTACATAAATATGGTATCCAACATCATCATTCGTCCCCTTATAGACCTCAAGCAAACGGAGCAGTCGAGGCAGCTAATAAGAATTTAAAGACTATCATCGAGAAAATGACAGAAAATTATAAGGATTGGCCTGACAAGCTTCACTTTGCATTGTGGGGTTATCGCACGTCAATCCGTACGTCAACAGGAAATACACCATTTTCTTTGGTATATGGAATGGATGTCGTACAACCCGTCGAACTAGAAGTACCATCTCTACGTATTGCGCTAGAAAGTAAACTCGATGAAATCGAATGGACTAGGGAACGATATGAAGAATTGATCCTACTCGACGAAAAACGACTAGAAGCTCTACATCACACTCAGTGCTATCAAACTCGTATGGCTAGACATTTTAATAAGAAGGTCAAGACAAGAAATATCAAAGTAGGAGATTTGGTATTAAAAGCGCTAAGGAAAAATGTTTTAGATCCAAGGGGAAAGTTTAGACCTAATTGGTCTGGCCCCTACATTGTCAAAACAATCCTGTCAGGTGGTGCAGCAAAATTAACTGACATGGATGGCAATGAATTCTCAAACATGACCAATGTTGATCAACTTAAAAAATATTACCCATAATTACTTGAGTAGGACACTCAAGAGAGCTACGTTCGGCCTGATTCCTTAAGAAAGGATACGTAGGCAGACCATTACAGGTGCGGCCACTTTATTTTTCGACATCTCCGCGTTCCAGAATCAACAAAAAGTCAACAAAAAACGGAAAAGCAACTGGCGTCACAAAACAGAGTCTAGCTCCAGCCAAAAGCCATTAGCGCCAGACGATGGAATTGGCGCCTGGCGCCAGACCTCGATAGCTGGCGCCAATCTGCAATTACTGACGCCAATTCAGTCATAAAATCTGGGCGAATTTCGGTGTTTTTCGGAAAATTTTCGACTTCCGTACTCGAAAGGTTTCCGAAAATTAATTTTTTTCGGTTTTTCATTGCTTTAATAAAATAAATTTAAAGTAACAATTTAATTGAAAGCTGAAATTTCATTAATGAAATAAAATTGCATTGTTAATTGAATTTAAACAAGGCTGAAATAAATTAACTTTAAATAAAAATTAAGAATCTAATAAATCTAAAGCTAAGCAATGTTCTAGTCTTTCTTCTCCTTCTTTGTTCTTTTCCAATTCTTTTCTGCCTCCTCCTCTTCATCCATTACTTTAGCTAGTAGGCACCCTTTAGAGGACCTACATTCAATCTTAGAATAGATTGTTTCTCCTTCAGCTAGCACCCCATGCTTCTTTTCCACCCAAGCCTTCTTGTCTATAGCTTTCCTTTTCCCCTTGTCTTTAGTAGTATTCTTCTTCTTAGGCATTGTAGGTGTCTTGAACTCAATTCTTGCACCTAAGCGTTCCTTGGCCGGTGTCACCCTGTCACCTAGACGATTCTTCACATCGGCTCTACCCTGATCAATTGAAGACTTCTTCAAACAACCACTTATTCACATCATTAGGTAAAGAAGGGGGAGCCTTTTGGGTAATCACTTCCCATAAAGGTCTAGCGCTCCAGTAAGTGTCAAATTTATCTACTTCTTGAGATATGGGATACTCATAGGGAGGACGACAATCCCCGGAAGGAATATTTTGAAGCAAGCCATATTGTCTCTTTACTCTGCAGGGGTAATAATATGTCATGCGAGACAAGCTTGGAAGACGGCAGAAAGGTTGCTTGTTAACACCAACCATCCTTTTTATTTTCCACCATGGGATGACCCACTTGATAGTGAAATCACGTGATTCAAAGACTTTCTTCCACCCATGGCGCCCAATTTTAGGGATGTGCTTCTTTCTTCTCACAAAGCAAGTGGGCGTATAACTTTCAATGTCGTCCGGAGGGCTAATTAATCCTAGCCTTTCCATTAGCCACATCTGAAAAAAAAAATTCCAATGCAAATAAATTAATATTACAATACAAAAATATATTTTTTGATTTCTGTAATTAAAAATATTATTTTTCTACCTGTAATAAAATTGGAGAACCGCGAAGAGGTGCTTTTGGGTCCCTTTTCAACTCATCTAGACTAATCATAGTCTCTCCAACTATCAATGGAATTGGATTTCTCCATGATTCAATTTGTTCAAGCACAGTGGTTATAATTGATTGACCCTCATTAATTTTACCACTACTAACACAATATTGATTAAGCATGCAGAATAAGAACGCCCTTCTTCTATATATGTGAAAAGATTCAGAAAGCGGTTTATCAAAATAATAGCGTGCGAATTCTATTAAGTTCACTATGTTGCCGTCTACTATTTTTGATAAATCCCTTTCCTTCAAGTTAAAAAAGCGCTCAAAATCCTTATAGTAATATGCATCTACTCTAGGGATTACTACCAGGTCTATTGCAGGGAAGCCTAAAATAGCTCCAAATTCCTCTGGCAAAGGGCTAATTTCATCATACCCTATTCTAAAACAATATGTATCAATATTCCAATATTCTAAAGCGGTATGTATGAAGTCTATGTCTAGATCTACCCCTTTAATGCCATATATTCCCCCCAAGTGAAATAAATCCTATTCTTTTCTTTCTCTAGCATTGAGAGATCGACACCATTCATGAGAATATTGGGTGAAGGTTTTAGTGGCTAAAGACATGATTATTATTTTTTCTAAAGAGAAGAATAACTTTTTCGCCGGAATTATGTGAAGAATCGGCTGAGCAGGGGGCTATTTATGCTCGAATTGCGAGGAATTTCAATCTGGATAAAATACGGAGTCAGCGTCGATTGGCGTCAAAACCCCGATATTAGCGTCACACAACAGCTCTTGGCGCCACACGCTAGCAATAGCGCCTGGCGCCACGCGCCATAGGCTGGCGCCAGCTGGCGCCAAGTCAGCAGGACAGCCGCGCGTGCTCAGTTTGCATTTTGATATTAAATTGGAGTCGGTTAATGACTTTATGGGCCCGTTTTAGTTTCTTCTAAATATCTTTCTATCCTTTTCTTAATTAATTAAATATAGCAACTATTTTTAATTAATTTCCTTTTTTTGGATTTTATATTAAAATTCAAAAATCAACCTTTCTCTCCGTTTTTATTTTTCCTTTTTATTTTTCCTTTTGGGGGAGAGAGTCAGATAATACCCTCCATGAATAATAAAAATGACGGAATTTTTGCGCAAAATTGTTATCACATCTGCACACACTAACATAATAATAGATAATAATAGATTTAAAGAACAAAGTGTCTAAATAACAAGTCAAAGGCAAAGTTCTATAAAAAGTCAAAATAAAATGCATATACAGAAATAAACTACGGCGCCGGAGGACGTAGGCCCATCATGCAATAAAACGGCGTCGTCCGAGGAGTCACCTCTCCACCAGCTCCAGTCTCCGTAGGAGGAGGGAAACTCAAAACAGGACCGCTCCAGCCAAGGTCAACCTGAGGCAGAGACCGCGGAGGCTGCTGCGATGACGAGCCAACCTCGTACATCCCACCACCTCTGAAAGCTGAGGTAGCCTCTCCTAACGGTGCAGCAGGAGCACCCTCGGAAGAAGACCCTGAGCCCTCAGCAACGTCGGCTCGAGCAGCCTCGGAACGACCACCTCTACCTCCTGACGAAGTGTGACGACGTCTCGAGCTAGACCTCGTCGGCTCTCTCCGCCCCTCAAGCCTCGTACGGGTGTGAGAAGCAATCGGCAGGTAACTAAATACAAGAAAGGTTACCTCTCGGACAGCGTCGCCTCGACGACAGGTAGCCGCATTCCTCATCCGAACGATTTGGCTCCGGAAGGCATCTATGCATCGTGCCATAGCCGAAACCACTTCGCGTGAGAACTGTCAAGGAAAGTTAAGTTAGTAAAAATGCATGATAACTAAATACAAGATTCTGAATTAGAACTAGGCTTACCCTGGTCTGGTGACGAGGAATCGACCGCTCCACGAAGCGCTCGCCCTCAGGAGCCGGAGAAATCATCTCCTCGATCGGCCCGTACATCCCCTGGTAGTGGATGGACATACGGGGTGGCACAAACTCAGTGGGACCATCCTGATGAAACAGAAAGAAATCAGTAAGGTATTACTTGGGGGCTACTCAGCGGAAAACAAAAAGTTAAGAATCTTACCCTCACATCCTCGGCCGACACGGGGGCTGGAGCTAACAAAGGATGTAGCTCCTCAGCATAACTCCGCTGAAGGATCACATGGGACCGCCAGAGAGAACCAGGCTCCTCAGCCATGCTCGACAACTCTCTCTCGTCGAACATGTGACGTGGTGGAGGAGAAGGAATGACAAAGGAAGAGTGTTGTCTGGCGACTCTCTCTCCTAAGTACACAACCGCTCCATAGGTCCCCAGGAAGTAGCGACGCTCAGCAGAGTACTGTGCGGCTAATCCAGGGATTGTCCAACCACCCCATGGTTGGTATACTACCTCAGGTCCCTATAAAAATACCAATCGGGTAAGAACATGTCTAAAATGTCGCAGAAGAGCAAGATAAGCATCAAAATTCGTACCGAGATGATTCGACTCCGGACACGTGCAGTAGACAGGTCCACGGCCGCCCCAAGAGGCGCTCACCGGATAGGGCTGGAAAACCCTGACCCGACACGAAAACCTGACCCGAACCCGACCCGAAGTTACTGAGAGAGACCCGAACCCGACCTGAACCGAACCTGAACAACCCGACTTCGACCCGATTTGACCCAAATTTCATATTTCGTAATAATATTAAGTTTTACACTATTTTTAATAGTTTCTAAGCATAACCCGAAATCGACCCGAAATCGACCCGAAATTTGACCCGAACCCGACCTGCTGACCCGAATTGCCACCCCTATCACCGGATACCCCCTCGGCGATGGTCTCGCCGGCGCAATGGAAGGAAAGTACTCATAGAACCAGATCTACAAAAAAGCTAAAGCGTGAGTAAATACTGCCTAACATATAGGGCTAAGCTTTATAGGGAATAATGTTTACCTCTACGACTTTCCAGAAAGCAGACAGAGCAACATTCGTCCTAAAGGACCGGTGGCGACACTAGTCCCTTAGTACGCGAACGAAGTCCGTGTAGGCCAAGCTGGCCCAGTCATAAGTCCCGATCCGCAGGAGATCGCGAACAGCAGGGAGGTAGTAAAGCAATTCCCTACTACCCCTGTCAGGGGAGAATGTCCCTGACAACAACATCAGCACAAAGATGCGCACCCGCTGCTCTCGGGTGGTCGCATCGTCATCAAGAGCCGCTGCCAGTGTCGAGCGGCGAATCCCTCTAGCACTGAACTGAGTCGTCTCGACCTCAGCTCGGGCCCGAATAGTAATCGACCCTAACAGTTCCTCGACCTATGGAGAAAAGACGTCGATACCGCCGTCGAATGGCAGCGGCACAGAAGAGAACTCCAGTCCTGTGATGAGACTGAAGTCTGTAGGAGTGACCATCATCTCACCCCATGGAAAATGAAAGGTGTTGGTGGTGTCCCAAAAGAACTCCACCAGAGCGCGTACCACGTGGTGACCCCCTCTAGAGGCGACCATAGCCTCGGAGGTCTCGAACAGGGCAACCAGTCCGCAAGACTCCCATAGGAGTCTCGTCTCGCGATCTCTGGCGATATGCATCCTATACAAATCGCCTAGACCATCACAGCCAGAGCCGTGATGTCTTGTCCTCCCAGGCTCGGTTCCCTATCTCACCCTCTCAGAAATGTGGTGGACAGGGGCAAAGAACAAGGTCTACTCATCCCACTCTGGGAACTGACCAAGCGAAGTGGACGGTGTGGTGTCGTCCTCCACGGGCTCATGCTCCCGTCTAGTGTTTCGGGACCGTGAATCTGAGCCTCGTTGTCTAGCCATGCTACATTGTGCAAAATCATCATTAATTAAGGTTCTATAGTATCTAAGGTTCGCCTAGCCGCATGATACTATGTTCGCAAAAACAGAGTACGTAGTACTAAAACAGAGCACAAATTCAAATTGAGCATGACAACATTTTTTCAAGCAATCAAACAATTTCTTGCAACACTATAGTGATTATTGTGATAAATTGAACAAGAATTGCTAGCAAAAACATCAAGAACGGGTCACATTGTTCTCCACGACCTTAGGAGGTCCAACAATGGTGGATTGCTCATTTCTTCACCAAATTGAGTCAAACAAGTCTCAAATTACTCCCAAGGCAATATACAAACATAAACAAGCAATTTCATGGCATAAAACTTGATAAACAAAGCAAATTGAGCATCATAAGTTTCGAATTTTCATGAAATTCATGAATGAACATGCCAAAAATTCATAAAAACCGGTGTAAGTTGGAGGAAAACTTACATAGATCGGGAATATGGATGAGAAGAGCTTTGATTTGCAACAAATTTGAGCGAATTCGGTTGAGAAAAGAATGAGCAACGATCAATTGAAGTTTTGACTTCTTTCGAGCAGCGTTCGCAACAAACCAGAGCACGAAATGAACTGAAAATGAGAATTTAAAGTGATTCCCGTGCTGGCGCCAGTCCCTAGGCATTGGCGTCACATTCTGTGCTTGGTGCCAGACGCCAATTTCAGCGTATGGCGCTAATGCCGTAAGGCTGGCGCTGATTGATTTTCAGCGACGCCAAAGCAGCCAGCCACCTGTTGGGGTTGTGCTAGCCTTGTGCGATATATTTTGGGTTCCTTGGTACGCCAGTTAGCCCCTCTAAGCAATTTGACATGATTAAGTAATCGGCTTGATTACATGAAGTGATCGACCTGATGAAAAGATCGTCTCACTAAGTTTAAAGCGCCTAAGCATTGGCTCATTAGCAAAAAGCACCGACATACAGGTTCATTAGCAAAAAGCACCGACATATAGGTTCAAGAGCAAAGAGCGCCGACATACAGGCATAGCAAAAGGCAAGTTCAGGCGAACTTTTTAAGGATCGACAGGCATGGATCTTCGGTATTTTCCTTTGGGAGATTATCGCATCAAATGAGGATGACTTCCAGAGAAGATGTCTTCGATATCATTCCCTAGCTTGCGGAAAGTTGTCACAAACAACTGAAGGTAATTTCAGGGCGAAATTGTCTTCGATCATAGTTCCTAAGGCATGGAAGATGATCATAATGCGAATGAGAATTATTTCAAGAGAAATGATTTTCGATGATGTTCCCTTGGACGTGGAATATTATCACAGCGGAGGAGGATAGTTTCAGGGTTGGAAGCAGTTACAAGGCGTAGCGGTTTTCAAGCGGGATGGCATTCTCTAGCTTGCAGGAGGTCGTCAAAACAACAGCAATAGTAACAATGCGTTTCTTAACTCTTTTATCTGTTTAACTAATGCTTGTTTTGCAGGTATCGGCGTTACAAGAGTGATTTAGGATCGCAGAACGTTCTGAATCATTCTCCGTCCCTATCGATACTTTGACTTTCGTTTTCGAAACTTGCGTTTCTCCAAACTCAGTCAAAGTGGGGGCTTCTGTAGACACCCATTTGTGTCTCCCCAAAACCAAACCCAGTGATGAGTACCTTTCACGTCGAATCATAATCGAATGAAACGAAAGTGTGGAAAGGTCTAGTGTTGCAGAAAGTTTTATTTCTTTTCTTTTCTCTCTGTTTTTGAAAACTTTATTTTAAGAAAACAGCCAATCCAGTTTGGTTGGTCCATGATATGGGTCCAATAGTGGTGTAGTTGGATGGGGCTTGCAAAGACCTTTCCAACGATATATTATAAGCCCAATTCCGATGAATATTGAGGAATTTATGGCCAATTTACTAAACTGGGCCCGGTTTGAGCTTTAAGTACGGCCCAATGATCTAGGGGAGGGCCTAATATGATTTATCATTCCTAATGTAATTAGGAATGGTTTTGGTCTTCTATAACATTCTAGAAGGTCTTATCATTCTTAATTCAATTAGGATTCTTCAGAGTTTTAATCAAGATTAAATAGCATTTTCGATTGAAATTATATTATTTTATCTTCCAGTATAGTAAAATTATCAGATTTTCGAAAACGCGTTAAAAGCCGGTTTGGCATCCAACCCCAGGCCTTGGCGCCTGGAATCAGGATTGGCGCCAGACGCCAGCCATTGGCGCCTGGCGTTAGCCACTGGTCCTGGCGCCAATGAGCCAGGGCTGGCGCCAAGTTAGTTTTTCGATCTTCAGACTCTGTTTTGATAAATTATCTTTTTTGGATGTTTTTCTCTATAAATATCGTATCAAAAACTCCGTTTTCATTAATCATCTACAATCATCTACAATCATCAATCATCAACAATCATTTTATGAATTACCAATAATCAACTCTCTTTATTAACAAATCGTTCATCAATTCTTTTCATCATCTTCATCTCTTCATTCATCTACATCATTCATTCATTCTTCCCTTAATACTTTACTTTTTCACACAAAATTCCGCATTCACAAGATCTAGAAACACCTAGCCATATTCGAAGTTGCCTTCGCCCTAGACGTGAAAGGTTTTAATTTCTGAGGGTTTGGTCCCAAATCTTTCTTTCAATTATTTAATTTAATTGCTTTGATTATTATTTTTCCTTGAAGTTACTAACGCGTGTATTTTGTAATTAGAAAGAGGTACGAGGCATCCAAGTAAGTACTTTAATGGTTTAATTGATTTCATGATGTAGATATCATGCTTAGATTGTTATTTTGATGATTCCTAGTATCATGTCTAGGGTATCTTTAATTTTAAGTATGATTAAAAGTATGATGCTTCCTATGTTCTTCCTAATATTTATGATTATGATTATTGATTATTATTATTATTAATGATGTTGATTATTTATTATGTTGCTTGATATGCATATTATTATATTGTTATTGCTTGATCACCTTTATTGCAGGTTAAAGGGAATTGGTACTTGCAATCACGCTTAATAAGATAATTAATAATCTTGTTAGGTTAATTGTGATTATAAATTCAAGTGATCGCCAATAATAGTTTATTTGTGCATTAAATTCAACATAGTTTAAACAGGTTTAGGGTTAATCCTATTGATTGTATGTTAGTCAGAAAGCGCACGTGAATACGATGAGAATAAAGTAGAGGCCTATTATTAGGGCAAGTTCAATCTCTTTTAGGTTGGATTTGTACTTTCATCCCCGAACCCTTATTTGGTTCATGACCTTATGGAGTTGACGATCTCTTGGATCGTTAAGGGGTGTAACCTTCATCCTATGAACGGTTTACAAGTTCCTTAAAAACTTGTTGGCGACTCTTTTGCTCTATCTTCTTCCCTTTTGGACGCCACCGTACTTTAGTATATGATCACAGTGGGGTTTAAGCTAGTGGGATTTTAAAGGCCTGAAATTATTCCCTACATGAACGATTTTTTGATTATTTCAAAATAAAACCACCTTTGATACCTATCTGCTATAAATGGAACGTGACCTGTTATTAAAATGTTAAACAAGTTACCAGTGACACGTGTCACAATATTAGTGGTCAACATTTTTTAACATTTTATTTATTTTTAAAAAAAAACTTAAAAAAACTGAAATTAAAAAAATATATATAAAAAACTCTCCTTACCCAACTCCCTACCGGCATCCACCCTAGCTCAACCACCACCTCCTCCGTCCTCCCCACCTCATCCACCATCCTTTCCCCCTTCCCCATCGCTGGGCGGCGCTCTAGACTCTCGCCCCTTCCTTTTTCCCGAAACTAGACGCCTAACGCTTCTGGAGAATTGATCCACCAAAATTCTTCTACCCAATAAATATAACTACCCTCATGCTACTGAAATTCATCCACACCCAAACCATAAAAAGATGTAACTACAATAGTGTTTTAATTTACAAATTCTAATGTTGAAAAAGCACAACTATATTTGTGACAGGACCAAGAACAACATATTGGTTTCACGACACTGGAGAACAAAGGAAGCCTTTGTTCTTAAAAGATTTGGGCAAACTTTGGACCAACCTTGATAGGGGGTCGTTTTTGGCAGCGTTGGGTGTTAGGTTTGGGGAAAGGGATGGGGTGAGGGTGAAGGTGGCGGAGTGGGCTAGGTCTCCGGCACGAAGGGAGGGGTTTGGAGCCCTGACCGGCGATGGGGAGAGAGAAAGGGTGATGGTTGTCGGTAGGGAGTTGGATAAAGGGGTTTCCCTTTTTTTTCAGTTTTATTTTATAAATTTAAAGTTTTCTAAAAAAAAAATTAAAATCACTATTTTCTTACAAAAAAATTAAAATATTAGCCAAATGAGACACATGTCAATTGTAACCTGTAAAACAGGTCACTGGTTTTTTGTTCCATTTATAGCGGATGTGTGTCAAAGGTCGTTCCATTTATAAATAAACTAAAGGTCAATCTATTTTGGGAAGACCTCGCAAAGGTGATGTTATTCTTGGAAAATTTTCCAATAAAAATAACCACATATAATAGTTATAATTAAAGATGGGCAACGGGTCGTGTCGTGCCGCCGCAAGCCGTACCGTAGTGGTGAGCATGTCGTGTCGTGTCGGCTCCACGGCAGGCTGTGTTGTGCCTAATTTTGGCACATCCCAGCCCACGGCACGGCATGACCCACGTGCCTGGCGGGCCGGGCCAGACCGCGGGCCAAATCGTGCCACTTTTTTTAATTTTAATAATAAATGTAAATAAAAAAACTATATAATATTTTGTAGTACAACTTAATTTTATATAAATAATGTTATTAATTTATGTTTATGTTTATGTTAATGTCAATATATTTTGTTTTGAACAACTTTATTTTAATTAAGGTTATATAAATTATTTATCTAATTATGTTTAAATTTATATAAATAATTTTATTAATTTAGCAAAAAACAACAATGCATATAATAAAAAAAAAATACGAGTGCAATAAGCCAAAAACACAAAAAATTGAAGAATAACTTATTTGATTTTATGCCGGTAGCTGGTACGATAAATCGATGATACAAATAATTAATGATAATTAAAAATCGTACAATAATTGGTGAATAACCACTACAAGAAAAATAACTTTTCTTAGCGATTATTTCGTAGCGATTGTTCATTCGCTACAATATGCAAGTATGTTTGTGAAATAATTAAGGATGTCGTATCATTTTTACAATCGCCATGGTTTTCCCATATAAAATCGATACGGAAAGCATAATAATACATATCCACACTATTTTTACACATTTATATAATTTTGAGAAATCGTATCATTTACAATCGCCACTAAATCCTAAAAATCGATACAAAAAGCCTTTTCAACATTAGGTATATAAATATTGTTTGACAAAGAATACATAAAATATGTCATAGCTTATTGGTGAAACATTTAATATAAGAGTTTGAGGTTGCATGTTCGAATCTTATAAAGATCATACGCATGTTTTTATTTTTTTTGAAGAAAATGAGTTGAACATTTATAGCGATTGTAATCGCTACAATAATCACCACGATTAGATATAGTTTTTGTATCGATTATTGAGGCCAACCCCAGCGATATTGAAAACCACTACTAAAGGCTAAGACAACGGGGGATATTGTATCGAATGAACATTCGTTGGGAAAGCTTTTTGTTGCAATTACAAACGATACTAAAGGTTAAAATAATCGCTACGAAAAGGTTATTTTCTTGTAGTGGACTTCATTTATTATACGGAATACGAGGTTCGATAATACAAAAATTGTACAATAGTTTATAATGTAAATACGTAATATTATAATTATTATTGTTCGTCTTCGTCTTCTTGTGGTTCAAGTTCATCGGTCAATTGAGTTGATTGAGAAGTATGAGAACTAAAAGAAGTCGACGTTCCTTCATCGTCGTCGTTTTGTGCATAAGTACGATCATGAGAACGAGTTTCGGCATCCAACCAATCCTTGAAGCAAACACACATTCAAGTGTTTCGGGTTTTATTCTTGTTCTTCTATCGTCTAAAACCCGTCCCGATGCACTAAAAGCTCTTTTGGAGGCAACGGAGGAGACTTGGATAGCAAAAATATCACGAGCCATTGCCAACAAAATTGGATGTTTCATGGTTTGTGATTTCCACCAATCAAGGATGTCGAGGTCGAACTTCTCTTCATCGTCCATGCCTTTCATGAAGTCGTTTTGGGTACATTTGCAACTTCAAAACATCGCTTTGTGTTCTCCTAGTTGATGATGATTCTGTACCTGAAAACTTGGACATCATGTTAGTAGCCTGTGCAAATAAACCTTTGGCCTGTTTACTTACGTTTTTGGATGTTTGAGAAGGGGCAAATTGAGACACGATTCCATATTTACTTTCATAAACTCTATATAAAGAGAAAAACTCATTAGTCACCTTATTTTTAAAAGTTTCAACATCATCTTCAAAATCCATGTTACTATAATAAATATCAATTCATAAAAAAGTGCCATCATATTTTTTCCTAGGATCTAAAATAGAAGCAAAAATATAAATCATAGAAATATTAGTGTACTATTTACGCCATTTTCCTCCGTAGATGGAAGATATCCATGATAATCGTGTTGTGATCGGTGTTTGGCAAAAAGTTGTGCAAGTAAACATGCATTGCTAAGAAAAGAATGGGAACAAGGATTATATACAGAAGAAAAACAATGTGTCATACTATATAGTAATTGTAAATACTTCATATATTTTTCACAATTACCCCTATCATCTTCTATTAAAGAATTTTATGGAAATTTTTTATTATAAAAAATTGTTAAAAGAACCTTGTAATCGATTTCCCTACTTAACATTTCATAGGTAGAGTTCCACCTAGTTGGACAATTCGGTGCTATTTTTATAACCTTTACCCTTTGTTGCCTGCAATAACCTTTCCATTCTTGATATCTCAAGTTAGAGCTATTAATAGCCATAATAGCATTCCTAATTTTGTGATAAAATGGACCAATTGCTACTGTTCCATCCTTCACACACAAGTTAAGAATATGACAAATACATCTAATATGAAGTGCATCTCCATCTAATACTAAATCGGTCAATTGGGGATTAACCAAATTAGCACTAAATGTCATAGAATTTGCAATATCAAAAGTCATAGACATGATTTTATCCTTAAGACTATATGCATCAATATCTTGCATTAAATGATGAGAAATGTAAATAACGGTATGAGGGTACTCAAGCATTTTAAAATGAATGATTCGTTTTTGTAACAACCAATCATTATCCAACCAATGACAAGTAACACATATATAGTGAAGTCCGTAACCACTATCCCATGCATCGGCAGTTAAAGAAACTCTACTAGGAAGATTACCCAATTCATTTTCTAATTTCAATTAATACTCTTGATAATTCTTCATGGCAACAGATCGAACGGTTTTTCGGGAGATTTTTTTGTGTTTGGGTTGTAGTGCTCGGTTAATGTAGTTGTTAAAGGCATCATTTTTCGGCGAAAAGAAAAGGTTGTTCGGCATGTACAATCATTCACACAAGTTCATCCTTATCTCTCTCATAACTGTAAGTGAAGCCTTGTGGATGGAAATGAGAAATTTTGGGTTGGGTTGGATCACTAGATGGCTCACCACATTTTTTTGCATGTCTACTAAGGTGTCCTGTCCCTCCCTTGGTTTCGGCCGAGAAAATTTTCGAACAAGTCCGACACTTGGCTCTCCGTCCATCTACTTAATTGATAATGTGCCCAAACTCCACTCTTTCGGTTGGTTTGAGCAAATTCCTCTTCGGTACACCACTCTAATATGTTTGGAATTTAGGTGTTTGGCATTTGGGTGGATTGTTCACTCAACCCGGAGGCTTGTGTTTGGCTATCCTGGCCTAGGGTATTAGGAATAGAAAATTCATGTTGTGATCCGTATAAATGAGGTGAGAATTGGGTTTGTTGAAATCCCGAACTAGGCATAGTCCAAGGAGCCATATTATCCATTTGTTCGTTAGGGGAGGGAAAGGGCATGTTTGGAAAGGGCATGTTTGGGGGGGCGTAGGCATTGAAGTGTTTGGATTTGGTGATTCCCTATGTTTTGACTTGGCTTTTCTAGAGGAGGAAGAGGAAGTGTTCGGGTTTGATGCCATGATTAATATTTAATAATAATAATAACAATAAGTCATTAACAATTATAATAATAACAATAACAATAATAATAACAATTAACAATAAGAATTAGAAAGTAGTTTTTATATAAATTAAGTTTTTAAAAATAATTATAATAAATAATAATAGTAGATTACTTGGGTCAATGGGATCCCAGGTAGGAGAGGTTAGGAACGACGTTGTCCTTTTTACATAAATTAAGTTTTTAAAAATAATTATAATAAATAATAATAGTAGATTACTTGGGTCAATGAGATCCCATGTAGGAGAGGTTAGGAACGACGTTGTCCTGATCCCAAGTCCCGCCTTGGACAGATTCACTAACAATCCAAATTATCCACAATAAAAATAGAAAGTAGTTTTTATATAATTAAGTTGTTCCAAGAAGAAAACAACAATAATAATAATAATAATTTCGCTCCTGGTCGTGTTGTGTCGGCGGCAGCTCAGCGGAAGCGGGACAAGTATGGAGCGCGCGTTGTAGGGCTATTGGCTATGGTTTTCTTCCTTTCTCCTTTTCTTCGTTGGGGGGAATTAGAGAAGGATGCTATTGCGTTGCTGAAGCGGGTACAGGTGTTCACTAAGACTTAGGATATTGGTGCTCGTGCAGCTGCTCGCATTTTCAGCAAGATCGGGTTTGCTATAGCTAGAGTGGTGGGGGCCCAAATTGTATCTCGGCTACCCACCAATTTCTTGTAAATTAATTGACTTTGTAGGTTTTCTGATATTTATTATTATTATTATTATAATAATAATAATAATAATAATAATAATAATAATAATAATAACAACAACAATAATAATAACAATAATAATAATAACAAATTTAAATAAAGTTGAGTTTTATCTTACAATGACACTTCAATTGCTTTCCCGAACTTATAATTTTCCGAATTTAAATATAAGTTTTTTTTGTAGTAGTAGACTAGTAGAATTTTTTTGTAGTAGGAATTTTTTTTTCTTTGCACAAAAGAGAGTAAGGTTGTAGGAATTAGAGAATTAGAGAATAAGAGAGGAGAGATAAGTTGATGAATTGTGAAAATTTTGGAGGAAGAAATGGGGTATTTATAGGGAATTTTGGGTGGGAAATTTGGCCAAAAACTAGCCATTAACTAGCCGTTTAGAGCTGTTGAAAACGGCTAGTTTTGTAACGGCTACGCACGGGTCGTGCTCGTGCCCACCGTGCCACATGTCGTGCCGGCATGCCAACCCACGGGCCGGCCACCAGGCCTCGTGTCGTGCCCGTGCCGATTCCCAAAATTGTGTTTGTCACGGCACAACCCACGGCCTATAGTGCGCCGTCGTGCCATACCGGGCCGTGCCGGGCCTGTGCCGCCCGTGTGCCGGCACGGCCCGTGCCCATCTTTAGTTATAATGAACAATTTTATATTATAAAAAGTTTAGTTAGATTTTATATTAAGCAAATCTCATTATTTAGATATAATGATCCTTCATTATGGTAAGATTTTTTTTTTTAAGCAAATACTTTTGAAGGGAAAATACTCAATACAACATTGCCAAGCGTCATTTTAGGTTTGCCTTTAGTAATAGTAATAGATAGATTATTTCCCTCACTTTCCCACCAAATTTTGTTATCCTAATAATGAGAATATATTAGTTTGTTGATTTGTTTAATTTTGAATTTCCAAATATTGTAAATTTAATCAAGCATGAAAAATAGCTAAATTTGGATTGGGAGAATTGGATAAGTGTAGTGAAATAATTATTGTTATTATTACTCGTAATTGTAGATATATGGTTGTTGTTAAGGGACATTTTTGTTCGACCGTTGACTGGCATTGACAATCAAGACCAATATATACAAGAATACAAGACCATGTCAAGAAAGTTACTAATGGTCCCTAAAATCAAGGAGATAATCTATCATGCTAAGAAAAAGTCTATTGAAGACATTGACCATATGAACAATCCATAATGTCTACATTCAACAGAAGACCAAGTAAAAGGGTGAATAACCACTTCCTACTTTCAAGGAGGTCATCCCCACTATACTCCAACCACCTACCAAATGCCTTATAAATAGATAAGCCTTTCTTTCATAAAATCCACTCCAATCCCACGTACATAACCTCTCCGAAACTACACTACTACTCCTATATCTATGTAGACATTCCACTACAAAGATTATAGCCAAGCTTCTTTATTTTAATCCTTCTACTCCTACGAGTTATCCCCAAGAAATACATACGACTTCCCTCAAACCATAAGTTATTCAATGTTCCTTCCCACCTAGAGTTTTCATTAGTATAGCTCTTAATAAACTACTATATATTAATCACATCTTCCTCCGCAAATACACCTACAAGTATATGTTCCTATAAACCACGTTACGCCGTATACTTATGCCCAAATGTTAACTTACAATGTCCTATCTTATAAGCACATGTATTCTTTTATACTATGCTCTTTTATCTTTACATTAAATACACATTGTACTTGTAATAATTGGCTTCATGCCATACTATAGTGGATTGGTCGACTCATTGCCACCCGCGGTTTTTACCCGCCTTCATTGGGGTTTTCAGCGTCACCATATCATGTCTCCCCTTTCTTTCTTTATTTTTCCATCATTTACTTTCTGCATTCAACGTTCCTTATTTTATTTAGTTGATTTGTAGCCCGTATCTGACAGGCTAAAGTCGTATGACCCAATCAATAGTAATTCCTAAATCCTCCAACTATTACAGATAGGGAAGTAAGGTCGAATCCATAGGGAAACTGGTCTTTTTATTCCTAATTAATTAAAGCAATCTAAATTATGAAGTAACCAATTTGCTATTAAAAAGTGGAACTAAACTACTAGGAGTAAAAGTGGGAAGGAATAAAAGTATGAAGAAAATTAAGGGATAAAAGACCTAGGGCGTAGGTTCACCAATAAATAATATTATAGGGTAAAACATAACAATCAATCATCAATGCATCAATTAATCAGATCATAAAGGGCTCTCTCTACTTATTACAATCACATAAATTAATCTACCAGTATTAAATCTCATCTCTCGAATCTCGACTTAACCATTTATAAATTAACCTGCCTATTGAAACTAGACCCAAAGATCAATTCTCATCTCTTGAATCTCGAATCAATATTGTCAAACTCATGCATAAAAGATCAGGCATAATCTAGTCACAGAGCATTAAATCAATCGATAGGAAATTAATCTAGCATTCACAATCTACAACAATAAATTACCCCTTCATATTATCTATGGATCCCCATAAACCCTAGAAAGAAAACTACTCAGACATAATTAAATATAAACTAAACAAAGCAATTAAAGGAGACATGATGAAAGAAATAAAGTAAATAACTGAGATTAAATTAGAAGAAATCGTTACCAAAGTAATCAGAATTAAGGAGTTGAATTAAGAACAAAGTAGAGAACAAAGTTGTACAGAGAGAAAATAATCTAAACTAAGTAGAGAGAGAAATTCAAAGAGAAGAAGTCCTAATCGAAAGCATTAAAATCGTATTTATACCAAAACAAATTTACTCCTAATTAAAATCAAGAAACTCTCTTAAACAGCACCCCTAAAAATCTTGCGCTCGATCGGGCGAAGGGCCTCCCGATCAGGCCCGCCTTTTTCCCATTATGGCCATCTCTCGCGCCCGGCCGGGCGCGAACAAAGCTTCCTCGCTCGGCCGGGCGCGCCTTCGGGCGATGCCTACTTTGGCCGAGATTGGACACTTGAGCAAGCTTGGACTTCTCAATTGGGCTCCGATTTTTCGGCCCAATCCGGATTTCCTCTTCGTGTCTTGAATACTCGGTCCAAATGCCTTGGAATCTCTAATGCTAAGCCCTTAATCACCGATTCGATGACTCTAACCGGCCCTGGGCTATAAAAACTGGTCGTGCTCCTCCAATGTTCGTAGTTACTTCATAATATCCCGGGAAAATGCTCCAAAAGTGCAAATCCCTAAAAAAGTCAACTAAACTACGAAAACACTAGAAAACACCAATTAGTAATAAAAGTGGCTCTAAAGAGCCAAAAACACTACCAATTATGACCAGGGACGGGGGTAAAACACTATATAAAATAGACATGTCAGTATCCCACATCAAAGCCTAGGTACAAAATTTAGCATAAACAGTTGTCTATAGAGAATTAGTATTTTTCTCATTTAAATATATTAAAAGCATTGTTATTTTGATTTTCTAGCCTAAGTATATTTCTATGTAATTATTGTTGTACATTCCATATCGGCTATTTTACATATATAGCAACCCAAATGATGACAACATTTTAAGGAAATTGAAAGGAAGTTAATGTTACTTCTCGGGCCAATCAACTCGTAACAAAATTTTCACCCCCCTTCGCCAACTCAAATCATGTTTTGAAATGTCCCGTTTTGCTTAATTGATTGTTTCACTCAATCAAACCAATAATGGAATGAAACAAATTTGTTAAATCCTTCACAAAAAATCTCATACATAGGTCAGCACCAAATCATCATCGCCAAGATAATTATTTTAAATTAAGAAAGAAAATCATTCATCCAATTTTAGAATTATTTCCCTACTTCCCATAAATATCATATGTATTTGTGTATAAATTGAGACCCTTTCTATCTAATTAGGGTATGCAAGTTCAGTCAGAGTACAAGGGGGAATTAATAAAGAGATTGCGAAACAATGGCAGCGAAATCAAAAGTTATATCAGAGGATTGTAGTTCAAGGGTTCAATTCGGCAGCAAATTCATTGTGAGAAAAATATAATCTCCTTACATAGTTCTTCATAATTTTTTTCAATTTACTCTTAATTTAATAATATTGTAGGTTAGGTTAATTTGGTACTAGTTGTATGATGTTAATTGATTATAACCTAAATTTTTGTTTTAATATTCTAAATACATTGGTTTTTAGTTTCACCATTATAATTTAACCATGATTGACATATTAATTATATTTGGGTCATATAATGAATGCTAAGTATGTAAATTGACCTAGTTTAAGTTGGATATTATTAGTAGTAATTAGTCTTACTCAAGGTCTACAAATTGTTTTAATTAAGATTATAATTTGATTTGAAATATTGTCACTTTGAACTTATTGGGATTAATTTGACAATGATCAATGATTTCTATACATAAGGCTTTTAGAATTAGCCATTGTAAGTTGCGATCAGACAATGATCAATGATTTAAATTTAGTATCAGTAAAGTTTAAAACTAATTATCAATAAGAAGAATATATACAGGGATTTTGCTATTTCAGTATTTACAACTATTCTTTTAAATCCATCTTGAGTTAGTCATTACTAAACCTATATGTATGTGATGTGCGGGTTAGTTTAGTGCATCAGCTATGTTGTAAAGTGTCCAATGAATCATTTTTTCAGAAAATATTCTATTCAAAAGGTAATCAACTAAATAATCAAAAGATTTAGTTGAGTAATTTAATTCAATTGTATAAGTTTTGTCATAATTTTTTTTAAAAAAAAATAAAATAAAAGGGTTAATGATATTTAATTTATTCTTCGTGATTGAACAGATTTTTAAAGGCTAAAATAAAAAATGAGACATGTATGAATAATATATAAATCAAACCCATGATTTGTGTTGATCATAAGTTAACACTAACTATAAGTTTTTTATAATATTTTTTTAGTTCTAAAATATATATAATTTGTAATAATATATTATACATCCTCTTTCAAAAATATACTATACATCAATTTATTACATATTGTTTCTTTCATTAATTTAATATATTTTTTCAATTATTTGTGCAGAATTATTGTCAAATTTTAATATGTCAATAATTCGATTCCATATCAATAATTGTAATGGATATTCTTACCTTGAATTATGTTTATTGTTTGGAAAGTCAATAATTTATCAAATTCTCCCTAAATAAATCTTGATTTGTTTCCATTATTAATTTGGTCATGGGAGATATAATGGACTTTTTAGGGGGACACTGACCTTCAGTTTAATTATATAATAGAGATACAAAAAAATTCATTGCTAATTGCTGAAATCTATATGGTGGACATTATCCAACTTAAATGTTATCATTTGTAAATAGTAGAATAATTACTTTTTATAATTTTTTAGATGTTAATATACCTCCTTTCTTTGCACATAGGTGAATACTTTTAAATTTTGGTATGTAATTATAATATATATAACTACTAGATGAAGCCCGTGCAATGCACGGTTTATTTGAATTTTTAAAAATATTATATATATATTTATTTATTTATTTATGTGCTAAATTTTTTTTATATATTTAGATGAAATTCCTAATATCAAAATAAAATATTTTATATTTAATTAATTTAAACTGGAAAATCTCATTCGTCAATTTTGCTTACGTGTCATTTAAATCATTTAATTCTAATCTCGTATTTAATTGGCTACCACTAAAGTTTATTATCCTACATGGCGCGTTGAAAAAATTAAATCGTACGTGGCTCTCTAAGAACTCGGGAAAAAACTCCTATATATATATATATATATATATATATATATATATATATGTATGTATGTATGTATGTATGTATGTATGTATGTATGTATGTATGTATGTGTGTATGTATGTATGTATGTATGTATGTATGTAGATTATTTTGGTTGATTTAATATTATGCTTTGATATTATTTTTTTGGGTGTTCATAGTATACAATATCCTAATGGAATCACTCATTTTCTTACCCTTTTACTAATCGTTATTATGTTTATGGTCTAGAATAGATTTTTATTTAATAAAGTACATGACACTACCCATATCAATTATACATTTTTGTATTTTTTTTTACTAATGGTTCGACATTGTTTAAATCTAATATAAAGAGTAATATCTCCAAAACACTATGAGATAAATAGAAAAAAAGATTAATAACATTCAAATATTCAGTGTTATAGTAAGAATTTTTGAACAATCTATATAGCAAGCTATGTTTTCTTTGAAAAAATTAAAGTAAAACCTACCCTAAATTACCAAAAATAAAAAATAAAAAAATTGAAGGAAATATAGGAGGTATTTTGGGTACTCCACGGGATGATAATATGGATTACATTTAGAAAAAGTAAAATATTTCATCATTGTATTTTGTTTAAAAGTAGAGAATGTTTCTAATGATATTCTTTTTTGAATTATTACTCTGTCAAAGACATTAATTACTATATGTTATCGTAAATTTTAATTATTATTAAATAGTTTTGTTTTAAGTGAAGTATACACTATATACCTTTAATTATATTTTAAATTGAATTTTATCTGAAAGGACTCATCAATGAAAGATTTGTCAAATTTTAGTCTAGAGGACTTAGAGCAGTATGAAAATCAGTTAGAAAATTCTCTACGCCAAGTTCGATCAGTGAAGGTACATATTAATTTTATAAAATGTTTAGTACAAAATCATGTTTTACTTCAACATGTTAATTATCTTAGTAAACTTTTCTGTTCATGATTTGCAGAACAAACGCATGCTCCACCAAATAGATGATCTTCAAAAAAGGGTAACACTATTGTATAACAATAATTAACTACATAATTAGCTGTATACGTTCGGTCTTAATTAATTATGATCTAATGTGTTAGTATGAGGCATATCTAGACTTTGAAATTTTAAGAAGCACATAATGTACTCTATACCAAATTAAATAAATTAACAATTACACAATGAGTTAGATACATAAAAGTGACTAGTCATTTTCAATTAACATGCATTTTGGTAGTCAAATATTTACAAGGTGGAGCCAAGGGAGGGCTAGGGGGGGCCTTGCCCCCCTCCCCTCTTGGTTTTGGCTATCGATTAAATGTTGGCATAACATTATGTTGATTGTATTGTAGCTGAATTGGTTTTGGGTAAAAATTGACTTCTTTAGGTCCCAAGTTCAATTGGTTTTGCTTAAATAGTTGAAAAAAGACATTAAATTGGTTTTGGCTATCAATACTACCTTTTACATTATTTTTTTTAAATGATAAGTTTGTGGGATCAATTACATTTTGTAAAGTGGTATACATTAAATATCATTGGGAAATTCTCTTTGGTGAACTCCAACATTTTAATTTTCTCTATGGTGAACAAAGTTTGATAAAATTATCTTTGGTACTCATATTCTTTCTATACTTATTACTTATGACATTACTTATTATATTTTATTAAAAATTTAACTATAGTTAGGTTTTTTTTTTAATTTTTTTAACAAAAACATTTAACTTTAGTTAGGTTTTAAATCATTTTTTAACAATTATACTAAATAATTTTTTTAAAAAATCAAC